>NC_044033.1:18087954-18395943 GCF_901765095.1 Microcaecilia unicolor
AGGGCCCTTTTTTCCAACAGTTAAGTAAAGCACCGCTTCGTAATGAGGTAGTCAGAGAAATTCAGCGGCATATCTAATTAATACCGTGAATACTATCTTTTAATAAATCCCTATTTTAATAATGGTCTATGACTTTTCCTAAAGGTTTGGATGACTTCCTAAAAGAAAAGTCCATAGAGCTTTATTAAATGGATTTGGGGAAAATCCACTGCTTATTTCTAGGATAAGCAACAAAAATGTATTGTACTGTTTGGGATCTTGCCAGGTACTGGTGACTGGATTGGCCACTGTTGGAAAACAGGTGCTGGGCTTGATGGACCTTCGGTCTTTCCCAGTGTGGCAACCCTTATGTACTTACTAGACTTTGAGCCCGTAAAAACGGGCTATTATAGGAGGGGGGTTGAAAGGCAGCCCCCACCGCCGAGTTCGCCGCTGCCCCTCCCCCTCCGAGTTCGCGCCCCCCACCACCGAGCCGTCACCACCCACCTTCCACCCGGCCGGGCCCTCGCTCCGCTATTGAAACAGCGAGGTCCGGGAATGCAGCACTGAGCTCTGCTGACTGCCGACGTCGGCCTTCGTTCTTCTTCTCTGCCTGCAGCTGCCTGTCCCGCCCTCGTGTGACGTAACGTTCGAGGGCGGGACAGAGGCAGAGAGAAGAAGGAAGGGCGATGTCGGCAGCTCAGCAGAGCTCAGTGCTGCGTTCCCGGACCCTCGCTGTCAATAGTGGAGCGAGGGCCCGACCGGTAGAAGGTGGGTGGCGGCGGCGACTCGGGGGGGGAGCGTTAGACGGCGGTGTCCCTCCCTCACAATGCGCAGTACAGACCCTCTGTGTTCCGCCCCCCGTCATCACGTATTGACGTGGGGGCGGGGCAGAGAAGGTCTCTACTGCGCATTTGCGAGTGAGTACGGTCACTCGCCGTTTATATGTTTGATGTGCTTGGGATTCTAAATGGAAATTGCTATTCTTTGGGTTCCAATGGAATGTTGCTACACTTTGAAATTCTGCATGGAATCTTGCTATTCTTAGAATTCTAGACTCTTGCTATCTTTGGGGTTCTACATGGAATGTTGCTTCTATTGGGTACTTGTGACCTGGATTGGCCACTGTTGAAACAGGATGCTGGGCTTGATGGACTTCGGTCTGTCCCAGTATGGCATTACTTATATGTTTCTTCTGTACTCTCACTGGCACTTATCCATTTAGCATCAACTGCAACTGGATAAGTGCTTTTGGAAAATCTACCCCCCTCATTAGCACTAACACCTATCTGATTCAGGTGTAAAGTGTAAACATCCATATTTCTTAAAGTACACATGCATTCCCACTGAATAATTGGAAGCAATTCTAACACTTGCCTAAATTATGCCTAAACCTTCCTCCACACACATACACCATGGCCCACAGATTTTGCACATATAAATAGTGGCATTGTGAATCACTATTTACTTGCTGTTCATTTACATCTGCAAATTCCATTATTTACATATGTAAAAGCTGTGCAAGCATTATAAAGCAAGGTCCTTAATCTACTCTGCATGGATCACAGTTTTGGCTAGAGTGTTCCACCCTTCGCTACTCCCCAGCCAGCGTGCAGAAATAGTGACCAAAAATGCACTCAAGGAAGGCAATGTGACTAGTGCAGTAGATAAATAGGCTTCGTTAAATCACAGTTATCCATCAGACTATTATGGCGTAATGAATTCTATTGATTTCTTCCCACCCTCCCGATTGCCAAGAAAACCAAACAGAACTGAAGCGGAGATCTGGCCTTGCTTCCCCATCTTGTGAGCAGTCAATTATAGAATCTCCAATACAGAAGACGTTCCCCAGCTTCCCTCATTAAGCCTGAGGGCCCTTCTGATGCATCACAGACACTGTCTCAGACCTGTGAATGCAGAGCACGACTGAACTTACCTCTCCCAGCTATTTGTCTCTGGTTTACCAGTAGCTGAAAACGGCTTTCTGTTCTTAAACTGAAGACGCCTCCTCTGATCAGTGAACCTCCAGTCATCAAAAAGTGGTTTCTAATTAGGAGCATGGTGTCTGTTGAAAAAAGAAGGGCCTGCGCTGTACATTTTCTACCAATGGAAGAATATTGAGCAAGCTGGAAAGGACAGTCAAATTGTGACCTGCACCTCTTTGTTAGATTCTTTTAGAATGATATTTCGATAGCATTTTGTTTTAATCTTCAAAGCACGGCCTAGTTCCTTTCTAGAAACTGAGACAATAATTGATTTCCAATTGCAGGGGAGGTCAGTAAAAGTAGTAGCCCTGACAGCGACAAGACAGAAATTGAAGAATACTGGCTAGAAAAGCAGATTACATACGAAGCGACCACCTAGGTCCATGCTAGGATTAACCCTTTGGTGGGTTCAGATGAACAAGACCATAATATAAATACATTTTAAGCCCTTTCGTTCCTTCGCTTCTCTAACATGATCATATCACACCCCTGCACCCCAGGCCCTTTGGTGTAATCACCTTCATTGCTGCTCATGTCCAGGCAGCAGAGGGAGACAGTGAGCAGTACTTTTTATCTGCTTTTCTCGTTCTCTCTTCTAGCTTTCTGTTATGATCGTGGTCAGAACCCCTCTCAAACTTACCTTTTTCCTGGTGGTCAGCTTACATAGTAACATAGTAACATAGTAGATGACGGCAGAAAAAGACCTGCACGGTCCATCTAGTCTGCCCACGATAAACTCATATGTGTATACCTTACCTTGATTTGTACCTGTCTTTTTCAGGGCACAGACCGTATAAGTCTGTGCAGCAGTATTTCCCGCCTCCCACCACCAGTCCCGCCTCCCATCACTGGCTCCGGCACAGACCCCGTATAAGTCTGCCCTCCCCCATCCTAGCCTCTCAACCACCAACCCCTCTTCCCCCCGCCAGCTGGCTTCTGTTTCTTTTGTCTGTCTTTTCTGAGCAGCTGGCTCTCTCTCTCTGTGCTGGCAGCTTCCAGCAGTATGGGGCTAATTGTTTCACTTTACTACAGCTGTGTGTGTGGACTGAGTTAGCTCTAACTCTCTTTGGGTGTACTGGCTTCAAGTGCTTCACGGTGCTGCATTGGTGTGGGTTCTTTAGATTGTAAGCTCCTTTGAGCAGGGACCGTCCTTTGTTTATTTTCAGCGCTGTGTAACCCTAGTAGCGCTCTAGAAATGTTAAGTATATTAGTAGTAGTAGTGGTTGGGCCTCTATGGGTTTCAGAGTGCTCTCTGGGTCAGTGTGCTGTTGCCTGGGTCTAGGGAGTGTGACATCATCTAGGGCCTTGATAAGGAAATGGTGTTCTTTCCTTCAGTGCCTTGGCAACGGTTGTGTTTGCTTTAGGTAGGGTGGTGCAGTGTGCACTTCTGACTTTATGTCTAGTTTCCCTGCTTGCTTTTGCTAAGGTCCAGGTTATTGTTAGTGCAGTGTGCACTGGTGTCTGTGTGTCTAGCTGCTTTTCCCTTGTGGTTCCCCTGCTTTTCCCTCTTGGTTTTGGAAGCACCTTGATAGTTTGTGTCTAGCTTGCTAGAGTAGGGCTTAGGAAGCACCTTGTTAGTTTTGTATCTAGCTTGCCAGAGTAGTGCTTAGGAAGCACCTTGTTAGTTTTGTGTCTAACTTGCTAGGGTAGTGCTTAGGAAGCTTGTTAGTTTTGTGTTTAGCTTGTTAGTATAGGGCTTAGGAAGTCCTTTTGTTAGTGTAGGCCTAGGAGTGCCCTGGTTAGTCCAGTTCCTTGGAGCACTGCTGTCTCTTCTGTTTCCAGTCCTGGTCCCTGTGTCATCCGGTTTCTGGTAAGTCCTGCCGGCCACTCGAACCCAAGGGCTCAACCCTTGGGGGGGGGGGGGGGGGGGTAGTGGCCAAGCGCAGGTGAAGCTGTACGGACCAGACCTGTATGCTCCAGTCCAGTGTGTTCCGGTCTGGTGTGTGTTCCAGTCTGGTGCGCTCCAGTCCAGTGTGTGCCGGTCCGGTGTGTTCCAGTCCTGTGTCCTCCAGTCCGGGGAATTCCAGTCCATGTGTTCCGGCTTGCTAGGCAGTGCCTGCAGTCCCTGCCGGTGCCGGTGTGTTTGCCCAGCATTGGTTGGTGGTTTTGCCTGCTGCTGTCGCTCCTCGGCAGCAGCCCAAGGACTCACGTTTGCTCCAGAGCCCGGTCCCGCGGGCTCTGAACCTAGAACCGACACTGCTTCTGCATGGGGTGGGGCTGGCAGGTCTCACAGACCAGGGGGCCCTACATAGCTCTAACATCAAAGGAAAGCCACAAGAGGAGAAGACAATTGGAGGTGAAGAGTGTTGATCACTCACACCGCCTGCCATCTGGAGGACAACACACAGGGGCTTGGGTGTTTAGACAAAAATATTCTGCAGGTGGCACTAGCTCTGACCCATCTCTGCTTTTCTCTCTGTTGGGCAGCAATAGGCTTAGGAGGAATTCTATATATGGTGCTGGATGTTAGGTGTTACTTATGTGCTGAATTTTAAGCACAAAAAAGATGTTCTAACGGGTGCAAGGTGCCAAAATGAGGCAACAATGGTAGTTCTGTGGAAAAATACACTTACCATCCATTTATAGAATAGTGTGTGTTTCCATGCAGATGTGCAAAAGGGGGTGTGGTCATGGGAGTGGCCATGAGTCAAGCCAGGGGTGTTCTCTTAAAATGCATGCAATGGCAATAGAATTGGGGATCCCCGCCCAACTTGCGCACTGTGATTTACATCTGGTTTCAGTTGGTGTACTCCTTGCGCTCAAAGTGGAGCGGGAATCCTGGTTACATGAGCTATTCTATAAGGGCACTGATCCCGGAACACCCGCTATAGAATCAGTTCAGTGCCAAATTTTGACAAACCATTTCAGTGTGTAGGAAAAGGGGGGTGGGGCGGTCCGCCCCGGGTGCACGCGCTGGGGGGGCGGGGTGTCAGCTCGCTGGTTCTCTGCTCTTTCTGCCCCGGAACAGGTTACTTCCTGTATCCGGGGCAGAGAAAGCAGGGAAGCAGCAGAGCCAACGCAGCTCCCAGTGACGTGCACTGGGGGCGGATTCGGCCCTCCCGCCTGCCACCCGCTGCAAGGTAGGGTGCACTCCGGAGAGGGGGGGTGTCGTGCCCTGCACCCTCGGGGGGGGGGGGGGGGGTGCGCAGCGGTGACCCGCCCCGGGTGTCAGGCACCCTCGCTACGGCACTGCACCCATTTATAAATGTTCCCTTTACTGGGCAAAAATCTACACCTGTACACCACACCTGAGGATTAGGATACCTTGACCGTATTCATGTGTAATACCAATTTCAGAGAGCTGTTATTTACATGTGGATATGCACACCTCATAGATATTCTAGGAGGTGTGGTTTAGATATGGTTTGGGTATACCATGGGCAGTACTAAAATCCAGAGACAGACCTATTATCCCCTCTCTATCAAATCCTCCCCTCCCTTGCTTTGCAGAGGTTGCTGGCTTCCAAGTCTTCTCTCTACGGCATGTCTGATATAAATTACTGTTTCCTCAGGGCATATGCAGTAGAGAGAAGACTCAGAGGCCAGCAGCAGACAGGGAATGTGAATCACTGCCACAGTCTGGTGATCTCTGCAAGGCAAGTGAAGGTAAACCAATGGGGGAGGGGGAAGGGGTTTGAGAGAGAGGGGAAGAAGCTGTTGGATCACTTGTGACAGAGGAGGGTGGCAGTGTGAATAGACAGATGCTGGACTGCTTTGCAGTGGGTAGAGGAAGACAAAAAGGTCTAGACTGTGGGGGGAGGGAAAGCAAAAGAAGAGATGCTGGATCTTGGATGAAGGGAGGAATGAAGGTGTTAGAATGGGAGGGGGAGGGAGATGTTGGCCTCAGGGGCAGAGGAAAGGGAGGAAGAGATGGTGGACAGGAAGAGAGAGATGGAGATATGGGAGTATGAGTTGGAGGGGAGGAAGGAGAAATTCTGAACAGCAGGAGGTAGGAAGGGAAATCTGAGGGAGATATGTTTTGGGGGAGGGGTTTGAGGAGAATGAAGGAGAAATGCTAGACAACAGGAGGCAGGAAGGGAAGTGAGAAGGAAGGATGATTGAATAGGGGGTTGGAGGGGGAAGGAGGGAGGGAGAGGAGCTGGGCAACAGGAGGCAGGAAGGGAAGCCAGAGGGAAAGATGTTTGGGGAAGGGAAAGGAGGGGGAGAGAAAATGTTGGACAACAGGAGGCAGGAAGGGAAGTTTGGAGGGGAGGGAGGGAGAGATGCTGGATAACAGTAGGTAAGGGAAGCAGAAGGGTGAGATGTTGAATTGGGGTGGTGGGGAGGGGAGGGAGAGAGATGCTAGAGAACTGGAGGGAGGGATGTTGGAGAGAGAGAGAGAGAGAGAAAAATCTTGAAATATGGGGGTGGAGGGAGAGAATGATAAATACTAGATAATGTGATTGAGGGAGGAAAGAAAATGGAGAGATATTGGACTCGAGGGAGGGAAGAAAGAGAGGAAGATGCTGGACTATGGTGGGGGGGGGGGGGATGACAGAGAATAGGAAGAGAGATGATGGACCATGGGAGAGGACAGGAGGGAAGAGAGATGGGACAGGGACATGTCAGACGTCAAGGGTGTGGAGGAGCGAAGAGAGAGAGAGAGGAAATAGATGCAGAGCTACAAGAGTGGAGCAAGGGATAGGGGAGGGAGATACCAGGAATGGTGTGAACCATGCAGGAAAGGCCAGAGAGTTGTCAAGCAGATGAGTGAGAGAATACAGAGGGTAGAAATGTGGTAATGGGGAATAGGTAAAGGACAGATGGGAATAGGAGACTGGGGAAGGGGTGAGATGGGAAATGGGAGAGCTAGGGAGTGAGAGAAGGAGATGGAAAGTTGTTAGATAGGTGAAAAAAAAAAAAAGAAAAGAGTAGGGTGAAATTAGAGGCAGAAAACAAAAAAAAAAAGGAAGGAAAGAGCTAAAAAGGAAACATTAATATGTCACAGACAGATGTATTGAAGGAACAAGTCAGGAGAAAAGATGAGAAATGAAATATGGACAGCAGCCACTGGAAACAGAAGACAGACAGGGAAGCAGACAAGAGAAACTGGGACCAACGTAATGGAACATGAAATCATCCAAAAAACAACGGTGGAAAAAAAGTGTTTTATTTTGAATATATTAATTGAAATAAAACACTTTTTTTCCACCTTTGATCTGTATTTGTTGTGGGGAGGTTGAATTTTTGTGGGTGCAAAGCATGTTTATATTTAACTCATAAAAACTGCTATACTGTATCTCACCAAAGGTCTGTGAATATTCATCGTGGATATCCTGAAAACCTGACTGACTGGGATGCCTCCAGGACCACATTTGGGAACCACTGTGTTATGTGGTTAAGTGCAATATTCAGCAGTTAACACATATGCAACACCGCATAAAGATAAGACTAACTTTGTGCGGCCTGATTTAACCCCTAACTTAGACACTTAAGTGCTGAATATTGACTCCTCCCCTGCAGGGGCGTAGCCAGACCTCACAGTGAGAGGGGGCCAGAGCCCGAGGTGGGAGGGCACATTTTGGTCTGCCTCCTTTCTGCCCTGCCGCTCCCCACCCACTACCGCATCAAATACCTTGGCTGGCAAGGTCCCCAACCCCTGCCAGCTGAAGCCTTCATCCAGCACTGGTCTCTGGCACTGCCACCTTACCTGCCCTTCTCGCTCTTCCCCTCACGTCCTGCATGTTCCTTTTAGTGAAATTGAGCATGCTCAGTTTAACTAAAAGGAGTGTACCGGACGTGAGGGGAAGACAGAGCAGGGCAGGCAATACAGCGGTGCCAGAGACCAGCCCTGGACAGCATTTCAGATGGTGGGGGTTAGGGACCCCCCCACCAGTAAAACTAGGGGCCTAGAGGAATTTGAGGGGGCCAGGCCTCCGTGGCCCCATGTAGCTATGCCATTGTGCCCAGGGGCGTAGCCAGACTTTGGCGGAGGGGGGTCAAGAAGCCCGAGGTGAGGGGGCACATTTTAGTTCCCCCCCGAGCCGCCGACCTCCCCACCATTACTGACGCCGCTGACCGCCCCCCGCCATTGCCAACACCCCCCCTGCCGCCAACCCTCTTGACCCCCTCCCGCCGCCAACCCCGCCGTCGGCCTACCTTTGCTGGCGTTGTATGTGCAGGACGTCAGAAACAGAAGGAAGCCTTTTGCGAGAAGAAGAGGATCTCGGCTGTAGGGGGTTGGGGTCCCCCGCCAGCAAAGGCAGGAGACGGCGACGGTGGGTTGGCCGCGGGAGGGGGGTCCAGAGCCCGAGGTGAGGGAGCACATTTTAGTCCCCCCAGTGCCGCCGACCTCCCACCATTACTGACGCCGCTGACTCCCCCGCCACTGCCAACACCCCCCCCTGCCGCCAACCCGCCGTTGCCTACCTTTGCTGGCGTTTTACGTGCAGGACGTCAGAAACAGAAGGAAGCCTTTTGCGAGAAGAAGAGGATCTCGGCTGTAGGGGGTTGGGGTCCCCCGCCAGCAAAGGCAGGAGACGGCGACGGAGGGTTGGCCGCGGGAGGGGGGTCCAGAGCCCGAGGTGAGGGAGCACATTTTAGTCCCCCCCAGTGCCGCCGACCTCCCACCATTACTGACGCCGCTGACTCCCCCGCCACTGCCAACACCCCCCCCTGCCGCCAACCCGCCGTTGCCTACCTTTGCTGGCGTTTTACGTGCAGGACGTCAGAAACAGAAGGAAGCCTTTTGCGAGAAGAAGAGGATCTCGGCTGGAGGGGGTTGGGGTCCCCACGCCAGCAAAGGCAGGCGATGGCGGGTTGGCGGCAGGAGGGGGGTTGGGCAGGTCGTCGTTAGGGGGGGTCCCAGGCCCAAATCTACAGGGGTCCAGGCCCCCCCTGGCCCCATGTAGCTATGCCACTGATTATGCCCCTGGATCACCCACAAAATAGCCAGCGTTGAGTTTAGTGGTCTATGAAGATATCATTTAGATAAACTGCCTGTTTGAAGCTAACGAGCCAGAATCAGTTTCTGGCCAGTTAAATCACTGTGAATATCAACCCCAATGTTGTCACTCGTTGGTTCATCATTGACATGGCCAACTCCTTGCTCCTTGTTGTGGTGGGGTTTTTTTTTCTGGGTGTTCGTCCCTCTCTATTCTGTCTGGCATATCTCCGCTAACAGGGGGTGAAGGAAGAGCAAGAGGATGACCCTGTTCTCGTTCCCTTGTGTCAAGATACCCTGGCAATTCACAGCCTTGGAAATGAAGCAAACTTTGCTTAGTTAAATCTATGGCCACATTTTTGCAATTAAAAGCAGCTTAAATTCATTTTGAGGCAAAGACATGAAATATTTTTTTGTTAAGAAAAAAAAAAAAGAAGAAGAAGAAAAATGCAACCCGCTAGAGCAGGTGTGCGCATATATTAGAAAACAATATTTTAACTTGCTAAAGACTGCCCTGAATCCTAAACCAGCTTATAAATGATCTGCCGCAGCTTCATTAGTTTCCACTCACGATGCAGTATACTCCGGGTAGTTGATTATCGTTATTAATCTGTCTGCGTCCAGGACAAGCCTGTGCAGAGTCAATTAGCTCTCTCTTTTCAAGTAGATAGAGATTTTTAGGTTATTAACTGTTAGCAATTACTTTTCCTCGTGAGCAACTACAAGCCCCAATCCGTCACTTTTGAAACATAACCTTTGCAACACTGCCTATCAAGCTAGCATCACTGCTGTCAATAAATTGACTGCCTGCCTGAGGTATCGATCAAGCAGAAATGAAAACAACTCTCCTCTGACTTCCTACTGTACGCTGCCGTGAGTGAATTCCGTCAAAAAGCTGGTAAATAAATTCTAAAAGGAATGCAAAAGCACAGACTGCATATTTTTTTGTTACATTTGTACCCCGCGCTTTCCCACTCATGGCAGGCTCAATGCTTACGTGGGGCAATGGAGGGTTAAGTGACTTGCCCAGAGTCACAAGGAGCTGCCTGTGCCTGAAGTGGGAATCGAACTCAGTTCCTCAGGACCAAAGTCCACCACCCTAACCACTAGGCCACTCCTCCACTGTTGCTACTATTGGAGATTCTACATGGAATGTTGCTATTCCACTAGCAACATTCCATGTAGAAGTCGGCCCTTGCAGATCACCACTGTGGCCGCGCAGGCTTCTGTGAGTCTGACGTCCTGCACATACGTGCAGGACGTCAGACTCACAGAAACCTGTGCAGCCTTCTACATGGAATGTTGCTAGTGGAATAGCAACATTCCATGTAGAATCTCCAATAGTATCTATTTTATTTTTGTCACATTTGTACCCCACGCTTTCCCCACTCATGGCAGGCTCAATGCAGCTTACATGGGGCAATGGAGGGTTAAGTGACTTGCCCAGAGTCACAAGGAGCTGCATGTGCCTGAAGTGGGAATCGAACTCAGTTCCTCAGGACCAAAGTCCACCACCGTAACCACTAGGCCACTCCTCCTCTACTGAGTGTCACTGGTGAGATCTCATCTGTACTCTGTCCAAAGACCGTACCGAGCTATACTGGTGCCCTGCCCCCCCCCCCCCCCCAACGCCTGCCTGCACGTTCACCCTACCCACTTCGCCATGGCCAATGAGAAGAGATGGTGCACTGGGAGCAAATTTTGCAATTCTCCATATTTTTTTGCTGTGTATGGCCACAGTGCTTGTACAGTCCTTGGTATGGGACTTCTCTGTCCAAATCTGGAAGCCATATATAAGTTCATAAGTATTGCCATACTGGGACAGACTGAAGGCCCATCAAGCCCAGCTTCCTGCCTCCAACAGTGGCCAATCCAGGTCACAAGTACCTGGCAAGATCCCAAAATAGTGCAATACATTTTACGCTGCTCATCCTAGAAATAAGCAGTGGATTTTCCCCAAGTCCATTTTAATAATGGTCTATGGACTTTTTCTTTAGGAAGCCATCCAACCTTTTTTTTAAACCCCGCTAAGCTAACCGCCTCCACCACATTTTCTGGCAACGAATTCCAGAGTATAATTATACATTGAGTGAAGCAAAACCTTCTCCAATTTGTTTCAAATTTACTACTTTGTGGCTTCATTGCATGCCCCCTAGCCCTAGTATTTTGGGAAAGAGTAAACAAGCGATCCACGTTTACCCGTTCCCAGTCGTGTGCTGGTAAATGTTTAACAACAGGCTCTCTCCCCAGTCCAGTTCTGCGCCCCCCCCCCTGTCCACCTCTGCGCCCCCCCTCCAAATTGCAGAGCTGGCTATAGCCGGGGAGAGAGCCTGGGGGGGGGGGGGGCAATCTAATTCATGTTTAATGTGGGATAAAATGCCATAAATAAGTAAATAAATATAAACTTTTAATGTTGAGCACCTGATTCTCAAAGTGGACATATTCCAAACACTATAATGAAAATAAAATGATTTTTTTCTACCTTTGTTGTCTGGTGACTTTGTTTTTCTGATCATGCTGGCCCAGTACCCGATTCTGCTGCTATCTGTCCTCTTAACTCCGGTTCCAGGGCTTCCTTTCCATTTATTTCTTTACTTTCTTCCTTTCTTCTTCATTTCTTGCCCTACATCCGTAGGTAAAAGCTGGGTCCTCCGCAGACTTGACTGTCCAGTGGATCCAGCTTCTGCCTATTTTCTCCATCCATGAGCAGTTATTCTCCTCTCTTCCTTTTCCCTCTTCTCATCTCCTTCCTCACTCTTCCCTCTCCTCCATCCATGTCCAGCAACCCTCCTCTCCTCCTACTCTCCATCCACCCATGTCCAGCAGCAACCCTCCTCTCCCCTGCCCTCCATCCACCCATGTCCAGCGACTCTCCTCTCCCCCCTGCCCTGCATCCACCCGTCCAGCAACCCTCCTCTCCCCCTGCCACCCACCCATGTCCAGCAACCCTCATCTCCCCCCTGCCCTCCATCCACCCATGTCCAGCAACCCTCATCTCCCCCCTGCCCTCCATCCACCCATGTCCAGCGACCCTCCTCTCCCCCCTGCCCTGCATCCACCCATGTCCAGCAACCCTCCTCTCCCCCCTGCCCTGCATCCACCCATGTCCAGCAACCCTCCCTTCTCCTGCCCTCCATCCACCCATGTCCAGCAACCCTCCCTTCTCCTGCCCTCCATCTACCCATGTCCAGCAACCCTCCTCTCCCCTGCCCTCCATCCACCCACCCATGTCCAGCAAACCCCCTCTCCCCCTGCCATCCTCTCCATCCACCCATGTCCAGCAACCCTCGTCTCCCCCTGCCCTCCTCCCCTCCATCTGCCTTCTTCCAGCCCCCCCCCGCTCCCCCGGTTGTCCATCATCCGTCTGCCCTCTGCAGCTCTGCGAGTCCCCGATAGACCTGGTTTCCTTCTTGCGCCGCAGCCCTGCCTTTAAAAATTTTATTTTCCCTCGAGGTGCGCCGGCGTTGAAGCGAAGGCAGCAGGCTCAGCTCGGTTCCAGCCTTCATTCTGTTCCTTCGCATCATGGCTCCGCCCTCGCCTGACGTATTTCCTGTTTGCACGAGGGCGGAGCCATGATGCGAAGGAACGGAACGAAGGCTGGAACAGAGCTGAGCCTGCTGCCTTCGCTTCAACACCGGCGCGCCTCGAGGGAAAATAACATTTTTAAAGGCAGGGCTGCAGCGCAAGAAGGAAACCAGGGCTATCGGGGACTCACAGAGCTGCAGAGGGCAGACGGATGATGGACGAGCGGGGGAGCAGAGGCGAGCCGGCTCGCACGGGCCAACAACCGGCTCGCAAGATGCCAATAAATTTAACAACTGGCTCCAGCACACCACTGCCCGTTCCACTCCATTCATCATTTTATAGACCTCGATCATATCTCCCCTCAGCCGTCCTTTCTCCAAGCTGAAAAGCCCTAGCCCTAGGATATAGAAAGAGCAGAGAAGGGCTACCAAAGCCCTATGAAATTAGACCTGAGGACAGAAGATCAGCAAGTGCACCTCACTCTTTAATGCAGGGTTGAATCAAGCTGTTCAGCTCCTAAAGTGGTTGCCCAGTTGGCAATACTTACTGCACCTGAATGTGTTATAAGCTAGATTCTATATATGGCACATGGAAAAAATACACCTAGGAGTATTCTATAACGTACGCCTACATTTTATAGAATACGCCTAATATTCTACATGGTTTATAGACTACGGCAAGCGCCTACTCACGTGACTAAATTTAGTCATGGGCAGTTACGTCAAGTAAAGCTTGCTGTAAACTCCGACGCCTAAACTAGGCGTATTTGATAACAGTGCGTTTAGAAACGATCTTGGCCCACCCATGGTCATGCTCCTTTTCAACTGTGCAACTTAGAATTTATGCACGGCACATTATATGCTTAGACAGCTGCACATGGAAATTTTTATCAATGCCAATTACTGTCAATAATTGCTTGTTAATTGGCAATTATCAGCACTGATTGGCTTGTTAAGTAATTAAGTTGCACCACAAATCCAGAATATGACTGGATTTGCGCGCACAACTTAACTCACGCTATATAGAATGCAGGGGTATGTATGCATATATGTGTAACTTTCAAAATTCTGCCAAGCACAGTTCTGTAAATACCATTGGCGTAGGCACAGGTGGGCCTGGGTGGGCCAGGGCCCACCCACTTAGGAATCAGGCCCACCCAACAGTAGTACGCGCTTAGCGGTAGCTGGTGGGGATCCCCAGCTCCGCCAGTTGAAAACTTCCTCCTGATGGTAACGAAAACGCTACTCTCCACGATACTGGCACCTGCGCATGCTCAGTTTTCAGCGAATCCTGCTGCAGACTGCCAAGGTGGAAAGAAGCATTTTCCCACCAGCTGAGATATTTTTTGGGTGGTGGTTGGGGTTGGGGGAGGGAGAGCACTTAGTGCTCACCCACTTCTTGCCTAGGCCCACCCAAAATCTGTTGTCTGGCTACGCCCCTGGTACATACCCTCTTAAACTACACAGCGTGTAGTTGCAAAGGGTGTTACAGATGGGTGGGATTCACACTGCATACCAGCCAATGGGATTTCATATCTGTACTTCAGGAAGCAGGTGAAAGCTTGGCTCTCTCCCAAGCCTTTAATGGAAGAAGCAATTAACTTGCTGGTCACATACACACAAGAACTAACACCGACGGCACATAATGTATGTTTTTCTCACAAAAACGTCCAATTTGGTATTTTCAAAATCAAATTTTAGACGTTTTTCTATAAAGTCCATCAGAAGTGCATTCAAATCACAAGGGGGCGTGTCGTGGGGGCGTGTTAAGGGCGGGATCTGGGCGTTCCTAACACTTGGACATTTTTCAGCCATAATGGAACAAACGTGTCCAGGACTAAAACTAAGACGTTTTGAGCTGGACCTGTTTTTATAATGAATAAGGCATCAAAAGGTGCCCTAAATGACCAGATGACCACTGGAGGGAATCAGGGGTGACCCCCCCCAATACCCCCCAGTGATTACTGACCCCCTCCCACCCCCCACAAATGTGAATACAAATAACCCTCCATTGCCCCATGTAAGCCGCATTGAGCCTGCCATGAGTGGGAAAGCGTGGGGTACAAATGTAACAAAAATAAAATAGATACTATTGGAGATTCTACATGGAATGTTGCTACTATTGAAGATTCTACATGGAATGTTGCTATTCCACTAGCAACATTCCATGTAGAAGGCTGCGCAGGCTTCTGTTTCTTTCAGCCTGACGTCGTGCAGGACGTCAGACTCACAGAAGCAGAAGCCTGTGCGGCCACATTGGTGATCTGCAAGGGCCGACTTCTAGTGGAATAGCAACATTCCATGTAGAATCTCAAATAGTAGCAACAGTGGAGGAGTGGCCTAGTGATTAGGGTGGTGGACTTTGGTCCTGGGGAACTGAGGAACTGAGTTGGATTCCCACTTCAGGCACAGGCAGCTCCTTGTGACTCTGGGCAAGTCACTTAACCCTCCATTGCCCCATGTAAGCCGCATTGAGCCTGCCATGAGTGGGAAAGCGCAGGGTACAAATGTAACAAAAATAAAATAGATACTATTGGAGATTCTACATGGAATGTTGCTACTATTGGAGATTCTACATGGAATGTTGCTATTCCACTAGCAACATTCCATGTAGAAGCCTGCGCGGCCACATTGGTGTTCTGCAAGGGCCGCCGACTTCTACATGGAATGTTGCTAGTGGAATAGCAACATTCCATGTAGAATCTCCAATACTAGCAACAGTGGAGGAGTGGCCTAGTGGTTAGGGTGGTGGACTTTGGTCCTGAGGAACTGAGTTCAATTCCCACTTCAGGCACAGGCAGCTCCTTGTGACTCTGGGCAAGTTACTTAACCCTCCATTGCCCCATGTAAGCCGCATTGAGCCTGCCATGAGTGGGAAAGCGTGGGGTACAAATGTAACAAAAAGAAAAATGATTTAGCAGCCTCTGTGACAGCTTCAGATGTTAGAGCCAGGTCTATTAGAGCAGCATGCAGGTCCCTGGAGTTGTCAGTGCAGTGTACCATGGAGTGGGGGACTCTGGTCCCTATCTCCCTCTACCTGCCATATTTGTAGGGGGAAACTGTAAGCTCACCAAAACCCACATATAGGTGCCCCCTTCACCCATAACGTTTATTAAAGTGGTGTACAGTTGGGGGTAGTGGGGTTTTTTTGGCAGGGGGCAGCAGACAAGATAAGGGAGCAATGGTGAGATGTGTACCTGGGAGCATGTTTTTGAAGTCCACGGCAGTGCCTCCTAGGGTACTCCATTTATCTCCTGGGATGGCGGGGAGACCAGTCTACTAAAAATACTGGCCCCTCCTACATTCCAATGGCTTGATTTTCTCTGTTTTTCACTTTTTTTTTTTTAATGGACCAAAAGACAAAACATTCAAAGCACAAAACTTCTTTCCTATTCAGATTTTGGACATTTTTTGCAAAATGTCTAAAGTCGGACTTAGATGTCATATCGAAAATGCCTGTCCACGTGTCAGACCTCAAATTTGGGATGGGCCACTGGGCAAACTGGGTGGCCACATACATCCCTTCTCCCCTCGGCGCCAACAAAAAATATTAAATACCTGAACTGGTGGGGATCCCCAAGCCCCACCAGCTGCAGAGGTCCTCCAGAGGCAAGAGCAGCTCCCTCTGTTTCTTGCTGCTGCGGAACTGTTCCCACGCTGCCGCTGCCCTGCCCCTTTGTGCATACTTGGTTTTCACACTGAGCGTGTGTGGCAGGGGGAGGCCAACGTGACAGCAGTGCGCATACCAGGGGCGTAGCCACACTTTGGTGGGAGGGGGGGTCCAGCGCCCGAGGTGAGGGGGCACATTTTAGCCCCCCCCCTGGCGCGGCCGACCCTCCCCCCGCCATTGCCGACCCTCCCATTGCCGACCTGCCGCCACTTTTGACAACCTCCCGGCCTCTCGACCTCCCCCCCCCCGCGAACCCTCCCCCGTACAACGTGCAGGACGTCAGCATGCAACAGAAGAACGAAGACTTTTTTCACTGCAGGAAGAAGAGGACGTCGGCTGGCGGAGATTGGGGTCCCCCGCCAGCAAAACCGAAGGTAGGCGACGGCGGGGGAGGGTTCGCGGGGGGGAGAGGGTCGTCGGGAGAGGGGTCCAGGAGGAAATCTACGGGGGCCCAGGTCCCCTCAGGCCCCACGTAGCTACGCCACAGGCATACATAGGGCTGCTGGAGGACCTCAGCAGCAGGATCTCCACCCAGTTATAACAAGGGCCCTAGAAGTTGGGTGTCCTGAGTCCAAAGTGGGGGGGGGCCCAGGCCCACCCATGGCTACGCCACTGCTATGTGCTCCACTTTATGCTGTTTATTCCAATGTTTTATTGTGTTGGCAACGTAAATAGTATAGTATGTCATGCATGTACTGTTATTTGAATATTTTTATGCTGTAATTGTCTGTTGCCTACATTCAACTTATTCTTGCTGTACACTGCCTGCCCTTGAGTGATGTTTTTTCAAAAAGGCAGTATATAAATCTTAATAAATGGATGAATAAATACCATATAGAATAGTATGTTAAATGCGTATCTGTGGGAATTAGGCAGGAGTGGCCTAGTGGTTAGGGTGATGGACTTTGGTCCTGGGGAACTGAGGAACTGAGCGTGCCATGAGTGGGAAAGAGCAGGGTACAAATGTAACAAAAATAAAATAGATATTATTGGAGATTCTACATGGAATGTTGCTATTCCACTAGCAACATTCCATGTAGAAGGCTGCGCAGGCTTCTGTTTCTGTGAGGACGTCAGACTCACAGAAGCAGAAGCCTGCGCAGCCACATTGGTGATCTGCAAGGGCCG
This sequence comes from Microcaecilia unicolor, assembly GCF_901765095.1. Lineage (NCBI taxonomy): Eukaryota > Metazoa > Chordata > Amphibia > Gymnophiona > Siphonopidae > Microcaecilia > Microcaecilia unicolor. The sequence continues at coordinate 18,105,124 of NC_044033.1, forward strand.
ACTTCTACATGGAATGTTGCTAGTGGAATAGCAACATTCCATGTAGAATCTCAAATAGTAGCAACAGTGGAGGAGTGGCCTAGTGGTTAGGGTGGTGGACTTTGGTCCTGAGGAACTGAGTTTGATTCCCACTTCAGGTACAGGCAGCTCCTTGTGACTCTGGGCAAGTCACTTAACCCTCCATTGCCCCATGTAAGCCGCATTGAGCCTGCCATGAGTGGGAAAGAGCAGGGTACAAATGTAACAAAAATAAAATAGATACTATTGGAGATTCTACATGGAATCTTGCTATTCCACTAGCAACATTCCATGTAGAAGGCTGCGCAGGCTTCTGTTTCTGTGAGTCTGTACATGCAGGACGTCAGACTCACAGAAGCAGAAGCCTGTGCGGCCATGAGGACCTGAGTTTGATTCCCACTTCAGGCACAGGCAGCTCCTTGTGACTCTGGGCAAGTCAGTTAACCCTCCATTGCCCCATGTAAGCCGCATTGAGCCTGCCATGAGTGGGAAAGCGCAGGGTACAAATGTAACAAAAAAAAAAAAAAAGTATAGTTGCACAATGATGGTTTCCATGTTAGAAGCCTTCATTCAAGATCAGGATCTTGGAGTCGGTGTAGACCAGTGTTTCCCAAGTCCAGTCCTGGTGTACCGCTTGCCACTCAGGCTTTCAGGATATCCACAATGATTATGCATGAACTTGATTTGCATACACCGCCAGTGCCTCCATTATATGCAGATCTCTTTCATGCATATTCATTGTGGGTATCCTGAAAACCTGACTGGTAAGGGGTACTCCAGGACCGGACTTGGGAAACACTGATATGGACAATATGTTGAAATCCTACATTCAGTGTGTGGTAGCAGTGAATAAAACAGAGATTATCTTAACGCCTCGATATCATGGTGTGAATGTACCTTCGGATTTCCGGACAGTTCTGGTTGCTGCACCTCAAAAAAGATACGGCAGAATTAGAAAAGGTTCAGAGAAAGTTGGGAAAATAATAAAGGGGATGGAACGACTCTTCTACGAAGAATGTCTAAATGGATTAGAAGAGACAGTTGAGAGGAAATATGACAGGCATCCTTAAAATCATTAGTGGGGTGGGACAGGAAAATAGGGACCAGTTATTTACTCTTTCAGGGGGTCTTTTACCAAAGCTTAGCTCGGGTTATCTGCAGCAGTGCCCATTTTATTCCTAAGTACATAAGTATTGCCATACTGGGACATCAAGCCCAGCATCCTGTTTCCAACAGTGGCCAATCCAGGTCACAAATACCTGCCAAAATCCCCCCAAAAGTACAAAACATTTTATGCTGCTTATCCCAAAAGTAGTGGATTTCCCCAAGTCTAATTTCATAATGGTCTATGGACTTTTCTTTTAGGAAGCCGTCCAAACTTTTTAAAAACTCTGCTAAGCTAATCGCCTTTACCACATTCTCTGACAACGAATTCCAGAGTTTAATTACACGTTGAGTGAAGAAAACTTTTCTCCGATTGATTTTAAATTTACTACTTTGTAGCTTCATCGCATGCCCCCTAGTCCTAGTATTTTTGGAAAGCGTAAACAGTCGCTTCACATCTACCCGTTCAACTCCACTCATTATTTTATAGACCTCTATTATATCTTCCCTCAGCCGCCTTTTCTCCAAGCTGAAGAGCCCTAGCCGCTTTAGCCTTTCCTCATAGGGAAGTCGTCCCACCCCCTTTATCACTTTTGTCGCCCTTCTCTGCACCTTTTCTAATTCCACTGTATCTTTCTTGAGATGCGGCGACCAGAATTGAACACAATATTCAAGATGCGGTCGCACCATGGAGCGATACAAAGGCATTATAACATCCTCATTTTTGTTTTTCATTCCTTTAGTAAAAGACCCCCCCTCAAATAGTTCTAAGATGGGGAGACTCTCCCTTAAGCTAACAGGTAGCACATTTACAACGAATCAGAAAAAAGGTATATTTTCCATGCAAAATGCAATTCAGCTGTGGAAAGATGTGATCAAGGCAGTTAGCTTAGCTGGGTTTAAAAAGGATTTAGATAAGGTGCTGCAGGAGAAGTCCATAAACCATGAGTAGCCATGTAACGAGGAAGAATGGACCTGCTGCTTGGGATCCTGCCGGAGGGCAGTGGCCTGGACTGGCCACTGCCTGTGATCGCATGCTAGGCTCGGTGCACTGTTGGTCTGATCTAGCATAATACATCTTTTGGTTTTACATTTATTAAATTACAAATAGACAAGGTGGAAAACAATTCAGTGCTTACCCCTATCTGGCAGCAGTGATTAACGAGTGCTTCTCATGACTGTCATCCATCATATTGAAGGCAGCTGTTTCTCATTTTAGCTGTGCAGTAAGGCTGCGCTGATCTGTTCTGTTCTCATGCTATGTACAGTGGTGGAAATAAGTATTTGATCCCTTGCTGATTTTGTAAGTTTGCCCACTGACAAAGACATGAGCAGCCCATAATTGAAGGGTAGGTTATTGGTAACAGTGAGAGATAGCACATCACAAATTAAATCCGGAAAATCACATTGTGGAAAGTATATGAATTTATTTGCATTCTGCAGAGGGAAATAAGTATTTGATCCCCCACCAACCAGTAAGAGATCTGGCCCCTACAGACCAGGTAGATGCTCCAAATCAACTCGTTACCTGCATGACAGACAGCTGTCGGCAATGGTCACCTGTATGAAAGACACCTGTCCACAGACTCAGTGAATCAGTCAGACTCTAACCTCTACAAAATGGCCAAGAGCAAGGAGCTGTCTAAGGATGTCAGGGACAAGATCATACATCTGCACAAGGCTGGAATGGGCTACAAAACCATCAGTAAGACGCTGGGCGAGAAGGAGACAACTGTTGGTGCCATAGTAAGAAAATGGAAGAAGTACAAAATGACTGTCAATCGACAAAGATCTGGGGCTCCACGCAAAATCTCACCTCGTGGGGTATCCTTGATCATGAGGAAGGTTAGAAATCAGCCTACAACTACAAGGGGGGAACTTGTCAATGATCTCAAGGCAGCTGGGACCACTGTCACCACGAAAACCATTGGTAACACATTACGACATAACGGATTGCAATCCTGCAGTGCCCGCAAGGTCCCCCTGCTCCGGAAGGCACATGTGACGGCCCGTCTGAAGTTTGCCAGTGAACACCTGGATGATGCCGAGAGTGATTGGGAGAAGGTGCTGTGGTCAGATGAGACAAAAATTGAGCTCTTTGGCATGAACTCAACTCGCCGTGTTTGGAGGAAGAGAAATGCTGCCTATGACCCAAAGAACACCGTCCCCACTGTCAAGCATGGAGGTGGAAATGTTATGTTTTGGGGGTGTTTCTCTGCTAAGGGCACAGGACTACTTCACCGCATCAATGGGAGAATGGATGGGGCCATGTACCGTACAATTCTGAGTGACAACCTCCTTCCCTCCGCCAGGGCCTTAAAATGGGTCGTGGCTGGGTCTTCCAGCACGACAATGACCCAAAACATACAGCCAAGGCAACAAAGGAGTGGCTCAGGAAGAAGCACATTAGGGTCATGGAGTGGCCTAGCCAGTCACCAGACCTTAATCCCATTGAAAACTTATGGAGGGAGCTGAAGCTGTGAGTTGCCAAGCGACAGCCCAGAACTCTTAATGATTTAGAGATGATCTGCAAAGAGGAGTGGACCAAAATTCCTCCTGACATGTGTGCAAACCTCATCATCAACTACAGAAGACGTCTGACCGCTGTGCTTGCCAACAAGGGTTTTGCCACCAAGTATTAGGTCTTGTTTGCCAGAGGGATTAAATACTTATTTCCCTCTGCAGAATGCAAATAAATTCATATACTTTCCACAATGTGATTTTCCGGATTTAATTTGTGATGTGCTATCTCTCACTGTTACCAATAACCTACCCTTCAATTATGGGCTGCTCATGTCTTTGTCAGTGGGCAAACTTACAAAATCAGCAAGGGATCAAATACTTATTTCCACCACTGTATATAGGAATGACTTGCTCACTGTAATGCACGCAGGGCTGCAGCCAGGTTCGATTCTTTTTCATCTTGGCTGTTCTTTGCTGCCTATTCGGCAGGGGCGTAGCTACGTGGGGCCACGGGGGCCTAGGCCCCCGTAGATTTGGTCCTGGACCCCCCTGCCGACGACCCTCTCGACCCCCCCTCCCGCCGCCAACCCTCCCCCGCCGTTGTCGCCTACATTTGCTGGCGAGGGACCCCAATCCCTCTTGCTTCCCGCGCAAGGCTTCGTTCTGTTTCTGACATCCTGCACGTTGTGGACGTCAGACTCACAGAAACAGAACGAAGCCTTGCAGATCAGCCAGCGAGGTCCTCTTCTTCTGACGCAAGGCTTCATTCTGTTTCTGTGAGGACGTGCAGGACGTCAGAAACAGAATGAAGCCTTGTGCGGGAACCAAGAGGCCTGCGGCTGGCGGGGATTGGAGTCCCTCGCCAGCAAAGGTAAGCGACGACGGCGGCGGCGGGGGAGGGCTGGTGGCGGGAGGGGGGAATTGGTGGCGGGGGGGTCAGCAATGGCTGGGGGGGGGCGGCGGCACCAGGGGGGCTAAAATGTGCCCCCTCACCTGGGCTCTGGACCCCCCTCCCGCCAAAGTCTGGCTACGACCCTGATATTCGGCCCAATCAAAGAAGGGGAGAGAGGAATGGGAGGGGGATTTAGGAAAGCTTTTCCCTTTTCTACGTTGAAAATACTACCATCCGATATTCAGCCCACAGTGGTAAATGGTATCTGAGCAGCTCACAGCCAAGGGTGGAACTGACCCTGGATATGTATGTATATATGTATATATGTATTTATTTATTATGTCATTTCTACCCTGCATTTTCCCAAGAAAGTTCAGGTTCAATGCAGCTTACGTAACAAATTAAGAAGCAGCATTACAAGACAATTAATATTTTATTTGTACCCCGCGCTTTCCCACTCATGGCAGGCTCAATGTGGCTTACATATTATATACAGGTACTTATTTGTACCTGGGGCAATGGAGGGTTAAGTGACTTGCCCAGAGTCACAAGGAGCTGCCTGTGCCTGAAGTGGGAATTGAACTCAGTTCCTCAGTTCCCCAGGACCAAAGCCCACCACCCTAACCACTAGGCCACTCCTCCACTGTTGCTACTATTTGAGATTCTACATGGAATGTTGCTATTCCAGTAGCAACATTCCATGTAGAAGTCGGCCCTTGCAGATCACCAATGTGGCCGCGCAGGCTTCTACATGGAATGTTGCTAGTGGAATAGCAACATTCCATGTAGAATCTCCAATAGTAGCAACATTCCATGTAGAATCTCCAATAGTATCTATTTTATTTTTGTTACATTTGTACCCTGTGCTTTCCCACTCATGGCAGGCTCAATGCGGCTTACATGGGGACAATGGAGGGTTAAGTGACTTGCCCAGAGTCACAAGGAGCTGCCTGTGACTGCAGTGGGAATCGAACCCAGTTCCCCAGGACCAAATTCCACCACTCTAACCACTAGGCCACTCCTCCAAGAATATCACTATAAAGAAAAAAAACCTTTTCACATTAGCTAACACAGATCTAAAGAAGTGGGATTGAAGTAAACTTCTAAATGACATATAATTGACTGAGTGTCTGATATACTTGGGTAACGAGTTCCAGAGTTTGGTAAGAAAAATTAGCATTTTGGATAGTTTTGTATTCAGTGCTGGGGCATGTGTGGCTTCCGGCATGGTCTCGGAGGTCACCCAGAAGTATCTGTACACTCTACCCAGACTATACACCCAGCTTCAAAGTATGCGCCAGCCCATTTAGGCAAAGCAACAAAACCTTGAAACGCAAAGGCAAACCCCTACAAAAGTTCAGTCCGAAACCAGAAATTAGGGGTATCACAATGGTAATCGAAAAAGGAAAGAGCCCATGTGGGCAGTAGAAGCCTCAACATTTATTGAAGACAAATAGATACAAAGACACAACATGGAGTTGTGTTTTGACGAACAATTGTCTGTTTCAGGAGTCATGTAATCTACAAAAATACATAAAGCTGGGGCGTAGCCAGACCGGCGGGAGGGGGATCCAGAGCCCGAGGTGAGGGGGCACATTTTAGCCCCCCCCCCTGCTATTGCCAACCGCCGCCGCCACCTCCAACAACTTTGACCCCCTCCTTGCCGATGACCCTCTTGACCCCCCCTTCTTCCGGCGCAAGGCTTTGTCCAGTTTCTGATGCCTTACGTCCTGCACAGAGCTACATGCACTGTGCAGGATGTAAGGCGTCAGAAACAGATGATCACACAACGAAGGCGCCGGGGCAGGTGGCGGGGGTCAAATGCAGAGGGGGCCAGGGCGTAATCTATGGGGGCCCATGCCCCCATGGCCCCACATAGCTACGCCCCTGGGCCAAAGATAGGCCTGCTATTTCGGTGGCCCGATTTAACCGCCAAACTAAACCGGCCATGCACTTAACATTGGCGGCTAGCTGGTTATGTCGTTCAATGTATTTAGATTGCTAGTGAAGGCCTTGGTACTCTCACAACTCAATTCTTGTAACTCCATATATGACGGTTGTTCTACGGTGTTGAAGATTAAATTGCAGCAGGTACAGAATACTGCGGCGAGCGTAATTTTTGCAGCCACCAAATACAAACATATTAGCTCTCTTCTATTTCATTTACATCGGTTACCTTTAAAGGCTAGATTACAATTTAAATGGTTGTTTTAACCTTTATGGCATTTCATGGTCATATCCCCGTTTTTAATTGTTGCATACTTTTCTTTTTTTTTTTAAATGGGAGCGCTTTTAGCAGTCCTTTCACTAAGGTGCGCTGTTTTTTAGCGTGCACTAAAAATTAGAATGAGTTAAACGCTAGAGACACCCACAGGAATATGTGGGTGTCTCTAGCGTTTAGCGCACGCTAAAACTTAACACGTTCTAAAAACGCTAGCGCGCCTTTAGAACCTTGTAAAAATCAGCCGCGCTTGAGCGAATCCCAGATGGCAAAATCCTCAAACAGCCTCGCGAAACGCTGGCCATCGTCGATTATCATCGTGGGATCAGCGGTTACAGAGTGTAATGAGAACGGCTCTTTAGACATGGTGGCTCTCTAATGGATTAAACACTAAACCACAAAGATAAGTACACCGTACTGCCAAGTAAAATGTCTACTGAATATTGAATAAGTATTAAAGATGGCGTTTATGGAAGGTTTTTTTTTTAATGCCAGTGATGAAAAGGGAGTACATTATGTGGAGCTTATTTGAGGCTTTTTCCTTCCACCGCCTTAACTGCGCTGTTGTAGACGCGTGTATTGGATGTGCGCAGGTCCATTTTTCAGTGCGCCTGCAATAAAGGCCTTTTTCTTTTTGGCCGAAAATGGAAGTGCGGCAAAATGAAAATTGGCACGCGTCCATTTTGGGCCTGAGACCTTACTGCCACCCATTCACTTAGCGGTAAGGTCTCACGTGTTAACTGGGCGGTAATCGTCAGCGAGCGTACAATGATGATTACCTCCTGGTTAGCGCCTACTGGAAACGCATACAAAATGAAATTACTGCCCGAGCCACACGGTAGCCGGGTGGTAGTTCTGAATTCCCTCACCCGTAACTGTCTTGTCTGTCTGTATTACTTAGATTGTAAGCTCTATTGAGCAGGGACTGTCTCTTTGTGTCAGGTGTTCAGCGCTGCGTGCGTCTGGTAGCGCTATACAAATGCTAATAATAATAATAATAATAATAATTGCCACGTGCTAGGCGCGCATAGACGCTTACGCACCTTAGTAAAAGGGCCCCTAGGTGACTTACACTAGTATTCAAAAATAGACTCTTGGAGGGGCATAATCGAACGTGAACGCCCATCTCCATGGGCGTTTATCTCCGAGGACGGGTCCGCGAAGGGGCGGGCCAGACCGTATTTTCGAAAAATATGGGTGTCCATCTTTTGTTTCGATAATACGGTTTGTGCTGGGCAAATGCATCACATTTGGGCGGATTTGAGCTGGGCGGTATCGGTTTTCAGCGATAATGGAAACCGAAGGCGCCCAGCTCAAAAATGAACAAATCCAAGGCATTTGGTCATGGGAGGGGCCAGGATTCATAGTGCATTGATCCTCCTCACATGCCACGACACCAACCGGGCACCCTAAGGTCCAAGTCCATAGCTCCCTTACCTTGGGTGCTGAGCCCCCCAAAATTCACTGCCCACAACTCTACACCATTACCATAGCACTTATGGCTGAAGGGGGGCACCTAGATGTGGGTACAGTGGGTTTTGGGGGCAGTTTGGAGCGCTCTCATTTAGCAGCACAAGTGTAACAGGTGGGGGGGATGGGCCTGGGTCCACCTGCCTGAAGTCCACTGCATCCACTAACAACTGCTCCAGGGACCTGCATACTGCTGTGATGGAGCTGGATATGACATTTGAGGCTGGCATACAGGCTGGAAAAAAAAGTTTTTAAAGTTCTTTCTTTTTGGTGGGAGGGGGTTAGTGACCACTGGGGGAGTCAGGGGAGGTCATCCCTGATTCCCTCCGGTGGTCATCTGGGCAGTTGGGGCACTTTTTGGGGACTTGTTCGTGAAAAAAAAGGGTCCAAAAAAAGTGACCCAAATTCTCGCTTCTGGCACTCCTTCTTTTTTCCATTATCGGCCGAGCGCGCCCATCTCTCCTCGGCCGATAAACACGCCCCAGTCCCGCCTTCACTACGCCTCCAACACGCCCCCGTCAACTTTGTTCGTTCCCGCGACAAACTGCAGTTGGAGGCGCCCAAAATCGGCTTTCGATTATACCGATTTGGGCGCCCCTGAGAGAAAGGCGCCCATCTCCCGATTTGGGTCGAAATATGGACGTCTTTCTCTTTCGAAAATAAGCTGGTTGGTACATCAATGTCATTATGGAATATGTGCTCAATGTGTGACATTGGGACACCTAACAGGAGATGCCCAGATATAGAATTTTGATTTTGGTCCCATGCAAACCCCTCTCATGAGGATTGGCCTCTACCCATACAATATGTCTGAGGTACCCTGTGCTTTGACAGTAATTTCACTGTCGCCACGTGAATGTTCTGCAGCCGTCTCCCTTTGATATGTGACAGCTTGTTGGTTGGGAGCTGAAAGAAAATGCCATTTCCTGCAGGAACCAAGGGAATTTAGAGAATAGAACAGGGGAACATCATGGCAATCTGTCTACAAGAGTTTACTTAATGAGACTTGATCTGTCAGAAGCAGCAAGCTGAGACCTGCCTCCTCCTTTTCAACTGGAAAATAGGACAAGTCTCGGAACAGAAAGAGGTGACATCTCAGCTCGGTCTGTCTGAGGGATGATTTCTTTGATCTGTCACTTAGACACGCGGCAGACTTTGCAAGGCAGGTCATTGTATTGGCAGTCACTTTCAAGATGGTGCACGACAAACGAATAGCCTTAGGAATTACGTGCAGATCGCCATGCAAAGCTGAAAGCCACTCTAATTTAGCATCGCTCTAGCTTTATGCTGGCACCGTCATCAATTCTATGCTTTTCACTTCTTCCAATAAATATGAATGACTCAAAAAGCTTTATCTGTCTGTCTATATGATGATAGGCAAAACTATCTTTGCAAGTTCTGAACACAACTGCAAGATCAAGAGTAGGCTTTAAAAGATGTTGGCACTATTGATGATGGGATCCTCTCAGGCCAGTGGAGAAGTGAGTAAAGGGTCTTTGATGCCTGTTTTGTCAGCTTCAAGTCCTACTGTAATGTAAAATAAATGAGGCCAATACGCAGCAAACTAATGAGGGACTGGAAAGTTAACAGCGTCTGTGGAGAGATTGTTAATTTTCCACTGGAATCATTGGATACGGAACACGAGAGTCGCTACTCCTTGCGGCAATCTTAAAAGGGCGGCAATATGAAGGCAAAATCCTTCCCCTTGCACCTCTTACTCCATGTAAATATTAACCACTCTGGTATGCCGATGGCTTCCCTCCTTGCTGACTTGTGTCAAAGGATCCCCTTTCAGAAGTGCCCTCAGATCCCTGGCGGGCTTTTTCACCCAATCCAAATCTCCTCGTAGCTCTGGATTGGGGAAAAAGTGGAGAATAGAAGGAGTGGCCTAGTGGTTAGGGTGGTGGACTTTGGTCCTGGGGAACTGAGGAACTGAGTTCGATTCTCACTTCAGGCACAGGCAGCTCCTTGTGACTCTGGGCAAGTCACTTAACCCTCCATTGCCCCATGTAAGCCACATTGAGCCTGCCATTAGTGGGAAAGCGCAGGGTACAAATGTAACAAAAATAAAATAGATACTATTGGAGATTCTACATGGAATGTTGCTATTCCACTAGCAACATTCCATGTAGAAGGCTGCACAGGCCTTCTGTGAGTCTGATGTACGTGCAGGACGTCAGACTCACAGAAGCAGAAGCCTGCGCAGCCACATTGGTGATCTGCAAGGGTCGACTTCTACATGGAATGTTGCTAGTGGAATAGCAACATTCCATGTATAGAATGGACTTTGGTCCTGAGGAACTGAGTTCGATTCCCACTTCAGGCACAGGCAGCTCCTTGTGACTCTGGGCAAGTCACTTAACCCTCCATTGCCCCATGTAAGCCGCATTGAGCCTGCCATGAGTGGGAAAGCGCAGGGTACAAATGTAACAAAAAAAACCCCATCTTGATAAGCCCCATTCCTTCATGTCCCTAGTCCAACCTGCCAAAGAAACTTCATATCTGGGTTCCCCTTTACCTCTGCTCTGGAAGCCACCATGCTTTGAAACAGTGATGCCCGACCCATCCACACACATTCACTCCAAAAGGAAAGATATGCACTCATTTAAATCACATTAACTCACAGGGTCAGCTCTCCCACCGCAGGAACACCCTGCTGGAGAACCTAAACTAAACTATACTTCTATACTGCATTAACAAGATCGGTTCTATGTGGTTTACACAAAACTAGCAAAATCAGGCATACCAGAGTACATATAGACTGATTATACCCATTAAAAACTATGAGGTCGATATTCAAAGCCATTTAAGCGGGCAGGAGTAAAAAAAAAAAAAACACGAGCCCCGTCTCGTCCCAATGTCCCTCTTTCTTTCCTTCCCCCCGCACATTAAGGCCCTCTCCCTGCAAGACCCTCCACCCCGCTTCTCTCCAATGGCGAAGGTAAGCCCCCCCCCCCCCGGGCTTCCCTACATCCCTGGTGATCCAGCGGGGTCGTTGGGGGCAAGAGAGCAACGCCATCGCTCCTGGCCCTTGTGGTGCCTAAGGAAAGGCTGCTGCGACCTCTCGCGGCACTTTGTTTAAAAAGCGATGCAGCGTGATCATGGCGATTTGTCCTACAGATGAGATATGCCGCAGTATTCTGAAGGGTTTTGCGGTGTCTAAGATAAAACTAAGGGGCCCTTTTACTAAAGCTTAGTGTTTGTACAAAAGTGCCACATGGTATACACTAGAATGTAAAGCATTTAGCATATAATAATGTCCGTTAGCACACGCTAAGCTTTAGTAAAGGGCCCCTAAGATTGTGAACTCTCGGGAAAGGAAAATATCTACTGGCCCTGTAAGTAACTTGACTTGAACTGGATCCAAAAGCTCTTCCTTTCTGTTTTGTAACCCGAGTTCAGTGTGTGATTCTGCCACAGTTAACGAATCTTCCTGTGTGGCATCGACTCTGCTTATAGCAGGCAAATTATGAATTTAAGCAAAACCCTGCAAAGGTCACTCAAGACCTGTATGATACAAATCTACCACTCCATAACAGCATCAACAGGGACCTTTCTAGCAAAAGGCAGCACTGTAAATATTGCGGTGAGCCCAGAGCAACAATACATTCATTGGGAAAATTGAACAAGCTGGATTACGACTACCGCAGGGCCCAACAAACAATCAAACTAACAGAATATCTGGCCTTGGTCACACATTACTACTACTACTACTTATCATTTCTAAAGCGCTACTAGACGTACGCAACGCTGTACATGAACATGAAGAGACAGTTCCTGCTCGACAGAGCTTACAATCTAATTAGGGCAGACAAACAGGACAAATAAGGGATAAGGACAAAGGATAGCAAGATTCCGGAATCCCAAAGAGTAGCAAGATTCTGTGTAGAATCCTAAAGAGAAGCAACATTCCGGAATCCCAAAGACTACTACTTATCATTTCTATAGCACTACTGGACGTACGCAGTGCTGTACACTTGAACATGAAGAGACAGTCCCTGCTCGACAGAGCTTACAATCTAATTAGGACAGACAAACAGGACAAACAGGAGATAAGGACAAAGGGTAGCAAGATTCTGGAATCCCAAAGAGTAGCAAGATTTTGTGCGCAATCCTAAAGAATAGCAAGATTCCGGAATCCTAAAGACTACTACTACTACTACTTATCATTTCTATAGCGCTACTAGACGTACGCAGCACTGTACACTTGAACATGAAGAGACAGTCCCTGCTCAACAGAGCTTACAATCTAATTAGGACAGACAAACTGGACAAACAGGAGATAAGGACAAAGGGTAGCAAGATTCCGGAATCCCAAAGAGTAGCAAGATTTTGTGCGCAATCCTAAAGAATAGCAAGATTCCGGAATCCTAAAGACTACTACTACTACTACTTATCATTTCTATAGCGCTACTAGACGTACGCAGCACTGTACACTTGAACATGAAGAGACAGACCCTGCTCAACAGAGCTTACAATCTAATTAGGACAGACAAACAGGACAAACAAGAGATGAGGACAAAGGGTAGCAAGATTCCGGAATCCCAAAGAGTAGCAAGATTCTGTGCGCAATCCTAAAGAGTAGCAACATTCCAGAACCCAAAGAATAGCAAGATTCAGGAATCCTAAAGACTACTACTACTACTAATTATCATTTCTATAGCGCTACTAGACATACACAGTGCTATACACTTGAACATGAAGAGACAAAATATGGTAACCCTACGCACATGGCCATTACCATGGGAGCTCTTTCTGGCTGTAATGTGCGGTAATGTGCCCATGCTACCTGACCTACTCTCCACCTATGGGCACGCCTCCGCCCATGTCCTACAGTAGTTTCCCACGCTAAGCGGGAAAACTACTGCAGGACACCTCAGTACATCCCTCAGTAGTGCCCTTTTAGCATGCGGTAGGCCTGTGGAAGGCTTATTGTGCCTTAGTAAAAGGTCCCCTAAGTCAACACTGCGCCCCTTACAATTCCTTATTATATATCTTGTTCTGTGATTTTTGGGGGAGGAACAGCTACTTGAGATCCCCCATTGTGCCTTGGTGGTCTTCTGCAAGTACTAGAGAAAGTAGGGGATGATACAATTCCCCCCTCGCTTAATCCCCTCCCAGCTTTTCAAAGTACTGCACGTGACAAGACGCACTCTGAAAGCTGAAGCCTTAATAAATTAATTAGTCTATAATATATCATCTGTCTATGTCAATTATGATACAATGATAAACCCGGTCCACCCCCCCTCCCTGTCCCCCATCATCAGCTGTATACACTGCTTTGAAAGAGTCCTTGGGAGCACAGGATCCCTCTGTACTATCACAGACTGACGTGGCATCAGTAATTTCTGTTTAACAAGCAAAAATTTGTCACCTTTGAATGAACCTGTCTATAATTATATATTACTGCATAATTTCTTTCAGGGGAATTACTGTCAGTTCAGGCCTTGTAACTAGCGTGTTTAACATGATAAAAATGAAAGCCACTTCAATGCACTTACAGCCCAATTAATGTGCCAGAGCTGTAAATGGCTCCCACACAGAGCTCACCGTAATATGCCTGTGGTCTCCCGCTGGATGGTGTATTGTGTACATCACCAAAAAAGTGTAGCTCCTCAGCAGACATTCTACACTCATCTGCGGGGAATATCAAAGCTTGACTTGGCCACCACCAACCGACTGTCCGCCTTTCCTTGCATGAGGTAGATAAACCAAAGATGAACTTTTGCTGAAATTGTTTTGCTAATAGAAACGATTGCATATTCACTATTTAATATTAGTATGAACATAAGAAAAGATATAGTGGAATTAGAAAAGGTGCAGAGAAGGGCGATGAAAATGATAAAGGGGATGGGAAGACTTCCCTATGAGGAAAGGCTAAAGCTGCTGGGGCTCTTCAGCTTGGAGAAAAGACGGCTGAGGGGAGATATGATAGAGGTCTATAAAATAATGAGTGGAGTTGAACGGGTGGATGTGAAGCGTCTGTTCACGCTTTCCAAAAATACTAGAACTAGGGGGCATGCGATGAATCTAGAAAGTAGTAAATTTAAAACGAATCGGAGAAAGTTTTTCTTCACTCAACGAGTAATTCAACTCTGGAATTTGTTGCCAGAAAATGTGGTAACGGTGGTTAGCTTAGCAGAGTTTAAAAAAGGGTTGGACGGTTTCCTAAAGGAAAAGTCCATAGACCACTATTAAATTGGACTTAGGGAAAATCCACTATTTCTGGAATAAGCAGTATAAAATGTTTTTTGTACTTTTTTGGGGATCTTGCCAGGTATTTGTGATCTGGATTGGCCACTGTTGGAAACAGGATGCTGGGCTTAATGGACCGTCCCAGTGTGGAGATACTTATATACTTATGTACACTGAGTCAGACCAAAGTCCATCCAGCCTAGCAGTGACAGTCCGGGCTACAAGTGCAACCCTGGTCCACACCAGACCATCATAGATGCTGGCTAAGGTTTTCATGTCAGGCACCCAGACCACGGTGTACAAAAGATAAAGTCTTTTTGTGAGCTGGGCGCAGGCCGGGGCCGGGCTAAATCCCAGTAGGCCGTGGGGTTTGCTTAACACAGAAAGAATTCACTCTCACTTCGGTAGTTGCTTGTAAAACTCTTGAACTTTTACTGTCAGAACGTCAGAACTTGTAACCTACTAAGATCGCTGCAGACCATACAGAACACAGCAGCAAGACTGATACTCAAAAAATCAAAATATGAAAGAGCTACACCACTATTTTCAACACTAAACTGGCTACCAATCAGGGCTAGACTGTTTTTCAAAACCTGAATTATCATCTTCAAGATACTATCCGGAATGTCTCCTAATTATATGCTAGACTTGATCGAATTATCACCAAGAAATGTGCATCCAGAAACTAGAGGTTATCTTCTACTTCATCTGTCCAACTGCAAAAACATAACCTACAAATCAATCTACGTCTGGATTTAGTTACCTGGGCTCTAAATGGTGAAACCCAATCCCCAAGGCCATAAGAAACATTAACGGGTACCTAACTTTCAGGAAAGGCCTAAAAACCTATCTGTTCAAGAAATTTTATGGCTAATTACACATGATACAAATGCCGAACACTGATAGTAATGTAATAATAATCACTAAAGAATGTAACATCTTCTGATAATTCTAAGCCACATTGAACCAAAGCTTGTTTTTGGACAATATGGGATACAAGAACGAATAAATAAATAAATTGACTTGTTGCTGAAAGTTCCTGTTAACATTTTTTATTGATTTATGTATTTATTTATTTATTTAGCACATTTATACCCCACATTTTTCCCACATCTTTGCTGGCCCAAAGTGGCTTACAATGTACTGATAAGGCTAGACCAGTGGTTATACGATTACAATTAAATTAGATAGGATTGAAGAAACAGGGCTAGAAGAAAATAGGGAAAGGGTTAGAGAGTCTAAAATGGTCCATGGATGTGTCGTTAGGAAGGACTTTAAGTTGTATGTTGAATCCTTGAAGTAGGCTGAACCTTTTTGGCTGGAAGAGATGGAAATCGTCCGGATAGACCAAGTTGACTGTGCGTGGTGGAAATGGAGGTGAAATCCACTCCTTTATTCGTCCACTCTAGCTCCCATGACAACTGGTGCAACAACCCGCTCACTCACTGACATCTTCAACGATAGATAGCTGATTGAAAAGTTGAAGCTGCCTAACAGTAGGCAGTCAAATCAGGCCGCTTTCATCAGTTGGAATCGGCAAGAGAGCAGGAGACGATGAGACATACTCTGCAGGAGGTCCCAACGGTGCCACCACAAAGTCCAACGACCAGTGATCGAACGGCGGGCCAACTTCGGGGGGAGACCTGCAGCGCAGAAGAAGACAGCGGCCCGGAGAAACAAATAGATGCCCGCAGTCTGCTCTTTACTCCCTCAGGGGGTAATCCAGGGGCACTAGTCAGATAGAAAAACCCTTGACTTCAACCCTTTCAGTGTCCATTCAGTTCTCAACCCTCTGAGCCCATCCCACCAGGCAGGACAATCCAGGGCTGCACCATGTCTGCTCCCTTGCCAGACAAGCCTCCCGCTGGGCTTTTCCCCAGCTGCTGGACTGTATCCAGGACTAGACCTCCCTGTCCGTCTCTCTTCACCGAATGTGCAGTTCCTCTCACCCACATCTGGCCCAAACAGGCTTCATCCTGTTCCATTCGCAAGGGGGTATTCTCTTTCCCACCCCCAAGAGCCTTTTTGCTTTGATCCATGCTCTTCTAGCAGAGATTACCCTATGTCAGCAGCCCCTGCTTACTGTGCTAGTTATGATACCCCCTTCACTTCACGTGTCCTAGCAGGGGGTTCGGGCAATCAAAGACCCTGTGCACACAAAGGCAGACACTTTTGTTTCTCCCTTACTCGTCCCCCCCCCCCCAATGACATCCCCTGTCAATCATTACAGCATTAATACTTCCCGCTCACACAAATACATCCAGTTACATTATTTAAGCCGCGCCCACTAATCCTCCCAGCCCCTGGCTAATAGCCAGACACTTTTAGTAATCACCTGGGGGACCCACCCAGATCCAGCTCTAACCATGATATTCTAGGGGATAGCACAAGTATCTGGCAGTTCTCCAAAAGTAGCTCCGTTTCCCACAGTTCATTTCCAGGAACAAGCATTGGTTCTCTCAAGTCTACCTGGCTAAGACACATCTGGTCGATATTCAAAATGATTTAACCATCCGCTGACCAGTTAAGTCGCTTGTTTGGGGCTCTCTGCTAATTTTCAGGGGCATATAATTAGTTATCACAGCTAAAAATCCGATTCTGAGGATGCCATAGCAAGTATGAAGCTTACTCCTAAGCAAGAGAAGCACACGATGCTGCACGGGCTGAGAAAGGAAACAGCCACACGTGTAGAAGAATTGAATTCAGATTATCCTGCCAAAAATGGCAGAGTACCTATCAAGGGTACAGAACATGGCAACGACCAGAGCGTCTATGCCATACACCCAGATGATGCCGAACCGAGTTCTAACCCCGCATCGAATCATGGCGGGGAGACGGAGGAGGAGAAGGCACCAACATTCCAAGCCACTCCGAGATGCACGAAGGTGTGTGAAGGAAACTGCGAAGGTAGATGCCGCACCAAGACATGCTTGACCGAAGTGCACCTTAAAGGACGACGTGACAAAGCAGCCAAAACGTACGTTGTCATAAATGAGCAGAGCAACAGGCCTCTTGCAAGATCAGAGCGCCATGACCTGTTCGACATCCACCAAAACTACGCCCAAGACAGCATCAAAACTTGTGCAAAGGCCGTACAGACGGCAAGGCAAGCAGCAAGCGGTTACGCGATAGAGGCTATGAATGGTGACACCATGCCACAGTCACTCACAAAGTTTGAATGTGACCAGATACCAAATGACAAGGGTGAGAGTCCCACACTACAGGCTGCCCGGAATCACCCTTACCTGAGGCCCACCACCGACCAGCTTGCATACTTGAAGCCAGACGCTGAGATCTCGCCTTTGCCAGACAGAGATGCACCAGAACCCCTGGGTATCCATGAATCAGGCAAGAGCCCATGCAGTGCTCCCTATGCACACCCACTCAACTTGGATGGGACAGCGGCAGGCGATGCCTGCCTCAAGCGAACAAGAAAGTCAAATGTCAAGGTACTTCACACCAATGTCCTAGACAGCGGGTGCTCTTCCTTGTTCGAGCCATGTACCAACCACTTAACCACCAAAGAAGCTCCCGCCCAGAAGGAACAGAGCATTGTCCCAACACTCTACAAAACAGTCTCTCCAGCAGATCTAGGAGAACACCTGGGAAGCTCAGTGTTCCAGAACACCAAAGATGGAGACGAACCAGCCTTCTCCATAAAAGATAAAGAGTTCCTGAGCATGATGAACAAAGAGTTCAGTAAAGATGAGTCATTCCCTTCAGTAGACCATGCCAGAGACCTGAAAGATCTAGACTTGGGTGTGGACACACCCTCGTTTCAACGCCGCCTTGGCCTAAACTGGGAATTCACCCTTTGGGTCTCCACCCAGCTGCGCCAGCGCACCCAACGAAGCATCCTGTCTACAGTGAATGGCCCGTAAGACCCACCGCCAAGATTTCGCTTCCTGGACCACCCGAAGAAGCACAAGCACAGAGAGTCGCCATCCTCCCATGAAGACCAAGGACTCAAAGACTCTCTCTCTCTTTTGTGTTGTCTAGTGTTGTTGTTGTCTGTGTCTCGTTTCAGCTCCTGTGTGATGAAGAAGATGACCCTTCAGCCAGTACCACAACTGTGGTCGTGATCCCCCTCTGGTCCACACCTTGTCCTGAGGGTCAGCTGCTGTGCTGGCTACTGTCTGTGTGTTTCTCTCCTGTGTGTGTCAAGCCTCAGTTTGGGTTCTGTGTATTTCCTGCCTCTGTCCTGTTTATAAGGAAGCGTAGCACTTCTACCTCGTTCATAGTCTATGTGCCTATGGGCACTTCTGCCTCTGCTCTTCTCAGTCTGTTTGTGTGCTGGGTTCAACCTTCAGCCATAGTTCTGTTGTTTGTCTGTGTAGGTCAGATTTGTGTCCTGCCTAGTCGGCCTTGCTTGTTCTAGTTCTCCTCTACCTTAGCTCCAGCCTTAGTCTGTTGTCTGTATCTAGGTCGGTTTGTGTCCTGCCTAGCCTGCCTTGTTTGTTCTAGTCCCTCTCTGCCTTAGCTTCAGCCTTAGTCCTGTTGTTTGTCTGTGAGGGCTAGCTTTGTATCCTGCTTGTGTCTATCCTGGTTGTCTTCAGCTCCAGTCCCCTGCCTGCTCGTCTCTGCTTTGTTTGCTTTCAGCTCCCGTTCCTGTCAAGTTTGTTCCAGCATCCTGAATCCTGTTCCCGTCCAGCTTGTTCGAGCATCCTGAACCTGGTTCCAGCATCTTGAATCCTGTTCCTGCTAAGCGAAGCCTGTCCTAGCAACTGGTTTCAGCCAAACCAAGCTTGTTAGTCCAGTCCTGCTCGGGAGGTTTGCCTCCTGCTGCCGTTCGACGACAATAGGTCAAGAACTCACGTTGTTCCAGAGTTCGCGACTGTTTGTTTGAAGTCTGGGATCGTGACAGCTGATGGACAGCCTGAATGTCAATAATGGACCTTGCATGCGATTAATTTGATAAAGTGTGATAATAAGGATAGTGGTATCTACCGATACCAGGTGGGGACTGTTCTGTCCTCCGACAGCCTCGCACTAGTTTATAACGTGATCCTAAAATGTGTGTAATGACTTTACTGTTATTCTCAGTCCCAAGGACTATCATTGCTGCAGTTTCCCCACTGGAAAAATACATGAGCAATGCACTGTGGGTAATGTAGTTCACAGGCAGTGCAACCACACTTGTTTGGCTGTGTAAGAACTGCTATCACTGGTTGTGAGGCTGCTCAGACCTTCTCTCTATCCCTCTCTCTCTGCCAAGCTTGGGTCTTTTGTCTTCCTGCTCAGTCTTACTATTCTGTCCACAGAGGTCAGCCAGGTATGACCTTTCCCTCCTATCTCTAGGACTACCCCTTGCTATCCGATAGCAGGCTCTGTCCCCATTGGTCTCTATCTGCTCCTCCCTGTGTGAAGCCCCACCACTTCCTTGTCCTTTCAGCCACGAGGGGCTTCTTCCTCCATTACAGCCAGGGACATGGAGTTAACACCATCTCGCTCCAGACAGCTCTGTCCGGCTCAAACTCCCTGTAACGAACCTGGATTTTTTACCCTGTAAATATCTTCTTCCAAATGAGATATTGCACATTGCAGTCACCCAGCTTTGGACTATTTCTACCTGTTCAACTACTTTCCCCTCCCCCTGCAATACAACTACCTCTCTTCAGATCTCCACCTCCCACAGCCTCCAGATTAAGAAGTCTCTGTATCCTGAACATCTATCTGTGAGTAAATTATCTGTGATTTATTCAATAAAAGAGACTTTATAAAATAATAGAGACTTCAGGTGATTGCTGCGCCAGGGTTATGCTCCATGATATTGGGGGCTACTTATTACCAAGCCCCGAGAGTCATGACAGTGCCTGATTGAAAACTGGCTATTTTGGGGGTGTTCTGGGGCGGAGTTAGCAGTTGGCCAGTTAAATGCTGATTTTCAGCACTTAACCGGCCAGGGTAACTGTATAAATGGGACCCGATACAACAGTCCTATTTTTAGGTAGTAACCCACGGCTGCTTAAGCTCTGAATATTGAATTTACTGGCTAGGAGTTAGCTAGCTCCAAAGGCCGGACACGGCCCAACATTGAATATCCGAGAATAGCATCGGCGGGGTCAGCAAAATCCTCAGTTTAACTGCATAAACATGACCACATTAAAGTCAGTCCTAACTTTATGTGGTAAAGTTAAGTGCTGAATATCTCAGTGAAGAACATAAGTACATAAGTGTTGCCATACTGGGACAGACCAAAGGTCCATCAAGCCCAGTATCCTGTTTCCAACAGTGGCCATTCCCAGAGCAGTAAAACAGATTTTATGCTGCTTATCCTAGGAATACAAAAAATGCAGAAGAATGGCTATACTTAATCTCAAAAAAACTTTGTATAATTACACAACACTGGTCGGATTAAGATCTATTACAATAAAGGACTACTTGGCTATAGAGGCTGTCTCATAGTATCTTAGACGTCCCAATATACCATTTATTGGTTTAATTCAAAGGACTATGTGTGTTTCTAATCATTGGTAGCCTCCAACCATCCAGTAGTACAAAAAAAATGCTCATATGCGTCTATAAATTTAAATCGAAGTCTGTACTACTGTTCAAATATTCCGAAAAGTCAACATTACTGTAGCAAAATGCAAATAATGCACTAAAGGTACTTAGCTTGCGGGCTCCAGGTTATCTTCAATTGTTTTCTGAAGCTGGAGCTTCCCAAGTTTCATCGTAACTGAATAAAGTTTGACTAGCAACTCCGATGCCGTTATACGCCCGACAGGACCCTGTTTCGCGGTCTCTGGCTTTGTCAAGGGCATAAATTAAGTATCCTCGGCTGAAATCAATCTGAAATCAATGCTGGCAACAGATTGATTTCAGCCGAGGATACTTAATTTATGCCCTTGACAAAGCCAGAGACCGCGAAACAGGGTCCTGTCGGGCGTATAACGGCATCGGAGTTGCTAGTCAAACTTTATTCAGTTACGATGAAACTTGGGAAGCTCCAGCTTCAGAAAACAATTGAAGATAACCTGGAGCCCGCAAGCTAAGTACCTTTAGTGCATTATTTGCATTTTGCTACAGTAATGTTGACTTTTCGGAATATTTGAACAGTAGTACAGACTTCGATTTAAATTTATAGACGCATATGAGCATTTTTTTTGTACTACTGGATGGTTGGAGGCTACCAATGATTAGAAACACACATAGTCCTTTGAATTAAACCAATAAATGGTATATTGGGACGTCTAAGATACTATGAGACAGCCTCTATAGCCAAGTAGTCCTTTATTGTAATAGATCTTAATCCGACCAGTGTTATCCTAGGAATAAGCAGTGGATTTTCCCCCCAAGTCAATTTTAGTAATGGCTTATGGACTTTTCTTTTAGGAAATTAGCCAAACCTTTTTTAAACCCCGCTAACCTAACTGCTTTTACTACATTCTCTGGCAACGAATTCCAGAGTTTATTTACACGTTGAGTGAAGAAAACATTTCTCCAATTTGGTTTAAATTTACTACTTTATAGCTTCATTGAATGCCCCTAGTCCTAATATTTTTGGAACGCGTAAACAGACGCTTCACGTCTACCCGTTCCACTCCTCTCATTATTTTATAGATCTCTATCATATCTCCCCTCAGCCGTCTTTTCTCCAAGCTGAAGAGCCCTAGACACTTTATCCTTTCCTCATAGGGAAGTCATCCATCCCTTTATCGTTTTCATCGCCCTTCTCTGTACCTTTTCTAATTACACTATATCTTTTTTGATATACGGCTATGCATTAGTTGACTCCTCAAACCCAGAAATTCAATGCCAGTGCCCAGATGTGGCCCAGTATTTACTTTCCAAGTTTGACACCAGCAATGGTCAGCAAAACACTGCATACCTGGTTATAATAGTATTCTCTAAAGAAAGTGGGCACTTCATTCCTTTATAGTATAGACTCCTACCATGTGTCTTGTTATAGAATTGCCCCCATGAGCCCCCATTCACATGCAACTGGATTTCTGCCCCCTTTTCATTTTTACCTTTTCTAGATAAGTTTGAGCAACAAGTCTGTAGATGCAACGAGAGAAACCCAGAACTGAATCAATCGATCAGGACATCCATAGGAGTAGACCTATGCTCAGTTATTGAATACATATAAAAAAGGGTTAAAAAGCCTTCCACTGGTCTAACTTTTACAGAGTGCCTGGGTATGTGGAGTGCTCAATCACCGCTTGCAATCGTACAGTCGTCCTTAACTTTCCACCTTTGGATATTGTAACCAGGTACCTCTCTTGTGCAGCCAAGGATAGAACAATCTCCTCCAGCCACAGGCTCCCAGTACAATGAAGAAATAGATGTCCACCAGTAACTTCAATCTTAAGGACTTTTATTCCATGCAGGTTTCTAGTACACAGTTCCAACAGCAGCATAGCACATACCAGGATTCAATACAGGCTTCAGTCTGGGCTCTTTATCCAGTGCACAATAAACAGTAATTCAATTCCCAAGACAAACAGTTCTTTCAGTTCATCATCACAGTTCAGTCACCAAGTAGCAGTTTCTATCTTCTATCCTCTTTACCTTCAGGAGAGTTCAATATTTTAGGGACTCCTTCTACCCAAGGGTTTTCCCCTGCATCAGCTTCACAGTGAATTCAATACTTTTGGGACTTCCTCTCACCCAAAGAATTTCAGCCCACATCAGTACTTTAGGGACCTCCTTGCCCAAGGGTTTTCAGCCTGCAACTCCTTCTCTCCTTCTGCTTCTCTCTCCTGAACTGAACTCCACTGCTGGGACTCCTTCCCACCTGCCTAATCAGTCCCCGGCTTCAGCTACCACCACCAATCATTCTCCTT
This sequence comes from Microcaecilia unicolor, assembly GCF_901765095.1. Taxonomy (NCBI): domain Eukaryota; kingdom Metazoa; phylum Chordata; class Amphibia; order Gymnophiona; family Siphonopidae; genus Microcaecilia; species Microcaecilia unicolor. The sequence continues at coordinate 18,128,276 of NC_044033.1, forward strand.
CCATTAGCTTCCTCACACCCAAACCAGCTGAGTTAAGCATTAGACTAATGAGACCAATGATGAGCTCCTGCACACAGGGTTTCCTAACCCTCTTTCCGCCTAGTGGCAGCCACTCTACACAACCTGCCAGCTTACACCCATGTCTTCCCCGATTGCAGCTAGGAGACCAGTCCGGGTTCTTCATCTCACCCTCTGGCTCCTTGCCTGCAATGCCTTCTGGGACTTGTATTTCAGACTGAAACTGCCTTAACCCAACTATCCTGGAGGTGACTTTATCACAATATGAACACCCTTCTAACCTGTACTATGGGTTGCTTCTGCTTTTCCTCTACACTATACAGATAATTCTCCATTATGCATAAGAAAATCAGCGGAGCGTGCAAGCCAGAAGTTTTGTAGCATGATATGAGGAATTTTCAGAGTTATTGATTTTGCTGGAATCAGATACAAATGTGTGTGTGTGTGTGTGTGTGTGTGTGTATTGCAAAGACTTCATGGAGCAGTATCAGATAAACTGGAGTGAGCTTCACCCTCCCCCTGAAGACCACTGATACTAAACGTCAATCACCACATCTCCAAATAACAAAAGTCTGCATAGTGACAGCCATCAAAAGATGGGATGAAACTCACAGACAATGACTGAAAAGCCCATCTACTCTAGACAATGACTCTTTCAATCCTGTCAAGTACCTGTGTATCTACCAGAGATTGGCCGGACAGGAACTCTTATGATGTCATTAAACATGTGACCAGTTACCATGCTCCATCTCAAAACTAGATGGAACTAGTTTTCAGCTATCCCTTAGAGATGGGCGCCCCCGTTCGATTATGCCCCTCTGTGGGTGTCTTAGCACATGCTAAATGCTAGTGCGCCTTTATATAAGAGGTCAAATATTTTTACAGCTAGGAAAAGATAACATTAAAAAATTCCAAGAGCCCAAATCTACATTTCTATTGGGCAACTTAATGAGACCCTGCATAGAGCTGGAAACAATTCTAAATATTATTTGGAAGTCAAATGTACAAAGTTTAAATAATAATCGGGCTTCTACAGGCAGCCAATGTAGCTTTAGCAAAAATGGTGATGTTCTCTTAAACTTAGATACTCAAAAAATATTAGATATGCAGCTGTATGTACTTGGATACAAACATGACGGCAGATAAAGGCCAAATGGCCCATCCAGTCTGCCCATCCTCTGTAACCCCTAATTCTTCCTGTTCCTAAGCGATCCCACATGCTTATCCCATGAACAGTCCTCGACTCCACCACCTCCACCGGGAGGCCACTCCACGCCTCCACCACCCTTTCTGTGAAATAATACTTCCTTAGGTTACTCCTAAGCCTATTCCCATTATGACATCACAATATGAGCTCTGGTTACCAGAGACTGAAACTCTTCACACTAAGGGGGGAAAGTAAGCCAAGAATAGGACAATTGAGCCATTGTGACATCACTGATGAGGTTGGCTCTTAGGCATTGGTGGAATAAAAACATAGAAACATGACGGCAGATAAAGGCCATATGACCCATCCAATCTGCCCATCCTCTGTAACCCCTAAGTCTTCCTTTTCCTGAGCGATCCCACGTGACACAGTCCTCGACTCCACAACCTCCACCGGGAGGCCATTCCACACTTCCATCACCCTTTCCGTGAAATAATACTTTCTTTATTCCTAAGCCTATTCCCTCTTAACTTCATCATATGCCCCCTCGTTCCAGAGCTTTCCTTCAGTTGAAAAGGGCTCACTTAAAAAAAAAAAGACCCCTTTGAGGGTTACCTTGATACCCTTGACACACAGTGGCGTTCCTAGGGGGGCTGACACCCGGGGCGGATCGCAGATGCACCCTGTCCCCTGGGTGCAGCGCGATCCCCCCCCCCCCGGCAAAAGGACACTCCCCGGTGAAAGAACCCCCCAGGTGCACGCCACTGGGGGGGGGGGGATGCCACGTGCCTGTCCGCTTTGTTCATTTCCATGCTCCCTCTGCCCCGGAACAGGAAGTAACCTGTTCCAGGGCAGAGGGAGCACAGAACGAACGTAGCGGACAGGCGCGCGACAACCCCCCAGCGGCATGCACCCGGGGTGGACTGCCCCCCCCCCCTTGGTACGCCACTGCTGACACATACTGAGAATTTTGTATGGATAGGACACCAAACACAAAAGTTACTAGAGGTACACACACACACAAACATACACACTCACAGATACACTCCCATCCCCCATTACAGACACACCTATGCCTACAAGACGACACTATAAGGCTTCTTTCCTTCAAAAACAGTGCTAAAATGGGATTTTAACCAAGGAATAGACAGCTAGGACCTGATATTCAGACCACGGGAGGCAGGCCACAGAAGTGCCTCAATCACTGGATTTTTAGTGCCGAGCTGTTCCCAGTGACCAGCATTGAATATCCGGTGTTTTTAACCAGCTAAGTGAATATGTAGTGCTAACCAGTTAAGTTTATGGCAGGCAAAGATAGGACTGCTCTTTAGGTGGTCCAATTTGGCTACTAAACTTAGTAGGCCAGCATTTGAATATTCACAGATGGGGGCTACATCACACAATATAGCCAGTTATCTGCTATGTGTTAACTGCTGAGACAAGGAGTGGCCTAGCGGTTAATGCACCAATCTTGACATCCCGAGGTACCCGGTTCAAATCCCACTGCTGCTCCTTGTGATTTTTGGCAATTCACTTAACCCTCCATGTCAGGTACAATAGGAGCTGACACTGTGGGTGCTTGAGCACCCCCAATGTTGAGAAAATTCCTTGTATGTGTACAGGGAGGGGTTATTTCCACTGGGCTTAGCACCCCCAATAATTTTGAAAAGTTGGCTCCTACGCCAGGTACAAAATTAGATTATGAGCTCTGCAGGGACAGAGAAATAACCAGTCTACCTGAACATAACTCACCTTGAGTTATCACTGAAAAAGGTGTGAGCAAAATCTAAATAAAATAGATACTATTTAACCAGCCTGCAGCCATTCCTGGTCGTTGAAATAGCGCTGAATATCGGCCGACTAGCGTCTAGAGGCCAACATACAGACAACCTGAAGGATGTGATTTTACATTGTCACATTATGTACAGCATAATTAATGTTTGTTTCACTTGGAAACCCAGTCTGCTGCTCATTAGTGGCCAGAAGCTTCCCTGGCTGCTTCCTCACTCAGCTCTTCCAAAGCATTTGATGGCAGCAAGTCTGACCCTTGTGCTCTCGCTGATGTGAGACTCAGGGACGTTACCCAGGTCCCTGATCTGAATTTACCTGCCTGGAAGCCACCTCTGATGAATGTTTGGCCTCCGCCAGCCTGAGAGCTGTAACTCACTGGAATGATCAGCATTCGGCAATAGTGCAGCTTTCACAGTCCCGACCCGTAAATTGAAAACGGCCATAAAATCTGCACTTGTCATGTAGTGCTGAGAGCTGGATTATTGTTTATTTTGTTAGCCCTATCAGAATATTGGAGCCCGAGTAGCATAAGGCGTCTGCATATTGATGTGGGAAAGCTTTGGCCCTGCTGCTGTTGGAATTGTCAGTCTGCTCTTCGCTTGTTAACCCCTTTGGTGCCGCTGCGCTACCTCTGCTTGTCTTTAACTGTAAGGGATTGTGGTCACAACCAGAACCAACCTTGACACAACGTTGAAACCTTCTGCTCAGTGTGCTGTTGCGGCTAAGAAAGCAAATAGAATGTTAGGTATTATTAGGAAAGGAAAATAAAAATGAGGACATTATAATGCCTTTGTATCGCTCCATGGTGCGACCGCACCTCAAATATTGTGTTCAATTCTGGTCGCTGCATCTCAAAAAAGATGTAGTGGAATTAGAAAAGGTGCAGAGAAGGGCGACGAAAATGATAAAGGGGATGGGACGACTTCCCTATGAGGAAAGGCTAAAGTGGCTGGGGCTCTTCAGTTTGGAGAAAAGGCGGCTGAGGGGGGAGATATGATAGAGGTCTATAAAATAATGAGTGGAGTTGAATGGGTAGACGTGAAGCGTCTGTTTACGCTTTCCAAAAATACTAGGACTAGGGAGCATGCAATGAAGCTACAAAGTAGTAAATTTAACACGAATTGGAGAAAATGTTTCTTCACTCAATGTGTAATTAAACTCTGGAATTCGTTGCCAGAGAATGTGGTAAAGGCTGTTAGCTTAGCAGAGTTTAAAAAAGGTTTGGATGGCTTCCTAAAGGAAAAGTCCATAGTCTATTATTAAATTGGACTTGGGGAAAATCCACTATTTCTAGGATAAGCAGTATAGAATGTTTTGTACTTTTGGGGGATCTTGCCAGGTATTTGTGATCTGGATTGGCCACTGTTGGAAACAGGATGCTGGGTTTGATGGACCATTGGTCTGACCCAGGATGGCTATTCTTATGCATTTATGTAACCCCCTCCCCCCCCCCCCCCGTTCAAAAATGGCTTCACCTGGGTCCAAAGGTAAGGGAGAACTTTGAGGTCCATTCACTAAGCTGCATTAAGCCCTAATGCACCTTCTTAAAATGGCGGACTGCAGGACCCGATCACACACCCTGCGGTAACTGCCGAATGAGCACGCGCTAGCCCAGGGGCTACAACTTTTTTGCAATTTTTTTGTGTAAGAGGCGTGTCGGGAGGTGGAGAGTGGGCGTTCCTCTGCTAATCAGTTAGTACATCCGCATTCTCATTCGCTAACTGATTAGTGCAGGATTACCGCATAAACCCTTACCGCCTGCAAAATGAGTGGCGAAAAGAGCTCACACGTTAATTTTTTTTAATGGCCACCCACTAATAGCATCATTAGCACATGGCCATTAATACCAAAAACTGGAAAATCGGCCATTTTACTGCTGTGGTGAAAATGGCCGTAGCATGTGGGAAAAACCTGGGCAAGGGCACATTAAGGCCAGTTTTTGCTGCAGGACCCGTTCGTTCGCCAGACAAATTCTGGTTTATTAATATCTGACCTGTAGCGGCATGAACTCCAAACAGCAGGGTGCTATCACCACAGATTAATCCACAGTGAGGTTCTATAGGCTTAAGGGTGAATGAAAACAAGCAAACAATAAATAAATTAAAATAAGAAACTTGCAATTGAACTTTTGTTTGTTCTTACTTCTGCAGAATTAATTAAAGTTTACATTTGCTTCGGTTAAAGGTAGCTTGATATCAGTTTTGAGATCTGTGATCTGCATGTTCCATGTGGCATGAATTCAATGATTTCTTAGGAGATCTGATTTTTCGTAGGGATGGGCAGCTGGAAAATGTTTTAATTTCATGTCGTGTAAGTAAGTAAGCGAGGGCCTCTTTTACAAAGCCACGCTGCTGACTTCTCAGTGCGGCAAACGAGAGGAAGCCCATTCTATTCCTATGGGGCTTCTTTTCATGTGCCGCGCGGGAATCGCTAGATCGGCTTTGTAAAAGAAGCCCTAAGTAAAGTAATTCTTGTATTCCGTTAACTCCCACATAAAAAAAGTAGATCAAAGCGGTTTACAACAAATTAATAGAAAACAAAATAAAATATAGAAAGGATTGACATAAAACAAAATTTTAAGACGGAAAAGGCTTAAACAAATAGGTCTTAAGGTTTTTACGATATTGAAGATAATCAGAGGAATTTCTAAGGAACGATAGGTAGAGAGAGCCAACTTTGAAGACCATAAGATGATTCCAATTTTCGTATACTTACTACCAGAGGTTTTTTTGAGGGGGTACTTGGGGGTACTGAGTACCGGCACCTTTTCCATTGTCTGCTAAAATTGACCCATGGACCCCAAGTTTTAATGAAAGAGCTCAGGCTCTACACACCAATTCTGCCTTGTCATAGATTCTGTGACTGGTGTCAGGGGGCCTGGCTTTGTGAGGTGGGTCCCTCAGTGATCACCCCACCCCTGAAGGGTGACCCGGCATTTCAGTGCCGGCACCTTTTCCATTGTCTGCTAAAATTGACCCATAGAACCCAAGTTTTAATGAAAGAGCTCAGGCTCTACACACCAATTCTGCCTTGTCATAGATTCTGTGACTGGTGTCAGGGGGCCTGGCTTTGTGGGGTGGGTCACTCAGTGATCACTCCATTCCTGAAGGGTGGCCTGGCAGTTGAGTACCAGCACCTTTTTCACTAGAAAAAAAACCACACTGCTTACTACCAACAGAAGATGGTAAAATAAAGTGAAACGGATCTCTAAATCGCAGAGAACCTCGTATAAGAGGAAAAGAGATCAAGTTCAAAATTTAGGCACTATCACTTAAGTTTACTTTATGGTAGGTGTAAATAGGTATGCCTAAATTCAGCAATTCTGCCCCTGACAATATTCAATAAAGCATGTGCATAAATAGTCAGAACACACATGACCCACCTATGATCCTCCCTTGTAAATTATTGTGGAGTATGTGATTTGTGTGCCACACTGGGAAAAGACCAAGGGTCCATCGAGCCCAGCATCCTGTCCACGTCAGCAGCCAATCCAGGCCAAGGGCACCTGGCAAGCTTCCCAAACGTACAAACATTCTATACATGTTATTCCTGGAATTGTGGATTTTTCCAAGTCCATTTAGTAGTGGTTTATGGACTTGTCCTTTAGGAAACCGTCTAACCCCCTTTTAAACTCTGCCAAGCTAACCACCTTCACCAGGTTCTCTGGCAACAAATTCCAGAGTTTAATTATGCGTTGGGTGAAGAAAACTTTTCTCCGATTTGTTTTAAATTTATTACACTGTAGTTTCATTGCATGCCCCCCCTAGTCCTTGTATTTTTGGAAAGCGCGAACAGACGCTTCACATCCACCTGTTCCACTCCACTCATTATTTTATATACCTCTATCATGTCTCCCCTCAGCCGTCTCTTCTCCAAGCTGAAAAGCCCTAGCCTCCTTAGTCTTTCTTCATAGGGAAGTCGTCCCATCCCCGCTATCATTTTTGTCGCCCTTCGCTGCACCTTTTCCAATTCCACTATATCTTTCTTGAGATGCGGCAACCAGAATTGAACACAATACTCAAGATGCGGTCACACCATGGAGCGATACAACGGCATTACAGAATATTGCTGGGTGTGCACATAGCACTTACATATGAGAATATGATACTCATATGCATAAGTGCTAGGTTGTAAAATTATAGAATTAGGGGTTTAGGGGGTAATTGTATAAATCAGACACTAACACTCATATGCCGATTACATGTGTATATGTTTAGATGAATTTAGATGTGGTTGAAACAGAGTGGGAGGGAGGAAATTATGAGGACTTTTCAATTACAAAGAAAAAATTGGATATTTCTCTTAACTCATTGTCTCCAGACAGTCTCAATGAAGAATTAGAATGGATGACACTTATTTGAAGGTTATGTCCTACGGATGTGATTGCAGGGAAGACGCTGTTGCCATATTGAGACTGCTAACATGAATTTACTGCTCATTTGCTAATTCACTTTTCGGAATATGTAAGTTTGTGCCATTAAAGATTGGATTTCTTTATATTTGTCTTTACAGGTATCTCAGCTCTGACATATTTTTCAAATCATGAATTTGTTACTTCAATTCAGTATTTGTTTATTTAGATTTTGCTCACAGCTTTTTCAGTGCTGGCTCAAGGTGAGTTACATTCAGGTACTCTGGATATTTCTCTGTCCCAGGAGGGCTCACAATCTAAGTTTGTACCTGAGGCAATGGAGGGTTAAGTGACTTGCCACAGATCACAAGGAGCAGCAGCAGGATTTGAACCGGCCACCTCTGGATTGCAAGACCTGTGCTCTAACCACTAGGCCACTCCTCCACTAGCAACATTCCATGTAGAATCTCCAATAGTAGCAACATTCCATGTTCCACTGCACTAACCACTAGGCTACTCCTCCACTGCCAACATTCCATGTAGAAGCCTGCCCTTGCGGACGCGCAGGCTTCTGCTTCTGTGAGTCTGACGTCCTGCACGTACGTGCAGGACGTCAGACTCACAGAAACAGAAGCCTGCGCGGGTTGCTGATCTGCAAGGGCAGGCTTCTTCATGGAATGTTGGCAGTGGAATAGCAACATTAACATTCCATGTAGAATCTCAAATATTTATTTAGATTTTGCTCTCTCACACCTTTTTCAGTAGTAGCTCAAGGTGAGTTACATTCAGGTACTCTGGATATTTCTCTGTCCCAGGAGGGCTCACAATCTAAGTTTGTACCTGAGGCAATGGAGGGTTAAGTGATTTGCCCAAGATCACAAGGAGCAGCAGCAGGACTTGAACCAGCCACCCCTGGATTGCAAGACTGGTGCTCTAACCACTAGGCCACTCCTCCACTTGTTCAGATAAGGGGGGGGCCTGATATTCAGTCTGGGGAAGTACTCCCATGTCATCGCTGAGCCTGGATATTCAATGCGGGTCGTTTCCAGTGACCAGCATTAAATATTTGGTTTAGTTTTGGATGGTTCAAACACAACCAGCCAAGCTGATATTCAGTACTAGCTGGTTAAGTTTGGCCAAATATGGCCGCCAAACATGTGCTAAAAATTGGTACATAGCTGGTTATATCACACATACCATGAATTTTCAGCGGGTCATAGTCAGTCATGTCCCGCCGAAAATTTGCACATAGCCAGTTATGGCGCATTTAACTTGCCAGGTGCCAATTCTGGCCGGTTAAATTTTTGAATATCAGGGGGAGTGTGTTTTTGACATGAAACGTTTCATTTATTGAGTATATACAAATTGTTTGGATGATGAGGAAAGTGGTGACTGGCTAATATAACAGTTGATTTAGCCCACTATCTGAGGATCTAGTTTCACATAAAAATTTGATATTTGGGCTACAGATGTTGTATGTTTGGAAGAATGGAATATATGGAGCCGATATTCATAGAAACATAGAAACATGATGGCAGATAAAGGCCATATGACCCATCCAGTCTGCCCCTCCTCTTTAACCCCTAATTCTTTCTGTTCCTAAGCGATTCCACACAGGGCCGTGCATAGGGTCTCCGGCGCCCCCCTGCAGTTGGCGCCCCCCTGCAGTTGGCGCCCCCCTGCAGTTGCCCCCCCCCCCCGAAAACGATCGCTACACTACCCGCCCTCTTTTCCCCAGATCCTTTTCCTTTTTTTTTTGTTTAAATTTACCTCTGTCCGGCGGCAGCGTAGCGTTAGTGAGAAGGAGGCGGCGCTCCCCCGCCCCGACGTGTCAGACAGTCTTCCCTTCGCTCAGTGTCCCGCCTTCTTCTGACGTCATTTCTGATGTCAGAAGAAGGCGGAACTGAGCGAAGGGAAGACTGACACGTCGGAGCGGGGGAGCGCCGCCTCCTTCTCATTAATGCTACGCTGCCGCCGGACAGAGGTAAATTTAAACAAAAAAAAAAGGAAGCGGATCTGGGGAGAAGAGGGCGAGGTAAGCATGATGCGGCAGGGCGCCCCCCAGAGGATGGCGCCCTCCTGCCATGCTTACCTCGCTTACCGTGTTGGCACGGCCCTGCGTATCCCATACCTTTTAAAATTCTGGAACAGTCCTTGACTCCACCACCTCCACCGGGAGGTCATTCCATGCCTCCACCACCCTTTCTGTGAAATAATACTTCCTTAGGTTACTCCTAAGCCTATTCCCTCTTAACTTTGTCGCATGCCCCCTCATTCCAGAGCTCTCCTTCATTTGACAAGGGCTCTCTTCCTGTACATAAACGCCCTTGAGATATTTAAACGTTTCTATCATGTCTCCTCTCTCCTCAGACTGCGGGAGTTAGTCAGACAACCTCCCACAGTTGGCAACAAGCCCGGAAATTCAATGCTGGGCCATATCCTATGATCAGTATTGAATTTCTGGTGGGTTTTTTTGGGGGCTGCTATGCACAAAGTCGGTTAAGCTGATATTCATCGGCTGACCAGCTAAGTTATAGCAGGCAAAGATAGGCTGCTAAAGTTAGCCAGTCAGACAATGAATATTGGTGCTCACTGGCTATGTCGTGCAACACAGCCGGTGACCGGGCTAGCCACTAAGTGCTAATGTTCAGCCAAGATACCCGTGTCCAACCCTCTCTGATATAACTTACTGTTGCGAGGGCCGGATGCGACAGAGGGAAGTTCCCATAGTGCCTGTATGCATTGCGGACGGCTCAAAAATGTAAGCGGCAAGCACTGCAGCGGCGGCGGGGGAAGAAGCAGGCAGATTCTGGACCTGCGGGAGGAGAAAGTAGGGAGTGATGCTGGATTGTGGGCAGCGGGAGGTCAAGATTTGTGGTGGCACCCCTGAGAGTTCGCTGCGGCACGCCAGGGTGCCACGGTGCACAGTTAGGGAAACACTGGTGTAAGTATTCAAAACTAAATTATACCCATGTATAACCTGTTCTGTTAGTATTCTATAAAAGAAAGTAGGCACCTAATTTCCTTAATAGAATAAGCACCTATTTAAAGGCACACTGTTATAAAATTACCCCCTTAATGTCACCTGTGTCTGCTCCAACTGGTTCATCAATGTCAGCATTGAAGGTATTGGTTTCAAAGGAGCCAGCAGCTACAAGGGACACTTGGGATGCATCTACACTGACAGTGCATTGATTGCTCTTGAGTTTGAGCATTGATAGAGGCCATTGGGCATGGGCATCAACCTATTGTCATGAGAAGAAGAAGGAATCATCATGTTTTTCATTGACTCTGAGGGTGTCTGATGTTGAGCATCAAGTGAAGGTGCAGAAGGACCATCAACCCCATCACAGTGTTGCATCAAGAGAACCAGGGTACTAATTACCACCATACCTACAAAGCGTCCCCTTCTGGAGGTCTGCTCAACCTCCATGATATCAGAGGGGATAAAACAGACTTTGAGGATCTGAGATCAGGCTACTGATATTCCTCAAGTGACTTAGAAGAAAATACCTTAATCTACTGCTCATCGTTTGACGGTGACATTGGTACTTTTTGAAGTGGAGATCAATTGGAAGCTCAACAAGAGGTTGGCCTTGATCACTGCTTGATACATGCCTAGGTTTTGATGTCAGAGATCCATACAGTTGATCCTCAAGATCCATGTGGTTCCTGGAGGTGGTTTCCAACACCAGTGTCTATGTCCAGCACACTGAAGGAGGAAGCTTCCCTGAGGCACTGTCATTTGAGTCTGATACTGTCTATTTATTGTGGTTCTGGATAATATTTAAATGATATAGTATTGGCCAACTGCAATTCTTGTTTTCACTGCATTTTTGTGGTCAGTTTAAGATTTCCTTTTCTTTTTAATTCGTTTTTTCTCCAGAAAAGATTCTTTTAGGAAGAAACTTTTAAGAAGATAACACATGTTTCTTCATCCCTGAGTGTTCTTTCAAAAACATTGGTTTTTTTTTTTTTTGTCACCTTGCTCTCTTTCTCTGTCGTTCCCTAGGGAAACATCCCAGCTAAGCATCTGGTAACAGATGTTTCAAAATGCTTTTTTGAGAACGTGTTTGTGAAGCTCGCTCATGCTTATAAGAACATTTAAGCTTATTTAACTTTCTTTTATGCACATTTGATGGGGATAATCACCTGATTTATTTCTAATGCTCCCCCCCCCCCCCCCCCCCCCACCATCATAGGTTCTTTTTTCCTTTGTTGCTGCTCGATGACAAAAGGGTATTAGAAACCGATCCACACTTTCTCTGTTGCTGATAAATTGCCTTCATTCCCTACTCCTTTCAGTTTTGTGAAGGGTTTAGTATCAGGGGCGTAGCCATACAACAAATTTTGGGTGGGCCTAAGCAAGAAGTGGGCGGGCACCAAGCATTCTCCCCCACCACCACCAAAAAAATATCACAGCTGGCGGGAAAACGCTTTTTTTCCAGCTTGGCAGTCTGCAGCAGGCATGCATTGAAAGCATAGTAGCATAGTAACATAGTAGATGACGGCAGAAAAAGACCTGCATGGTCCATCCAGTCTGCCCAACAAGATAAACTCATATGTGTTACTTTTTGTGTATACCTTACCTTGATTTGTATCTGTCGTGTAAGTCTGCCTAGCACTATCCCCGCCTCCCAATCACCAGCCCCTCCTCCCACCACCGGCTTTGGCACAGACCGTATAAGTCTGCCCAGCTCTATCCCCGCCTCCCAATCACCAGCCCCTCCTCCCACCACCGGCTTTGGCACAGACCGTATAAGTCTACCCAGCACTATCCCCGCCTCCTGCCACCAGCTCTGCCACCCAATCTCGGCTAAGCTCCTTAGGATCCATTCCTTCTGAACAGGATTCCTTTATGTTTGTCCCACGCGCATTTGAATTCCGTTACCGTTTTCATTTCCACCACCTCCCGCCGGAGGGCATTCCAAGCATCCACTACTCTCTCCGTGAAAAAATACTTCCTTACATTTTTCTTGAGTCTGCCCCCCTTCGATCTCATTTCATGTCCTCTCGTTCTACCTCCTTCGCATCTCCAGAAAAGGTTCGTTTGCGGATTAATACTTTTCAAATATTTGAACGTCTGTATCATATCACCCCTGTTTCTCCTTTCTTCCAGAGTATACATGTTCAGGTCATCAAGTCTCTCCTCATACGTCTTGTAACGCAAATCCCTTACCATTCTCGTAGCTTTTCTTTGCACCGTTTCCATTCTTTTTACATCCTTTGCAAGGTATGGCCTCCAAAACTGAACACAATACTCTAGGTGGGGCCTCACCAACGACTTATACAGGGGCATGTGTAGGTGCTGGTGTCGTGGAGAATAGCGTTTTTGTTACTATCGGGGAAGTCTTCAGCTAGCAGAGCTTGGGATCCCCACCAGCTACCGCTAAACGTGTGCTACTGTTGGGTGGGCCTGAGTTCTAAGTGGGTGGGCCCCGGCCCACCCAGGCCCACCTGTGGCTACGCCGCTGGTTTAGTTATGATCCTTCTGGAACTTCCGTGGTAGAGCAGCGGCAATGAGACTCCAAGGCCACAAATTCTCAGCCATGTGTCATCATAAACCTTGAGTAAAAAGGGAAGCGAAGGGGGGAAGGACCGGCATGGAAGACGTTTTGTAGGAGAAGCTTGTGGGTCCTCTAGTTTCACTGGAAAGAACTCAGTTAATCTAGATTAGAAAAGACAAAATAATATTGAAAAAAAAAACCCAAAACACTTTCTAGTAACAACAGCAAGATAAACTTTATAATTTATGCAGGGAACCCAGTGGTTCCTAAACCTAGTCCTGGAGGCACCCTAGTCAGTCAGGTTTTCAGGATATCCACAATGAATATTCATGAGATAGATCTGCATGTAGTGGAGCCAGTGCATGCAAATCTCCCTCATGAATATTCATTGTGGGTATTCTGAAAACTTGACTGGCTGGGGTGCCTCCAGGACCAGGTTTGGGAACCACACAACAGTGAATTTTTAAAAATGGAAGGAAAAAGTCTCAGAACTCCATCTTATGTACTTTAAAGGAAGGATTTTATGGGTAATGACCTCACAGGCATTAAAATAAACAAACAAAAGACCCTCTCAAATCACTGTTCTGGCACTTTGAAATGCAATAAATTACTGGTAACCTTCATACTTAAATGTGACTTATCTTATATATTCAATGTGTTGAAGATATCAAAATGGCAGTAAATAAATAAACAGATCCCACCAATTAGTTTTGCCGAGTGGCTGCTTCACTGCATAACAGGATCAGAAAATTCTAAAAACCAAAAACTGTAGTGAAAACGTGTATCGCTGTGGAGTGCTCAACACAAACTCAAAGGTCCTAAAGATAAGTCACATTGAAGGTTACCAGTAATTTATTGCATTTGAAAGAGTCAGAACAGTGATTTTGGGAGGTTTTTTAATGCTATAAAATCCTTTATGCCATAAAATCCATAAGCTCCTTGTGACTCTGGGCAAGTCACTTAACCCTCCATTGCCCCTGGTACAAAATAAGTACCTGAATATATGTAAACCGCTTTGAACGTAGTTGCAAAAACCACAGAAAGGCAGTATATCAAGTCCTCCAGTTCCCTTTCCCTATTTGAGATTCTAGATGGAATGTTGCTACTATTGAGATTCTGTTGCTACTATTTGAGATTCTACATGGAATGTTAATGTTGCTATTCCACTAGCAACATTCCATGTAGAAGCCTGCCCTTGCAGATCAGCCGCGCAGGCTTCTGTTTCTGTGAAACAGAAACAGAAGCCTGCGCGGCCGCATTGCTGATCTGCAAGGGCAGGCTTCTACATGGAATGTTGCTAGTGGAGGAGTAGCCTAGTGGTTAGTGCAAGGGACTTTGATCCTGGGAACTGGGTTTGATTCCCACTGCAGCTCCTTGTGACTCTGGGCAAGTCACTGGTCTGTGCCAGAACTGGTGGTGGGAGGCAGGACTGGTAGTTGGGAGGCGAGGATAGTACTGGGCAGACTTATATGGTCTGTGCCAGAGCTGGTGGTTGGGAGGTGGGGATAGGGCTGGCCAGACTTATACGGTCTGTGCACTGAAGAGGACAGTACAAATAAAAAAGTAGCACATGAATTTATCTTCTTGGGCAGACTGGATGGACCGTGCAGGTCTTTTTCTGCCGTCATCTACTATGTATGTTTACTATGTTTACATTGCCCCTGGTACAAAATAAGTACCTGAATATATGTAAACCGCTTTGAATGTAGTTGCAAAAAACCCAGAAAGGAGGTATATCAAGTCCCAGTTCCCTTCCCCTTCTGGTGGGGCTCTGAGGCTTTTTCCTCCCGTTTTTTTTTTAATTCACTGTTTGCCTCTACGCTTTTGAGAGTTCCCTGTATAAAGGGTCCATTTACTAAGGCACGCTGAAAAATTTGCTTGCGGTAGTGTAGGCGCAGGTTTTTGGGCGTGCCGATCCATTTTTGAGCACCCGTGTAAAAAAGGCCTTTTTTGACGAAAATGGACGTGCGGCAAAATCAGAATTGCCGTGCGTTCATTTTGGCATCTGTGACCTTACCGTCAGCCATTGACCTAGCGGTAAAGAATCTGGGCGGTAATGACCTCTGTGCGTGAAATGCCACTTGGTGCACGTCTGTTACACGCAACTGAAAATAAAAAAACATTTTTCAGACGCGCGTATCGGACTCATGCCAAAAATGAAATTACAGCAAGAGCCACACAGTAGTTGGGCGGTAACTCCATTTTGGCACGTGTTGGCCACGCGTAGACACATGGCTTTGTAAAAGGGCCCCTAAATTAACAAGTATATCTTGCTGTTGTCACAGGAAATAAGTACATAAGTATTGCCATACTGGGAAAGACCAAAGGTCCATCGAGCCCAGCATCTTGTTTCTAACAGTGGCCAATCCAGATCACAAATACCCGGCAAGATCCCAAAAATGTACAAAACATTTTATACTGCTTATCCCAGAAATAGTGGATTTTCCCCAAGTCCATTTAATAATGGTCTATGGACTTTTCCTTTAGGAAGCTGTCCAGACCCTTTTTAAACCCTGCTAAACTAACCACCTTTACCACATTCTCTGGCAACGAATTCCAGAGTTTAATTACACATTGTGTGAAGAAAAGGTTTCTCCGATTCGTTTTAAATTTACTACATTGTAGCTTCATCACATGCTCCCTTGTCCTAGTATTTTTGGAAAGCGTGAATAGACGCTTCACATCGACCTGTTTCACTGGCATAAGCTATTTTTTAAAGAATGTTTTCTTGCAGAGTGGATGGAGTATGAATGCAGTAGGGTGGATTTATGTTTCATTGCTCACCTGCAGCTAGGGAATGTATAAGTCTGTTATCCGTGTATTTTTAAAGGTTAGAGGAATAGTGTTGCATGAAAACCCTCTAAACAGTGAATATTATCCATACAGTGAAGGGGCAGAGGGAGAATGGAGTGATTGTGGAAAGGCAAAGTTTTCAGTCGAATAGGATCCAGATAAGCTATGGGGGTTAATGTTTTAAAGGACTTTTGCAGGTAGAAGCACCTGCCGTGCTGTTGAATAACTTTACAGACTGTGTGGGTACGGCTGAGATTGTGCCGGTGGGGTCCAGAGCAGAGTCCAGAGTTATCCAGATAGTGATCCAGATAACTACTAAGATAACTTAGGACAGTGATTCCAAAATCTAGTCCTGGAGGCACCCCAGCCAATCAGGTTCTCGGAATATCCAGAATGAATATTATGCAAATCTGTCTCATGAAAATTCATAGTTGATATCCTGAAAGCTTGACTCACTGGGGTGCCTCCAGGACCAGGTTTGGGAACCGCTGACTCTGGACAGTCGGCGGCATCCACTATCCGGATACTGCCACTGAATGTTTGGATTTTTGTCCATAGTGGCTGGCTTTTAAGAAAATGTTGACTGCTACGGGCTCGATATCAGGGGAGGGGGGGGGGGGGGTTGTTATGTTTAACTAATGTCTGCTGAATTGCAGCGGTGGCTCTACCTGTCACAGGGTTCCGTATATTATCCATGTAAATGCTGGCAGTGACTTGTAATGTAATGCAGTGACTGCTGACACCGAAAATTACTCCCCGTGGGGGGTTAATATAATACCTGTTTTACACACAGAAAACAGCTCCTATAAAATACCAGAACGGTATTCATATTTATAAAGTAAATGCATGGAATGTTCATCCATGATTAAGCCATATGCACCAGGGGCATAGCCAGACTACACAGTGGGAGGGGGCCAGAGGCTGAGGTGGGGGGGGGGGCGCATTTTAGTCTGCTGCCCCACCGTCCCACCACCACCTCGGCGCTCCCCCCGCCGCCCTTCCGCACTCCACAGCAGCAAATACCTTGGCTGGCAAGGGTCCCCAACCTCCACCAGCTGAAGCCTTTTCCAGCGCCGGTCTCCGGTGCCGCCACGTTCCCTGCCCTGCTCTTTCTTCCTCCTGACGTCCTGCACGCTCCTTTAAGTGAAACTGAGCATGCTCAATTTCACTGAAAGAAGCGTGCAGGACGTCAGGAGGAAGAAAGAGCAGGGCAGGGAATGCAGTGCTGGACAAGGCTTCAGCTGGCAGGGGTTGGAGACCCCCGCCAGCAAACCCAGGGGCCCAGATGAAACTTGGGGGGGGGGGTCTAGGATTCCGTGGCCCCACCTGTCTATGCCACTGATGTGCACATAGGGCTGGATTCAGTAAATGCTGCTCAAACTTCGGCACCAAAAAAAAATTGGCGCTGGGAGCTCCAGGATGGGCACAATTTATAGAATAGCGGGTGGCGCCGGAATTTGCGCTCAACTTTGGATTCTAGGATTTACAATGACTGAAAACCAGGTGTAAATCCCAGCACGCAAGCTGGGTACAGATCTGCACTTTTCTAAAACACTTACAGAATGACACGGAGACAGGGAAAGAGCTTGTGGGGACGAGGCGGGGACAGATCTCACGGGGACGGAGTGGGGACAGAGCCCACAGGGACGGGGACAAACTTTGTCCCTGTGTCATTTTCTACTTTGAAGCCTGTTAATGAACTGGAATGTTATTTATGTTTAACTGATGCCTACAAAGATCTTTTCATTTTTTGGAAAAACAAGCAAACATACTGGCCACAACTAGCAAAATTTGCATGGGGGATCCTGTACATCCTGCTACCAGCACATCTTCTAAGAAGACAACTTCTATTCCAGGAAGGACTGTGGAAGACAGGAGAGCTAGACTGAATCCTGAGATTGTTGATGATTTCTTATTCATCTACAGATTAAAAAATCGTAACAGGGCATGTTTCTGCCCCGCTAAGGCATACAGAACGGGTTGTATTTTGTACCCCTGGACATTTTAACAGTGTGAATTAGGATTCCTTGGTGTTGGGGTTGGAAGGGTAGAGGGTGGTGGTGGGAAGGAGGGTTATTATAGCTGCTCATTGTTATTATTGTTCTCTATTTGTAATTTATACACAACAGTTGCACAGCATATTGTTCCTTTTTATACTTTAATAAAAGATTTAAATATAAAATCATAAGTGTTCAAGACTTCTGCAGATGAGGACAAAGCCCAAGGGGATGGAGACAGGGCCTACGGGGACAGGGCGGAGACAGAACCTGTGGGGACGGGGTGGGGACAGAACCTGCGGGAATGGGGGCAGGGATGGAGACAGGGCCCGCGGGGACGGAGCGGGGATGGAGACAGGGCCTGCGGGGACGAAGCAGGGATGGAGACAGGGCCTGTGTGAATGGGGCAGGGACAGAGACAGGTCCTGCGGGGACGGGGCGGGGATGGAGACAGGGCCTGCGGGGATGGGACAGAGACAGGTCCTGCGGGGATGGGGTGGGGATGGGGACAGAACCTGTGGGGACGGGTTGGGGACGGAGACAAGGCCTGCGGGGACGGTGCAGAGACAGAGACAGAACCTGCAGGAATGGGGTGGGGATGGGGACAGAACCTGTGGGGACGAGTTGGGGACGGAGACAAGGCCTGCGGGGACGGTGCAGAGACAGAGACAGAACCTGCAGGAATGGGGTGGGTACAGGGCAGGGATGGAGACAGGGCCTGCGGAGATGTAAGCCCCACCCCTGGACCCACCCCTAACCCCGCCCCCTTTAGCCTCCCCAAACCGTTGGGCCACCGACCACCTATGATGGAAGTAGCGCGTAACGTTAGACGCTATATATAGAATTGGCTGGAGCAGAGTCAGATTGTGATGTAAGTGGATATTTTATAAGATACACCTGTATATACATAAGAATATAAGAACACAAGAATGGCCATACCGGGTCAGACTGATGGTCCATCTAGCCCAGGATCCTGTTTCCAACAGTTTTATAGGAGTACACCAAAAAGACTAGACATGACACTATGTTTCGGCACCTACATGCCTGCCTCGGGAGTCTGGACGTGAGGTGTATGGATATAAAGAACTCTGTGTGACCGGAGTTCTATGCATAAAGGATAACCAATGTCCGAAAAATGCTGTAGACGGAAAGGATCAAATTCCAAAGAGTGTCATCTCTTTACTTTTTAGCATAGGTGGTTGACACTCTTTGGAATGTGATCCTTTCCGTCTACAGCATTTTTCGGACATTGGTTATCCTTTGCGCATAGAACTCCAGTCACACAGAGTTCTTTATATCCATACACCTCACGTCCAGTCTCCTGAGGTAGGCGTATAGGTGCTGAAACACGGCGCCATGTCTAGTCTTTGTGGTGTACTCTAATAAACCTGCATTTAAAAATCATCTCGTCTCCCTTGTGTCCTTTGGAAGTGTCAATTCCTTCACCCTACTCTTTGGTCTGTCTTTTGCATAGCAGCACTAAAACAGAAATCTTGTGGTTACTGGCAATCATAAAATGATTTGCCTATCAATTGTTTTTGGTCTTTAGCTTGTTGTTATAGATCTTCTGAGCTTTAGTGTATTGTTGAGTTACCAAACATGTTTGGAATATGTATGATCTGTATCTAATACTTACAGCAGCAGCCTGAGAAACAGGGAATTCAGGGTTTTTGTCCCAATGCCACTCCTTGAGATCCTGGACAAGTCACAGAGCCCTCCATTGCCTTAGGTACAAACTTAGATTATAAGCCTTCCAGGGAGAAAACACCTACAGGCTTATTTTCGAAAGAGAAGGACTCCCATCTTTCGACACAAATCGCAAGATGGGCGTCCTTTTCCCAGGGTCGCCCAAATCGGCATAATCAAAAGCCGATTTTGGGCATCCCCAACTGCTTTCTGTCGCGGGGACAACCAAAGTTCACGGGGGCATGTCGGAAGCGTAGCGAAGGCGGGACTTGGGCGTGCCTAACACATGGGTGTCCTTGACCCATAATCGAAGGAAGAAGGGCATCCCTGACGAGCACTTGGACGACTTTACTTGGTCCTTTTTTTGTTATGACCAAGCCACGAAATTGTGCCCAAATTGATCAGATGACCACCGGATGGAATCGGGGATGACCTCCCCTTACTCCCCCAGTGGTCACTAACCCCTCCTACCCTCAGAAAAATTCTTTAAAAATATTTTTTGCCAGCCTCAAATGCCATACTCAGGTCCATCGCAGCAGTGTGCAGGTCCCTGGAGCAGTTTTAAAGGGTGCAGTGTACTTCAGACAGGCGAACTCGGGCCCATCCCCCTCTACCTGTTACACTTGTGGTGGTAAATGTGAGCCCTCCAAAACCCACTGCACCCACATCTAGGTGCCCCCTTCACCCATAAGGGCTATGGTAGTGGTGTACAGTTGTGGGTAGTGGATTTTGGGGGGTTCAGTACACAAGGTAAGGGAGCTATGCACCTGGGAGCAATTTCTGAAGTCCACTGCAGTGCCCCCTAGGGTGCCCGTTTGATGTCCTGGCATGTGAGGGGGACCAGTGCACTACGAATGCTGACTCCTCTCATGACCAAAGGGCTTGGATTTGGTCGTTTCTGAGATGGTCGTCCTTAATTTCCATTATCGCTGAAAATCAGAAACGACCAAGTCTAAGGACGACCATCTCTAAGGTCGACCTAAATTTCCATATTTGGGCGTCCCCGACCATATTATCGAAACGAAAGATGCAACTCCTGGCTGGTTAAATAGCATTTAAGTGCCTAACTATGGATATTCTTTTTAAAAGACAGTGGCAACAGTGGAAGCAGGCGATTCTCATAGGCTGCTTCTCTGATGTAACTTCCTGTTTCCTCAGCAAAGGTACCTGGCGTTGGCGGGGGAAGTTTGGCGGCGGTGGGGGGGGGGGGTTGAAAGGGACAGGGGAGGGACAGCAGTGCCGGGGGGGGGGTCAAAAGTGGCAGGGGGGTCGGTGGCACCGGGGGGGGGGGGGCTAAAATGTGCCCCCTCACCTCGGGGTCTGGACCTTCCTCCTGCCGAAGTCTTGCTATAGGAAGATGAGCAAGAAAAAGTAGGACCCTTTCGCTGTGAGAGAAAATTGTTCTAATCCAACATCAGCTTCGTTCTAATATTGCACTGGAATGAAAAATGATCAGGTAAGATTCAGGACTTATCCTTTAACAGAGTTCACACAATACGTATCACACTGCTGAATTCTCTGGAGAGCCTGTGATAAATGTTGCTGGCAGTCAGGAAAACTGGACAACTTGACAAGGATATGCCTCAGGCGATACGGTTCCCTCTCCTCCTCCCCATTGCCCTGATTTATGAGAATGCCACCTCACCTCTTTGGCACCATGTCTGTATATGTACAATTTATGCTTCCCTTATCAGTGTGCCGTGGACATGTCATTAATTTTAGCCACCACAATTTTTCAACAATTATGAAAGAGACATTTGTACTCATGCTCCATTTTTAGATATGAAATGTGCAAAATTCCCTATAGGTAAAAGAGGCAGCATTATGAGCTGGTAAACTGGAAACCTTATACCCTGTTTCTGTTTATCCACAACTGTGGTGCAGCTGCAAAGATATACAACCTGAGTTAACAGGTCTGGACCCCATGCTATGCTGACTCAGGGGCCGACGTTCTAAAGACCCTATGAAAAACCTGGGCTTTTAGATCCACTGTAGAAGTTACTTTTGAAATAGGGAGCGATGCTGAAAGGGAATCGTCTGCAAATGAGATTCACGTAAATTCAGCAAGCAGCTCAGTAGGTAAAGCACCTAACACATGCACACAACAGTCTCTCGGTAAATGCCCATGTTCTGACCATGCCCAGGAATCGCACTGCTGTACTCTCTCCTGTCCCCTGCAGTACTTGCTGGCTCCGCTGTCCAGTGTTGCCATATAAAAAAAAAAATACCCACCCAAAACAGCCCAAAACCCGCCCAAAAACCGCATAAACCCCACCCTCGACGTCGTCACCCCGCCCCTTCCGTCATCACCCCCGCCCCTGCCGTCATCAGCCCCACCCCTTTTGTCATCACCCCGCCCCCGCCACCATCAGCCCCGCCCCTGCCATCATCGCCCCGCCCAATACGTCACCTCGCCCAATACGTCACCAAACCCCCGCCTCTGTCGCTGTTAGCCCCACCCCCCGCCGGCCGAAAAACCTGCCCAAAACCCGTACGGAAAAAAAAAAACAAGCCCAAAAAACCGCAACCCGCCGTGGGCAAAAGTTTCCCGCGGCGGGTTGCGGAAAACCGCCCAATTGGGCGGGAAAACCGCCCATCTGGCAACCCTGCCGCTGTCCCCCTGTCTTCTTTCCCCAGCTGATTCTGGATCCACCTTCCTCCTGCAGCTTACTTGCCTTCCCTCAGGCTGCCCCAATATTGGGTATCTCCTCCTTGCTGAAAGCCCCTCCCCGGTTGACATCATAGGGGCTTTCCCCCAGCCGATTGGCTGTCTGCTTGCTTCTCCGCCCCCTAATGCTGACATCATAGGGTTTTCCCCAGCCCATTGGCTGTTTGCTTGAATCTGGTCCCTAAGCTGTTCTCTGCTCTCCCATACTGATTTGCTATTGAAATAGAATCTGTTCTTTCATGATATTTTTGGGTTTAGATACTTGCCGTTCCAAATCTGTACTTAAACTGAGCTGCAAATCAGGTTTCCACTATGGGAAGGAGCAGGTAAATAACTCCACCAACCCTGACAGGCAATCTAAGAAAGGAATAACAAAGAAGCCACAGAAAGCTCCCTGCCCCTTTAAGAAGGTAAGCAGAGACCCAGAACAGTATGGGGTCAAAATTCAAAGTGATTTATGTGCGCAGAAGCCTCTCCTGCCCACTTAAATCGCTTCCTGCTGCCTAAGAGGGGATATTCAGTGGCACTTAACTGAATAATAGTGTGACTGAGTCTGAATATCCCCACAGACTGGGGGCGGCACTGGGGAGGAGCCCGAGATTATTCGGGTGCCGGCAACATTCAGTGCCAGCAACTGCATAGCTAAGTGGCTTAACTTAGGACAGCTCAAAAGCTGTCTTAAATAATGGCACTTAGCAATGTGGGTGCCAGCACTGAACACTGCAGGCACCCGTATAACTTAAAAAAAAAATGGAGCCCCCTCCCACCCCCCCTGCGCCTACCTCTTGTGACGTGGCTCCAAAATGGCTGTCATGACCTCTGTGGCAACTCTCAGTACTACAACAGTTTGGGGTATCCGAGCAGAAGCGATCTCCACTCACTCCAGCCCCTAGCAACTCCATATACTAAAATGGCTACTGCCAGACTTCGTAGTAGGTCTCACGCTATTACCATTAGAAGGAGGGGGTCCAAGAAAGCAGCTTTAGCCACAGATGGGAATGTCTCTGGCTAGACCAGAGCCATTCAAAAGATACGGTGCAAAGAAAAGCTACGAGAGTGGTATGGGATTTGCGTTACAAGACGTATGAGGAGAGACTTGCTGACCTGGACATGTATACCCTGGAGGAAAGGAGAAACAGGGGTGATATGATACAGACGTTCAAATATTTGAAAGGTATTAATCCGCAAACAAATCTTTTCCGGAGATGGGAAGGTGGTAGAACGAGAGGACATGAAATGAGATTGAAGGGGGGCAGACTCAAGAAAAATGTCAGGAAGTATTTTTTCACGGAGAGAGCAGTGGATGCTTGGAATGCCCTCCTGTGGGAGGTGGTGGAAATGAAAACGGTAACGGAATTCAAACATGCGTGGGATAAGCATAAAGGAATCCTGTGCCGAAGGAATGGATCCTCAGGAGCTTAGTCAAGATCGGGAGGCGGGGCTGGTGGTAGGGAGGCGGGGATAGTGCTGGGAAGACTTATACCAGAGCCGGTGGTGGGAAGCGGGACTGGTGGTTGGGAGGCAGGGATAGTGCTGGACAGACTTGTACGGTCTGTGCCAGAGCCAGTGGTTTGGAGGCAGGGCTGGTGGTTGGGAGGTGAGGATAGTGCTGGGCAGACTTATACGGTCTGTGCCAGAGCCGGAGGTTGGGAGGAGGGGCTGGTGGTTGGGAGGCGGGGATAGTGCTGGGCAGACTTATACAGTCTGTGCCCTGAAGAGCACAGGTACAAATCAAAGTAGGGTATACACAAAAAGCAGCAAATATGAGTTATCTTGTTGGGCAGACTGGATGGACCGTGCAGGTCATTTTCTGCCGTCATCTACTATGTTACTATATTAGAGAAAGCAGCCAGGCTAAAAGCACAGGGTTAATACTTTTATTTATTTATTTATTATTACATTTATATCCCACATTTTCCCACTGATAGCAGGCTCAAAGTGGCTTACATAAATCTGTAGTAAGGTTACTTAATTGTTATCCTTATCAATGTTTTGATAACTGATAACCATGATCTCTTACTTCAAAGACACTTGAAAGCAAATGGAAGGTCTTATAAAGACATTTACTCTTCCTACTGATACAGCTGAAATGCTTAATATACAAACGAGCCGCTGTATGTGGTGATCTATCAAAACTTCATAAGAATTTTGCAGCCCTTATACTGAATGTGCGCGTGTATGTATAAAAGCGTTGAAACATGAAAAGATACTTGGACGCTATGGAATCTATGTGTCGCCAAATGTGGCAGTCAATATGTTTTTAAAAAAATATATCTCCCTCACGCTGGCATCAGACCACACCATGTTATACTTGTAGAGAATTTTGGAAAGTCACTGGAAAAGAGGCACAGGAGTTGGGGGCAGCTCTCCGCCCTCTGCCTTAGGTTTACCCACGAGGAAGAACTAAAACAAGTCTGAAAGTGTCTGGTCAATATTCAGCCAATGGCAGTGGCGTTCCTAGGTTGGCTGCCACACGGGGCGGATCGCCGCTGTGCACCTCCCCCCCCCCCGGTGCAGCGGCATCTGTCTTCCCAGGGTGCAGCATGACACCCCCCCCCGCGCATCAACCCCCCCCCCGGGTGCATTCCTAGCTGCTGGTAGCAGCTGCGCGACTGTTGGCTTCGCTGGCTCCCTCTGCCCTGGAACAGGAAGTAACCAACCTGTTCCGGGGCAGACGGAGCAGGGAACCAGCGGAGCCAAAAGGCGTTCGGCTGCTCTCTGCACCCCTCCAGCAGCATGCACCCGGGGCGGACCGCCCCCACCGCCCCGCCCTTGCTACGCCACTGGCCGATGGTGATCTGCATGTTTTTAAAGGGCCCTTTTAGGAAGCCGCGTAAGCATCTACGCGCATCCAACACGTGACAAAATGGAGTTACCGCATGACTATCACGTAGCCCTTATGGTAATTTCATTTTTGGCGCGCCTGGAAAATATTTTTTATTTTCTAGCATGCATCTGCTACGCGCGCCAAGTGGCATTTGGCGCGCATAGGTCATTACCACCCGGTTACCGCATGAGACTTTACTGCTAGGTCAATGGCTGATGGTAAGGTCTCAGACCCAAAATAGATGCGTGGCCATATTCATTTTGATGCACGTCCATTTTTGGCAATATTTTTAAAAAGGCCTTTCTTACAGACACGCTGAAAAATGGATTAGCGTGTGCCCAAAACCTGCGCCTACACTACCGCAAGCCTTTTCTCAGCGCACCTTAGTAAAAGGACCCCTAAATGCTGTACCTGAGGAGACAGCGATGACTCAATAATACGACAATGGTCTATGGTCTTGAAAGTTTATTGATCAGCCACAAAAACTCAAGATGGCCGTCTTTCGGCCCTTTAGTCTGCCTCAGGAGTCTTTAGTCCAACCCAGTAGGCAAATTCTTATGTAGTAGCCTGGAGTTAAATCCTCATAGAGGCGGAGTTTGGAGGCCTGCAGACATTTCAAGATGCAAATCTATGAGGATTCAACTCCAGGCTACTATGTATGAATTTGCTTACCGGGTTGGACTAAGGACTCCTGAGGCAGGCCAAAGGGCCGAAACACAGCCGTGTAGAGTCTTTGTTGCTGATCAATAAACGTTCAAGACCATAGAGCACCATCGGGTTATTGAGTCACCGCTGTCTCCTGAGTGTCTTTATCCCTGCAAGGTTTTGGTCTTCTATACTTTAAAAGCTGTCCATCATTACCTAAATTAGACCAGAATATTCAATGCCAGGCCGTGTCAGCATACTGGCACTGAATATCCGTCTATAACTGGACTGCTGCTGGCCAAGTGAACTTATGCAGGTCCAAGTTCATATTCAGCTGGATCTGCATAAGATACTTATGTGGGTCCCGGCTGAATATCGTCTGGGATCCTCATAAATGCCTCTATCAGTTTATCCTTCCTCCCCCTTGCATTGCCTGCCTAGCAGTTGCTGGACCCTCAGGCTACGCATTCTCAGTTTTGAGACCACTTAGAGATACGATATCCACCCAGTCTACTGAATATCGGTGCATCCAGCTTCCTATCTCTCACCTACGTGGATAGTAGTGCCCTCAGTGACGCCGCTCAGCGACTAAACTCAAACGCTGAGACTAACGCGTCTGTGTCATCGTCGGACATCCACCTCCACCCTAACCTTCTGTTATTTAATCTTTTATACATTGCCTATATTCCTCGTTATTACTTGCAAAATTCTTTGAATTCTAATTAGTGAATACTCATTTTGTGTCGGCACGTGTTTCACGATAGCTTCGTCAAGGAAGTCCCCAGAAATGAAGGGCAAAGAACAAATTAAATACTGCCCATTTATATATTTTAACATCCATGCCAGTTAAGATAGTTACCTAAAGTAAATCTCCAAACAGCCTGCCGACATAATGCCCCACGGTCAAGATGGTGGCGGCGTCTTACGTGTACGTACTTATCTGTTCTACCCATAGGGTGGTCCACCAATTACAATGCACAGAATGCTGAACGAAGCCTCATACGGCCAAATTTAAAGGGTCCACTCAAATAAGTGTCATCCACTTTAACTCCGCGTTCAGTCCCCCAGGGGCCACTGTGCGTAGTGTGTAAATCCATTTTTGTTCCCTAAAATTCAGCATTGACTTCTGATTCCCCCCTTGCCACCCCATCTCAATGTGATCTATCAGTCGCCATTGTAAATCAGATAGTTGTGATTTTTTTGTAACCAATGCTGAACCGGGGGGGCCTGTTCAGTCGTAGTATTGATCCGAGATTTACGTTCGTTTAAATGAATATTAATGGACCTATTGCTGCGTCCTACATAAATTAAATTGTTTTGAGAGCAAGCATGTGAGACCCGAGGAAAGCAGCTACGGGCGCAGGCAATGCTGAGCAGAGGATGGAGCCGCGCTGCCTGCAGCTGGCAGGGCCAGCCAAGGTACTTCGGGCGGGTGGGCGGCTGCGATGATGATTCTAGGGGGGGAGGTGGCGGACCTGCCCCGGGCCCGGCTCACTCTCTCAGCAGCCCTGCCACACACACACTCATTCAGATCCTCCAAACACTCCACTGCCAATTTAGCCCCCCTGGAGCACCCTGCTCCCACTGATTGATTTATTTATGCATTCTTGGATCCCACTGTTATCCAAAAACAAGTTTTGGTTGAACGTGGCTTACAAGTTACATTCTGGTTAACAGTTCCAGTATTTGTTTACATTATACAGTTTAGTTGTGACTTATAGCGATTGCTTACAAGTGCAGTTTTTATTTTGGAATTTATATGATGGTTTGTGATTATTAATCAGCATTAATAGCCAAATTATTTGTTGTAGAATTTCTTTTAGATATTTTGTGATTCTTTAGTATTGAGTTCCACCATTTCGAACCTAGGTAATTAAGTCCGGCCATGTAGATAGATTTGTAGGTTATGTTTCTGCGAGTTAGTAGGTGGAGAAGTAGGTAGCTTCTGGTTTCTGGCTTCATGATCCTTGGTGTTAGTTCTATCAAGTCTAGCATGTACTCTGGTGACAGGTCGATTTGTAGATGATGGCGCTTGCTTTGAAGAACAGTCTTGCCTTGATCGGTAGCCAGTGCAGTGTTTCGACTTCTTGAAAATTAGCCTTGCTGCCATATTTTGGCTGGTTTGCAGTGATTTCAATGCATTTTTCTTTCAGTGCTAATTTAGATGCCCCAAGGCCTAATTACATCACTAGTGGTCCAGTGTGGGTTTCCGGACAGGAACGATCCCCACTCGCTCCTGCTCCTAGTGGCTCCACATACTGAAATGGTTACTGCCAGCCTTAGTAGTAGTCTCACAGTATTACCACTTAAAGTCAGCGTTCTATATATATATGGAGGTCAGCTGACAGTTCCACATCTGTCCCCAATGTAGTTTATGAAAGCCCAAACTATATAATCTTCCTTCTTTTTTTTGTTACATTTGTACCCCGCGCTTTCCCCACTCATGGCAGGCTCAATGCGGCTTACATGGGGCAATGGAGGGTTAAGTGACTTGCCCAGAGTCACAAGGAGCTGCCTGCGCCGGGAATCGAACTCAGTTCCTCAGGACCAAAGTCCACCACCCTAACCACTAGGCCACTCCTCCACTCTTAGCAAATCTTGAACCAAACCCTAAAATGAACTCAACCTTATCTTTTTCATGGAATGCAATTTGTGAAGTCCCTCAGGGTCACCACTGTCCCCCATATTGTTTAACATAATGATGGCCCCACTAGCCAATGCCCTATCCAGGTTAGGTTTAAATCCTTTTACCTACACAGGTGATGTAACAATATATATATCATTTAATAAGAATTTGGATGAAATTACCAATCAAGTCACTCTTGGACTGTCCACAATGGACAACTGGGCCAACTCTTTCCACCTGAAATTAAACGCTGAAAAGACTCATTGTTTAATTCTATCGTCTCAGTATAACAAATATAATCCTACCTCTTTAAATACTCCCAACCTTACTTTACCAATCTCAGATAGTTTGAAAGTTCTAGGGATCACAATTTTTCGACATTTAACATTGGAGACTCAAGTAACCAACACCTTAACAAAAATGTTCTATTCAATCTGGAGACTCAAACGAATAAAGCCATTTTTTCCTCGTCATGTCTTCCGCAATCTGATACAATCAATGGTCTTAAATCGAATGGATTACTGCAATGTTATATATGTAGAATGCAAGGAACAACTACTTAAGAAACTACAAACGGCTCAAAATACAGCGGCTAGACTGATCTTTGGAAAACCCAAATTTGAATCTGCAAAACCACTTCGAGAAATTCTGCACTGGCTCCCCATTAGAGAACGAGTAGCCTTTAAAATATGCACACTAATCCACAGGATAATCTTCGGTGAAGTCCCAGAATATATGCTCGATTTAATTGACTTACCACCCAGAAACAGATCCAGTACCTCAAGATCATATCTGAACTTACACTACCCAGACTGTAATGGCCTTAGATACAAATCAATTTATGCCTCCAACTTTACATACATACTCAACTATAGAATGCCCTACCCAAATCAGTAAAATCTACCCAGAACTACCTAAACTTCCAAAAATTATTGAAATCAGTATTGTTTAAGAAGGCTTACTCCCCAGGTTTAACTTAACTTGAATGAACTATAAATTAAGATCCAAGGACAACAATTACCTGTTATCATCTCTTGCCTTTTTGCTGCTTAATTGTTATTTTTACATCTTATTCTCAATTTATAAAAGGGGGGACATACACGAGCACATTCAGTATAAGGGCTGCAAAATTCTTATGAAGTTTTGATAGATCACCACATACAGCGGCTCATTTGTATATTAAGCATTTCAGCTGTATCAGTAGGAAGAGTAATTTATAAGACCTTCCATTTGCATTCAAGTGTCTTTGAAGTAAGAGATCATGGTTATCAAAACATCGATAAGGATAACAATTAAGTAGATAGTAACATAGAGGGAGATAATCGAACGGGGGTGCCCATCTCTAAGGACGACCCTGTAAAGGGGCGGGGCAACCCGTCTTATTATGGACATCCATCTTTTGTTTCGATAATACGGTCGGGGATGCCCAAATCATGAAATTTAGGTAGACCATAGAGATGGTCGTCCCCGGTTTTCGGCGATAATGGAAACCGAGGACGCCCATCTCAGAAATAACCAAATCCAAGCCATTTGGTCATGGGAGGAGCCAGCATTCATGGTGCACTGGTCCCACTAACTGAATGTAAAAAGGCCTTCCCTTACTGCTCTGGAAAGAAACGGGCATGCTTGAAGGAAATTGTATGCAATGAACTGCTCGCTGTTAGCTCACTTGCACACGATTTCCTTCCTAAGGAGGGGAAGCGATGTCCAAAATGTGGATGTTTCTGTGAGAAGAACATCCATGCCTTTGCTATACCTCTGATACCCTCTTCATTTATTTATTTGGATTACAAGTAGCAGCAGTGGGATTTGAACTGGCCACCTCTAGATGGCAAGACCAGTACTGTAACCACTAGGCCACTCATCCACACTATCCTTCTATTCTACTCCACTCCCTTGAAATTTGGCCATCCCTGTGGGGGGGTTAGTTGAGGACGTCCATGCCTTTGTTATGCCTCCGCTTATACACACATACCCCCCTAGGGACATGCATATTGCTCCCCCCCCCCCCCCACAGGGATGGCCAAATTTCAAGAGAGTGAAGTGGAGTGGCGTGGATAAGTGGCCTAGTGGTTAGAGCACTGATCTTGCAATCCAGAAGAAGCCCATAGGATTTGAATGGGCTTCCTCTCATTGACCACACAGGAATGCTAGCGTGGCTCTGTAAAAGAAGCCCTCATTGAATTCAATATATATGAAGAGAGGCTGAGAAGGCTAGGGCTTTTCAGCTTGGAGAAGAGACGGCTGAGGGGAGATATGATAGAAGTGTATAAAATAATGAGTGGAATGGATCGGGTGGATGTGAAGCGACTGTTCACGCTATCCAAAAATACTAGGACTAGAGGGCATGAGTTGAAGCTACAGTGTGGTAAATTTAAAACGAATCGGAGAAAATTTTTCTTCACCCAACGTGTAATTAGACTCTGGAATTCGTTGCCGGAGAACGTGGTACGGGCGGTTAGCTTGACGGAGTTTAAAAAGGGGTTAGATAGATTCCTAAAGGACAAGTCCATAGACCGCTATTAAATGGACTTGGAAAAATTCCGCATTTTTAGGTATAACTTGTCTGGAATGTTTTTACGTTTGGGGAGCGTGCCAGGTGCCCTTGACCTGGATTGGCCACTGTCGGTGACAGGATGCTGGGCTAGATGGACCTTTGGTCTTTCCCAGTATGGCACTACTTATGTACTTATGTACTTATGAGTAATCAATACTGTAAAATATCTGATGTTTTCTTTTGCTCTTTATGACATTTGTGGGAAAAGAATCAATTGAAATTGAGTAATTAGGTATATTAAAATAATGGATAGACTTAAATCTGTTTTGTCATTTTGGCTCATCTGAATGTAAGGCTAAATCAATCAAGTTATTGTAGCATTAAATGATGGGATCGATTATTGTCAAGACTCCAGTTTTTTGATAACTAGCCCTAACTTTTAAAAACTACCTTAACAGTGCCTTAAAACAGTGGCTGACGTTTAGATTTTTCAGTATATGATAATTACAACCAAATAAGCATTGATGTTAGTGATGTCTTCAAGAAAACAGTATAAGATCTGAATGAATTGATGAGCAAAATGATTTTTTTTCATAAAATCAATCCAGTTATAATTCTAAGACGTTCAATATGTCTGCAACTCAATATGGTTACTCAAAGCCCTATAATATAGATTAATGATTCCATGTAGGAAATTATTTAAAATTATCTGTACTCTAAGTAGATTGATATTTATTTGTATTGCTTCAGGATTAAATCCATTTATTAGGGGTTTTAAGAAAGTTGCAACCAGAAGATTAAATTCTTACCTTGTTATAAGAAACAAATTTCGATATTGAACGGAAACCTCTGAAGAAGCCCATATGTTGGATGAAATGGGTCCAGTTGACCTAGCAGTAAAGTCTCATTGGGACCCATTACTTCCTTCCTTTTGGATTAATTCTTTCAGTG
Source organism: Microcaecilia unicolor (assembly GCF_901765095.1). NCBI lineage: Eukaryota > Metazoa > Chordata > Amphibia > Gymnophiona > Siphonopidae > Microcaecilia > Microcaecilia unicolor. The sequence goes on from NC_044033.1 coordinate 18,159,780, forward strand.
TTAATATGATGAAATGAAAATTTGAAAAAATAACCAGAAAAATTTGTGTAATAAAATGGTTATATCAATGGAGGGTTTTTTTTTTTTAATGAACAATGTGGAGTGGCCTAGTGGTTATGGTGGTGGACTTTGGTCCTGGGGAAGGGAGGAACTGAGTTTGATTCCCACTTCAGGCACAGGCAGCTCCTTGTGACTCTGGGCAAGTCACCCTCCATTGCCCCATGTAAGCTGCATTGAGCCTGCCATGAGTGGGAAAGCGCAGGGTACAAATGTAACAAAAACAAAAAAAAAACGATGATGAATATGGAACCATTGATATAAGTAGAAAAAGAATATTGCTGCTTTCTGGTTATTGAGGTTTTTTTTCCCTCTATTTGATTTTTATAATTTGTATGATTCCACATGCGTGGGAATCATTATATGTTTTCTGGTTAAACCCTGAATTTTGTGTATGAACTACTACTACTACTTAACACTTCTATAGTGCTACAAGGCATACGCAGCGCTGTACACCATACACATAAAGACAGTCCCTGCTCAAAGAGCTCACAATCTAAATAGGACAAACAGACAGAACAACTAAGAGGTAAGGTAATTAAAGAGGTGAGGATAAAAGGTACAGGCAAGTGAGTAGTGGTTAGGAGTCAAAAGCAGTGTTAAAGAGGTGGGCTTTTAGCCTGGATTTGAAAATGGCCAAAGACGGGACTAGACATACATGTTCGGGAAGTCTATTCCAGGCGTGAGGTGCAGTGAGATAAAAGGAACGGAGTTTGGAATTAGCAGTAGAGGAGAAGGGAACAGACAAGAGAGATTTATCTACAGAACGGAGTGCCCGAGGGGGGGGGGGGGCGTAGGGAGAGACAAGAGTGAAGAGGTACTGGGGAGTGGAAGAGTGAATGCATCACTCCTGGTTACTGGTTGGTACTACAGAAGTATTGTATTCTTGTGTAGCCATGAAAGTCTATTATTGAATGTGGAATTCTCATAACAGTCCTAAGTAGAGGAGTGTGGTAGCCGTATTAGTCCACTCTTAAGGTTATCAATAGAAATCAAACAAAATAAAACATGGAAAAGAAAATAAGATGATACCTTTTTTTATTGGACATAACTTAATACATTTCTTGATTAGCTTTCGAAGGTTGCCCTTCTTCGTCAGATCGGAAATAAGCAAATGTGCTAGCTGACAGTGTATATAAGTGAAAACATTCAAGCATTACTATGACAGTCTGACAGGGTGGGAGGATGGGGGTGGGTAGGAGGTATGCATGGGGACATCAAAGCATATCAAAACATAACAGTCCTAAAAGTGAACTACAAATGGTCCATTCATTCACTTGGAGCAGGAGGAAAAGACCTCATACACTGCAAAGAATTCCAACCCGCACTGCCTATGAAAGGTCAAAATGATTGACTTTTAGCAAATGTTGTAATCATGGGTCACAAAAACCTCCTTCCTCAACCAAAGTCTTTTTGTGTTTTTTTTTTTATCGTAACACTTTTTTCTTCCTTCTTACTTGAGTGCAAAATCTTTCAACTGTGTATATATTTAACATTCACAGTCATTGTTCAAAGTACTTGACATTCACAATTTCTTTTTGAAATAGCAGCAGCCCTTTCGCTGTTAGTATTGCAATCAAAGTGACACTTATCTTTAGACCAAGACCCCAACCTGCACCCGTTTCATTATTACTTCTTCAGGGGAACTTCAAAAAGGACACTCACTATACTTGCTCATGGCTCCTTACTGCCAACAGATTACAACATTCGCTAAAAGTCAATCATTTTGGCATGACATGGAGGGGCATTTTCGATAATGGAAACTAATGGCGGCCATCTCAAACCCGGCCAAATCCAAGCCATTTGGTCGTGGGAGGAACCAGCATTTGTAGTGCACTGGTCCCCCTCACATGCCAGGACACCAACCGGGCACCCTAGGGGGCACTGCAGTGGACTTCACAAATTGATCCCAGGTGCATAGCTTCCTTACCTTGTGAGCTGAGCCCCACAAACCCCCCCAAACCCACTACCCACAACTGTACATCACTACCATGGCCCTTAAAGGGTAACGGGGGGCACCTACATGTGGGTACAGTGGGTTTATGGTGGGTTTGGAGGGCTCCCATTTACTACCACGTGTAACAGGTGGGGGGGGGGGGGATGGGCCTAGGTCCGCCTGCCTGAAGTGCACTGCACCCACTAAAAACTGCTTCAGGGACCTGCATAGTGCTGTGATGGAGCTGGGTATGACATTTGAAGCTGGCATAGAGGCTGGCAAAAAATGTTGTTGTTTTTTTTGGGTGGGAGAGGGTTGGTGACCACTGGGGGAGTATGGGGAGGTGATCCTCGATTCCCTCCGGTGGTCATCTGGTCAGTTCAGGCACCTTTTCAAGGCTTGGTTGTGAACAAAAAGGGACCAAGTAAAGTTGGCCAAATGCTCGCCAGAGCCGGCCTTTTTTCCATTATCGGCCGAGGCCGGCCATCTCTTAACTACGCCTCTGTCCCGCCTTCGGTACCCTGCCGACACGCCCCCTTGAACTTTGGCCGGCCCTGCGACGGAAAGCAGTTGAAGCCGGCCAAAATCGGCTTTCGATTATACTGATTTGGCCGGCCTTAGGAGAAGGCCGGCCATCTCCCGATTTGTGTCGGAAGATGGCCGCCCTTCTCCTTCGAAAATAAGCAGGATTGTAATTATCTAATGTGTTATATGACTGTTCTTCCAAGCTGCCTCTTATGATGTGTCATTTTTACCCTCATATTTCTGTTATTTGATTGTTTAAAGTATATATATATATCTGACACAGTATCATGTTATTGCTATTATTAGAATTCAATTTGCCTGTTTCCAGGTTGACTTCCTTTATTGTATTTCTGTTTATTTTTCATCATTGTACTATTGCTATACCGTTAATAAAACTGTAGGTTTTATGTTACACTGTTCCTGCTGTATACTGTGTCGGGGGAATCTCTTCATAAAGGCAGCTAAAAAATCCCAATAAATAAATTGATAAAATATTAGGTTAGCCTGCAATTTTGCACTTAACTTTGAGTGCAAGCACATTCACTAGCCAAAGGCTGGTATAAATGCTTGCACCCAACTGCTGTCAGTTAGGCATGTGAATTCAAGTAGTCTACAAGTGTATGCCTAAATCCTGGGAACACCCACAACCCCACCCATGGCCCTCCCTCACCACACCCCATTCAGAGTTGAGAGTGAGATAAGTTAGGCACACAAGTTATAGCAAAGGAAGGTAAAAGCAGTTAGCTTAGCAGGGTTTAAAAAAGGTTTGGCTCCTTTCCTAAAAGAAAAGTCCATGCGTCATTATTAAGATGGACCTGGGAAAATCCACTGCTTATTTCTAGGATAAGCAGAGTAAAGTCTGGGATCTTGCCAGGTACTTGTAATGTGGATTGGCCATTGTTGGAAACAGGATACTGGGCTTGATGGACCGTGGGTCTGTCCCAGAATGGCAACACTTATGTTCTTATGGAGTAGGGCAGATCTGTGTATAACTGCTAATGACTGCCAATTAGTGCTTGTTAATGCCAATAATTGTTGTTATTGCCTAATTAACATCCATAATTGTGCACCCAACTTTAGGCAACCTATACAGAATCCGGTGGATAACGTTGATAGACAAGTTGTAAAAAAGTAATGATGACAAGCTTCAAAGAGCTATTGACCCCCTCATCAGGTAGCCACACTCAACTATCCTGGAAAAGAGATTGTGACCCTTTAAAACGAGCCATAAAAATAACAAGTTAGTGCAGTGCAAAGGTACCCCTTCAGCTTTTTTCATTGACTTGTGTTTAATAAATATATCTAAACAGCGCTGCGTACGCCTTGTAGCGCTATAGAAATGCTAAATAGTAGTAGTAGTAGTAGTAGACTAATAGAGCAACTACCTAATGCCATTCTAGAGGGTGTTAGCCGTGCTACATCTGCTTACTCTGGTTTTCGAGACATGAATGCACTATTACCACACTGTTGTGCAGAACATTGTGAGGGAATGGGTGGTATAAGGCAGGGTTTCCTTAGGCACTCCCTCACTGAGGCAGTAACTGAGCGACCATAATGCAGGGGATAGGTATATTAGCCTGTTTGACCAGGAGGGCAGGTTTCAAGCAATGAACAGAAAGCTAAAATCTCTTTGGCAGAACAGAGAGGCCCCAGAAAGAGGAATGAGTCCCCTCTGGGTGTTCCACGCTGAGGCTGGAGTACCTGAGAGAGAGGGAAGCAGAGTTATCTTTCAGTATTGCCTCCATCACCCAGCTGTAAGCAGCAGAAGCTTACTCCAGGTAGGATAAAGTTCAGGGGCGTAGCCAGACAGCAGATTTTGGGTGGGCCTGGGCAAGAAGTGGGTGGGCACCAAATGTTCTCTCCCCCACCCGCACATCAAAAAAATATCTCAGCTGGTGGGAAAATGCTTCTCTCCAGTCTCCACCTTGGTAGTCTGCAGCAGGCGTGCGCTGAAAACTGAGCGTGCGAAGGTGCCAGTATTGTGGAGAGCAGCATTTTCATTACCATGTGCTACTGTTGGATGGACCTGAGCCCTAAGTGGGTGGGCCCCGGCCCACCCAGGCCCACCTGTGGCTACACCACTGATAAGGTTTTACCTAGAGTCCCTATGAGTTACTAACCCTTGAAGCCAGGCTAGAGTCAGGTCTGGGTGTGTTTAATGTGGAGCCTGTCAGGGACAGGGCTATGAAGAGATTACAGAAAACCCTAAATGCTTCTAAAGATTGTGAAGCCTGTCATGGCACAGAACTATGGGGAATTTATAGGAATTATTAATGGAACCTATTGGGGACAAGAATATAGGAAGACTGCAGGAAATGAAGGGTACATTATCCAGTCTCTGAGCTAAACAGTCTTGTATACTTGAAAATACAATACAAGTGTTTGTGTTTTATTTCCATCCCTTCGTTAGCCTGTATTTCTGAGGGTTTCAAACCTGGCCGTGGGTCCGTCCTACCACAAACACCAAGACCAGTAGAGACAACCGAGTGCACCCTGTATTAATGCTGTGAGCAGCTGTGGGGATGTCATTTGATGTGATTCATTCTAGTAGTATTCATGCTGCGTTTTTGAGCTGAGTGTTTAGGTATGGCGGAACAATGAAAAATAAAGCAAGGGAATAGCGAAATCAAAAGCCACGAACAACCGAGAGGGCTTTCACTTCGATAAGATGTGTGGCAGCTGCTGAAAGGCACACAGCTGTGGCTGCCCATCATTTCTATGGAGTAAGACCGCATAATTTTTTTCAGCAATAGCGTGCAGAATGAAAAGAGGACAATGATAATGGTTTTCTGGGTCTTGCACAAACCGAATTACTTAAAAGGCTCTTTTTGTTGTCGTTGTACGGATGCTGTAAGCTTTGCAGCTGCAGAGACGATGATGAGGCTTTGCAGTGCCATGCACCATTTTCTATAGCAAAATCTTCAAACGGAGTGAAAATGACCTACAGGATGCATTGTCCAGTCTGTCAACTGTGTTTTTTTTTCTCTGTAGCATAGTGTGATCAAGCCCATAGCAGATTTGCAGCCTGTTAGATGACTGGCGGGACTGGTGGTTGGGAGGCGGGGATAGTGCTGGGCAGACTTGTACGGTCTGTGCCAGAGCCGGTGGTTGGGAGGCGGGGCTGGTGGTTGGGAGGCGAGGATAGAGCTGGGCAGACTTATACAGTCTGTGCCCTGAAGAGCACAGGTACAAATCAAAGTAGGGTTTACACAAAAAGTAGCACATATGAGTTTATCTTGTTGGGCAGACTGGATGGACCACACAGGTCTTTTTCTGCCGTCATCTACTATGTTACTATGGTAATAGATCAGAGGTTAAAGGAAAAGATTGGTTTTACAACTTGAGCCAGGATGAAAGCACTGCAGAAGCAGCTCTCACAACCCTCACCCCAGAGGCGTAGCCAGACTCGGTATTTTGGACGGGCCCAGAGGTAAATTCGATGGGCTCTTCCATGCGTATGTGCCCCCTGCCCCCCGAACCACAAATATCTTCCCAGAAATATTTTTTAAAGAACAAAAGAGGGTTTTTTTTTTCACCTACCCTACATCTTCTCCCTCTCCTCTGCAGCGTCCCGGCATCTGCGCTCCTGTCTCTGACCTCTGTCCCTCCCCAGTGTCGGTACAGGTGTCCTCAGCGCCCGCAGCAATTCATTCTCGCTGCTTGCATCGGCCCCGCAGGCTTCCATCTGCCATGTCCCACCCTTGCTGACATCATTGCCTGTTTACTGTCTGGCATAAAGCGGCAGATGGAAGCCTGCGGGGCTGGCGGAAGCAACGAGAATGAATCGCTGCAGACACCGAGGACAGCTGTACCGACACCAGGGAGGAAACGGATTCAAAGACTGGAGCGCAGATGCCGGGAGGCTGCGAAGGAGAGGGGAGAAGAGAGCAGTGTGGTGCTGCAGCTGGGTGGGCCTGAGCCAAGATTGGGTGGGCCTGTGAAGTTAGAGACTTTTTTGCATGACCACCCAGCAACGTCCGAATGTTTAAAAATGTCTGTACTGTAAAACAATCATTATTTGGAAAAAACAACAACGGAAAAACCCGAGTACCAGCTTACTGTTAATGACATCACAGTGACGCAAACTTTTGTGTAGGGAGCAATGTTGGAGACCTATCACAAGCTCCACCCGAAGCGGCAAACAATCGTCAAACTCAAGGAAGCGCTGCAGATGATCTGGGACAGCCTGCCACAGGGACTGATCGACAACAAAGTGACTGAAGGCCTGTTAGATGGACGCTTTGAGCATTCACAGTGACTGCGAGATTCTGACACATTCTTAATTGTAAGGTTTGAATGGCGTTATTTTATTGTGTTTTAGCTCAAACATTTTTAACTTGCAAAAATCACTAGGTAGTAACATTAAAATGTCAGTAACATCGACATAGTTTAAGATAATTAAATGTTTTTTTCATTATCTATATATATAAAACTCACCCTCAACGTTCTATTGGCTGCTGACATCACTGAAGCCAAGGTTCGTATGTTCGAAGCTCTGAAGCCTCGAAAATCACAGTCTCTGGGCCCCGCCCTCGCGTCAAATGTTATGACGTTGACGGCGGAGGCGGAGCAATTCACCGCCCTCGCGTCAAACGTTATGACGTTGAGGGCGGAGGCGGAGCAATTCACCCACATCGATGACGGGTGGGGGGGGGGGGAGCCACAGGAAAGCCTTGCTAGCGCCCGTTTCATTGGCTCCAGAAATGGGCCTTTTTTTTACTAGTAATATCATGATTAAATAAGTATGTACAATTTCTCATTGAAACTCACAGTGGTTGCTGAAAAAATGGCAAACTAAACAACAAAAAACAAACTCTAAGGGGTTAATTTTTTTGGTCTCATCCCATGGATCCCTGCTGTGACTATAAAGATGTGCAAGGGTACATCATCATAACATAGTAAATGACGGCAGATAAAGACCTGAACGGTCCATCCCAGGGGCATAGCCAGACTTTGGCGGGAGTGGGGTCCAGAGCCCGAGGAGAGGGGGAAAATTTCAGCCTCCCCCCGGCGCCGCCGACCCCTCCCGTCATTGCCCACTTTGCCCCCCTCCTGCTGCGGACCCTCTCGACCCCCTGCTCCCGCCACCAACCTGCCGTTGCCTAACTTTGCTGGCGGGGGACCCCAACCCCCGCCAGCCAAGGTCCTCTGCTTCTCGCAAAAGGCTTCCTTCTGTTTCTGACGTCCTGCACAGTGCAGGACGTCAGAAACAGAAGGAAGCCTTTTGCGAGAAGAGGACCTCGGCTGGCGGGGGTTGGGGTCCCCCGCCAGCAAAGGCAGGCAACGGTGACAGTGGGTTGGTGGCAGGAGGGAGGTTGGGTGGGTCGTTGGCAGGGGGTCCAGGGCCAAATTTATGGGGGCCCAGGCCCCCCCTACGCCACTGGTCCATCCAGTCTGCACAACAAGATAAACTAATTTTACATGATATGTGATACTTTATATGTATACCCAAGTTTGATTTGTCCTTGCTATTTTCAGGGCACAGACCATAGAAGTCTGTCCAGTACTGTTCTTGTACTAAGTTCTGAAGCTAATGTCGAAGCCCCTTAAAATTTACACTCAAGCCCATCCCTATCTATTCAGTCACAATCAGGGCACAGACCACAGAAGTCTGCCCAGCACTGTTCTTGTACTAAAAATTCTGAAGATTCTGGAATCCTAAAGAGTTACAAGATTCCGGAATCCCAATTAGTAGCAACATTCCATGTAGAACCCCAAAGAGTAACGTGGAGGGGCATAATCGAACGGGCCACCCAGGTTTTCCTGAGGGCGTCCTCGCAGGACATCACGGCGAAGGGGCGGGGAAACCCGTATTATCGAAACAAGATGGGTGTCCATCTTTCGTTTCGATAATAAGGTCGGGGACGCCCAAATCTTGACATTTAGGTCATCCCTAGAGATGGTCATCCTTAGACTTGGTCGTTTCTGATTTTCGGCGATAATGGAAACTAAGGACGCCCATCTAAGAAATGACCAAATCCAAGCCCTTTGGTCATGGGAAGAGCCAGCATTCATAGTGCACTGGCCCCCCTGACATGCCAGGACACCAACCGGGCACCCTAGTGGGCACTGCAGTGGACTAACTGATGCACTATCAACGGAAAAAGTCCTTCCCTTACCGATCCCTTAGTGATTCAGAAAGGAACGGGCATGCATGAAGGAAATCGCATGCAAATGAGCTGCTCGCTGTTAGCTCCGGCTTCATACACGCAGATAAGCTGCATGTATAATAGCCATCTACAACCTTAAATAAATTGCCATCTACAACCTTAGAAAAATACAAGTCCAGGTGAAAATGTCAAAGTGCTCATCAGGGATGTCTTTTTTGAGTATTATTATTATTATTATTATTACATTTATATCCCATATTATCCCACCTCTTTGCAGGCTCAATGTGGCTTACAATTCATTATGGATACTGGAAATGGAAAAGAATATACATTTGGTTTTACAGCAAGATTTGGGTATATGATGGTGAAATACATAGCAATGGACATAGAAAAGATTATGCATTTGATTTGCGGAAGTTTTGGTTACATGTTGGAATACATGATGGTATTAAAGCCATAGATATAGGTACATGATAGTATAGAGGCAAAAGATGTAAGGAACATTCTTAGATATCTTAAAGAAAGTGGAGTTACACGTGTTGTTCCTTATGATATATTTTGTCGAAGAGATAAGTTTTCAGGAGTTTGCGGAATTTGGTCATTTCATAGACCGATTTCAGGTTACGTGGCAGTGTGTTCCAGAGTTGTGTGCTTGTATAGGAAAAGGTTGGTGCATGCATTGATTTGTATTTCAAGCCTTTACATTTGGGAGGATGAAGATTGAGGAATGTGCGGGAGGATTTTTCTGCATTTCTGGGTGGAAGTTCTATTAGGTCCAACATGTAGGCTGGGGCGTCTCCATAGATGATTTTATGGACCAAGGTGCAGAGTTTGAACGTGATGCGCTCTTTGAGTGGGAGCCAGTGTAGTTTTTCGCGGAGGGGTGTAGCGCTTTCGTATTTTGGTTTGCCGAATATAAGTCTGGCTGCCTTGTTCTGGGCTGTTTGGAGTTTTTTGAGTATTTGCTCTTTGCAGCCGGTGTAGATTGAGTTACAATAGTCCAGGTGACTAAGTACCAGTGATTGTACCAGGTATCGAAAGACACTCCTTGGGAAATATGGTCTGACTCGTTTTAGTTTCCACATGGAATGGAACATTTTTTTAGTTATATTTTTTTGCATGGTCCTCAAGTGTCAGGTGTCGGTCAATGGTGACTCCTAGGATTTTTAGGGTGTCTGAGACTGGTAAACTTAGATTGGGTGTGTTGATGGTGGTAAATTCCTTCTTGTTGTATTGCGAGGTGAGTACTAGGCATTGGGTTTTATCAGCATTTAGTTTCAGTCGAAATGCATCCGCCCAGGAGTTCATAATGTGTAGGCTTTGGTTGATTTCGTCGGAGATTTCTCTTAGATCATGTTTGAATGGGATAAAGATTGTTACATCATCAGCATATATGTATGGATTTAGATTCTGATTCGATAATAGCTTAGCCAAGGGTGTCATCATTAGGTTGAATATGGTCGGTGATAGGGGGGATCCCTGTGGAACTCCATATGCAGGTGTCCATGTGGCTGATGTCGTCGAGTTTTATGTCACTTGATATGAGCGGGTGGTTAGGAAGCCCTTGAACCATTTGAGAACGTTACCTCCGATTCCGAAGTATGAGAGGATGTGTAGTAAAATTCCATGGTCGACCATGTCGAAAGCGCTTGACATGTCAAACTGTAGTAGTAGTATGTTGTTGCCGTTTGCTATCAATTGCTTGAGTTTGGTCATAAGCGTGACTAGTACAGTTTCCGTGCTGTGATTGGAGCGAAATCCTGACTGGGAATCGTGCAGTACCGAAAATTTGTTTAAATAATCTGTGATTTGTTTGGTCACCATGCCTTCTGTTATTTTGGTGAATAGGGGAATGGATGCTACTGGTCTGTAGTTCGTTATTTCATTAGTATTTTTCTTTGCATCCTTAGGTACGGGGGTTAGTAGAATATTACCTTTCTCCTTTGGGAAGAGTCCATTTTGTAGCATGAAATTCACATGGTTAGTTAGGTCCGTTATAAAGTGTTGGGGGGCCGACTTCATGAGGTTGTTTGGGCATATGTCTAATTTACATCGGGATTTGGCGAATCTTTTGAGTGTCTGTGGAATAAGATCTTCTGGCATTATTGTGAATTCAGTCCAGATCCTGTCTGTTGGGTGGATTCCGGGTTCTGGGTCTAGGCATTCTAGAAGTGTGGTATATTCGATTGTGCTGGCTGGTATTTTGAGTCATAGTTTTATTATTTTCTCGTTGAAGTATTTCGCCAAGTCGTCGGCTCCTGGAGTGTCTTTGTTGTTGTTAGTGACTGGGGTTGTGTCTATTAATTTGTTCACGAGTTGGAAGAGTTTGTGTGTGTCTTTGTAATTTGGCCCGACTTCAGTTTTGTAGTATTGTCGTTTAGCTTGTCTTATGGCATATTTGTATTTCCTTCGGAGTAATTTCCAGGCGTTAAGAGTTGGATCATCTTTTTTTTTGTTCCAAAAAAGTGCTGTGGGACAGAGTCTCCTTTTAGGGGGGCTGGTCCCACCCACACAGGGACTTGAACCCTGGACCCTCAGATTAAAAGTCTGATGCTCTACCGACTGAGCTATGTGGGCTCCTGGGTTGCTATGCCCCCTGTGAGAAGTTGACGATGTCTGAAATGTGGATGTTTCTGGGAGAAGGATGTCCATGCCTCTACTATGCCTCTGACACCCCCTTTATTTATTTCTGAACATACCTGATAAAGAGAGACATGCAATTTGTTTTCCCCAGCTACCCTTTTATCCTTGACTGTAACATTAGCTAAGCATAGAATCATTATTCTTTTCTCTATATGACTGAGTAATGGATACATTTGTATCTGTTGCTGTTCCTGCTGCAAATATTTCACTTGGGCTATAGTAAAAAGACTTCTGTGGTCTATGTTCTCTTATGGCATCTATTGAAATTATGTTCAGATGACAAAGCATTAGCTGTTTTCTGTTTCGGGGGCACAGTAGATGTATTTTCTGAACATACCTGATAAAGAGAGACACGCCAAACCTCGCAAAGTCTTCACATCACTGAAACTTCGTATACACAAACCAAGGCCGTCTTGAGGGCTCTGTAAGCAGCGCAGTCGCACAGATCGCTCCCCTACTACTACTGCTACTTATCATCTCGATAGCGCTACTAGACGTACGCAGAGTTGTACACTGGACATATGAGAGACAGTTCCTGCTTGACAGAGCTTAGAATCTAATTAGGACAGACAAGTAGGACAAATAAAGGATAAGGGAATTACTAAGGTGGGAATGATAAAATAAGGGTACTGAACAAGTGAACAAGGGTTAGGAGTTAAAAGCAGCATCAAAAAGGTGGGATTTTATCCTAGATTTCAAGACGGCCAGAGATGGAGCTTGACATACCGGCTCAGGAAGTCTATTCCAGGCATATGGTGCAGCAAGATAAAAGGAACAGAGTCTGGAGTTAGCAGTGGAGGAGAAGGGTGCAGATAAGAGAGATTTACCCAGTGAACGGAGTTCCCAGGGAGGAATGTAGGGAGAGATGAGAATGGAGAGGTACTGAGGAGCTGCAGAGTGAATGCACTTATAGATCAATAAGAGGAGTTTGAACTGTACGTGGAAATGGATAGGAAGCCAATGAAGTGACTTGAGGAGAGGGCTAATATGAGCATAGCGACACTGGTGGAATATAAGTCGTGCAGCAGAATTTTGAACAGACTGTCTTCCCTGCAGTGGCCGTGGCACAGTGGGAAGGGTGGAGGTGCTGGGGGACTTGTCGCATAGGGTGTGATGCCAGCTTTGGATGCTCCTGATGCATCTGTACTGGCTTGATGGAAAGTTGTCTGGCAGAGGCATGTCTGTGAACACACATGTAAGGGTGCATTTGTAAGGGTTCAAGAACAAAAGGGTCACTATTCAAAGTAATTTAACCAGCCAGAGATGGCTCCTGGTCAGTCTGCCTAGGCGGAGGCTGCCTCTGAGTCAAGGGGGCAGGGCTCAGGCCAGGAGGGCGTTAAAAGCCCTCAGGCTGCACAGATCAGGGAGCAGAAAGAGTGAGTAGGAGGTCTGGATACAGAGGTTTCCAGGGGGAGGTCCAGAACCAAGGGATTGGGTGCTTCAGGAGAGACTCCAAGCCTGGGCCAGATGAAAGGGTCCCCCAAGAAAATTATAGCCTGTGACCAGAGTGTTGGTAGACAGGTCAGAGTAGGAGGTTTACATTCTGCAGTATTTACCTAGTATTTGGAGTTGAGTCCACGTGGAAGGTATACAGATTACCAGTGAAGTATTGAAGTGAGCCTGCTAGGAGCGGTCACTACGAATGCTACAAGGTGTGAGTTAAGGAAACTAGAGTTCAGGATACCTAAGATAATACAGTTTCTTTTTGAGTCACACTTAAATCCTACCTATGTTTGCATCTGGGGCAGTAACAGAGTTTTGTTCACAATAAAGGCTTTCCTTTTGGTTTACCCTGTCTGCTGCCTTTGTCTGTGAAGGGTCTATGCCTGACCGCTAGTCCATGCTATCACAGGGTCCATTTACTAAGCTGTGGCTAGCATTGATGTGTGCTTATTACAGTAAAAGAGGGCTTAAGTACATAAGTATTGCCATACTGGGAAAGACCAAAGGTCCATCGAGCCCAGCATCCTGTTTCCAACAGTGGCCAATCCAGGTCACAAATACCCGGCAAGATCCCAAAAATGTACAAAACATTTTATACTGCTTATCCCAGAAATAGTGGATTTTCCCCAAGTCCAAGTCTATTGACTTTTCTTTTAGGAAGCCGTCCAAACCTTTTTTAAACTCCGCTAAGCTAACCGCCTTTACCACATTCTCTGGCAATGGATTCCAGAGTTTAATTACATGTTGAGTGAAGAAAAAGTTTCTCAGATTTGTTTTAAATTTACTACATTGTAGCTTCATCACATGCCCCCTAGTCCTAGTATTTTTGGAAAGCGTGAACAGACGCTTCACATGTTGTTATAGAATATGGCCCAACATGCGTCTATCTACATGTAGGGATTTATGCCACATTTTGCTGGTGTAAACAGACACATGTAGTTTTAAGCACTAGGATATCAACTAAGCATATTCATTATACTGCACCTAAATCTAGGCGTCGCTTATAGAATTAGATTAGGCAGAAATGTTTATCACATGGATTTTGTAGGCACCTTATATAGAATCGGGCCCTATATGTAGACATACGCAGGGCTGTACACATTATACTGGCCAGTGTTGAATATCTGGTTTCAATGCCGATCCAGAAGTGCTATCCAGTTATCAGCCATATTCTGATCACCAGCAAAACAGATAAAGGACAGCCTAACTCAGTACCACAAAACTAGGGTCAAAGGTCATGGCAGCCATATTGGATGGGGCTGCGGCCATGGGCAGAAGCAAATAGGCATTACTCCTGCTGGACCACCAGGGATTGAGGTAGGCCTGCCTGCTTATTTTCGAAGGAGATCGCAGGCCATCTTCTGACACAAGTCAGGAGATGGCCGGCCATCTCCTAAACCCGGCCAAATCGGTATAATGGAAAGCTGATTTTGGCTGGTTCCAACTGCTTTCCGTCGCAGACCCGGCGAAAGTTCAAGGGGGCGTGTCGGCAGGGTAGCGAAGGTGGGGTGGGGGCGTGGTTACGAGATGGCCGGCTTCGCCTGATAATGGAAAAAACAAAGCCGGCCCTGATGAGCATTTGGCTGGCTTCACTTGGTCCCTTATTTTTCAGGACCAAGCCTCAAAAAGGTGCCCCACCTGATCAGATGACCACCGGAGGGAATCGGGAATCACCTCCCCTTACTCCCCCAGTGGTCACCAACTCCCTCCCACTCAAAAAAAAATTTAATAATTATTTTTTTGCCATCCTCTATGCCAGCCTCAAATGTCATACCCAGCTCCATCACAGCACTATGCAGGTCCCTGGAGCAGGTTTTAGTGGGTGCAGTGCAATTCAGGCAGGGAGACCCAGGTCCACCCCCCCCCCTACCTGTTACACTTGTGGTGGTAAATGTTGAGCCCTCCAAACCCCCCCAAAATCCACTGTATCCACATGTAGGTGCCCCCCTTCATCCCTAAGGGCTATGGTAGTGGTGTACAGTTGTGGGGAGTGGGTTTGGGGGGGGGAGGATTTGGGGGGCTCAGCACCCAAGGTAAGGGAGCTATGCACCTGGGAGCTATTTTTGAAGTCCACTGCAGTGCCCCCTAGGGTGCCCGGTTGGCGTCCTGGCATGTGAGGGGGACCAGTGCACTATGAATGCTGGCTCCTCCCACGACCAAAGGGCTTGCATTTGGCCGGTTTGAGATGGCCGGGCCCAGTTTCCATTATGGCCGAAAACTGAAGCCACCCATCGCTAAATCCGGCGATATCTAAATTCGGTGATCTCAACATTTGACCAAAATGTTGAAATTTGGCCGGCCCCGACCATATTATCGATAGAAAAGATGGCCGGCCATCTTTTTCGATAATATGGTTGGCTTCACCCCTTTGCGGAGCTGGCCCCAGAGATGGCCGGCCCCGTTTGATTATGCCCCTCCTGGGGACCCTACAGGGAGTGTGGAGATTCCATTTGGGGGGGATCAGAAGAGATGGTTAAAGGGAGGGGCCAGAAGTGGGGAGGCTTAGATTCATGGTGGGGGGTGAGGGGGCGGCACAGGAAAAAAGGACAGAAAGTTTTCATTTTATATCATCCCGTGATATCAAAGGGAGGGGAGAAACCTCCGAACAAAACAGAAATTTCCCTAAATATTAGAAACGAAATGAAAATGTTCTGGCTGCCCAGACCTAATTGTCATCCCGAAGGCTGGCAGTTTTCACTGTAACTTGAAAGCATTCTCTTTTTGCAAGCCTGAAGTGGACTAGGTTAGCTGGTAAACTCTGAGTGTTACACAGCTGAGTTTCCTAAACCAGTACAAAGCAACATGGCAACTTGGCTCTGAGCAATATTTGCAAATTGTGGGTGAGTGTGTGTGTGTGTGGGGGGGGGGGGGAGTCCTTGAGAAATGCGGTCTTGCGAAGCCTGTTGCTCCTGAAATCATGCTTTTTCTTGCCAAGCAGTCACCTGTTCTGCACGTGAGCTTCGGCTTTCCCTCTTGTCTGTGGCTCTAGAGATGTGTTCTATGTCCCTGGAATTAAAATAGCTCTAAATGGTGTTTAGTCCCTTGTCCCTTTTTGAAGAGAGATGAAAATATGTACTCCAGCAGTCCCAAGGACCCATCATTATTTCATTCTTGAGATGAAATGCGCAGTGATTTTGCAGTCATGTCAATAATGTCTCATAGGACCGCTGGATAAATTTGATCTGGTTTGATGACTTTCTTTGATATGAAAAAATGGTGATTTATGGAGAGGGGGGCAGCTGTTTATATTTATATATTAGACTACGGATGAGGGGATTTGATGAAAACTTTACTTCTCAAAATCACTTATGTTCAAACAGACTACGACGAGTGCATATTCCTTAAGTCCACTGGGTTTTTTTTTCGTTCTGCTTAAATAAATGGACATCTCATTATATTAACACATGATCCAGAACAGGCCTCATAGCAGAATACAATCCTGGTTTTCTTAATCTATTTGCTATTAAAAAATAGAGGTTGAAACAGCTCCTGAATATCGCACTTAGGGTCCTTTAACTAAGGTGCGTTGAAAAATGGCCTGCGCTACTGTAAGCGCGTGTTTTGGATGCACGCAGATCCACTTTTCAGCGCACCTGTAAAAAACGCCTTTTTAAATTTTTGGCCGAAAGTGGACATGCAGCAAAATGAAAATTGGTGCACGCCCATTTTGGGTCTGAGACCTTACCGCCACCCATTGACTTAGCGGTGAGATCTCACGCGTTAACCGGGCAGTAATGGTCTATGCGTGTAGAATGCCTTTTACCACCTGGTTAGCGCCATATATAGCCCGGAAGTGAGATCATCTGTCAGCGCCCCATCTAGGGCTGCAAAGGGGAAGTACAGCAACCAGGAAGAAACACTCACAAGACTGTTAGGCAGTGGCGATCCTAGGTCGGCTGCCACCCGGGGCGGATCGGCGCTGCGCAACCCCCCCCCCCCCGGGTGCAGCGGCATCCGTCCCCCCCCAGGTTGCAGCATGACACCCCCCCCCCCCGGCTCAATGACACCTCCCCCAGTGCAATGACACCCCCCTCCTCAGCGCATCAAGCCCCCCCCCGGGTGCATTCTTGGCTGCTGGAGGGTGCAGAGAGCAGCTGCGCGCCTGTCGGCTCCGCTGGTTCCCTGCTCCCTCTGCCCCGGAACAGGAAGCAACCTGTTCCAGGGCAGAGGGAGCAAGGAACCAGCAGAGCCGACAGGCGCACGGCTGCTCTCTGCACGCTCCAGCAGCGTGCACCCGGAGCTGACTGCCCCAATGCCCCGCCCTTGCTACGCCGCTGCTGTTAGACAAGGCATGCTGCAAGACTCTAGCCACTTCCGGAACCAGATGAGGGGCATAATGGACTTGGAAGCCCATGAAAAATTTCTGGGCACAAATGCATTGAAAAAAATGAAACTGTAATAACATGTCCTTCTACGTACCATGCATACCAAGGCGAACAAGGGGGGGTTATCAGTAAGAACTTGAGAATGTAAGAATCTGACCAAGATTCATCATGTCTAGCATACTGTCTCCAAGAAGATCCCAAGAAGTAGATCAATATCCCGTAGTTTATTTCCCAAGTCTACCTGGCTAATAATTTTTATGGCTTTTCCTCCGAGAACTTGACCAATCATCTCTTGAATCTTGTTGTTTTAGTTGCCTGACCGCATCCTCCTGCAACAGATTCCATAGTTATGTGCTGCATGAAAAAAAAAACCAACCTTTCCTATCATTTGTTTTTAATCTACTCACTTAAATGTTCATACTTCCTACATAAGAATAAAATAATTTGCCACATTTCCAACAATTCCAATCCAGGTCACAATCCCGAGAAGTAGCAAGATTTCAAGCTACCAATCCCAGGGATAAGTAGTGGCTTTGCTTGCGATTACCTTAATAGACGTTTATGGACTTTTCCTCCAGGAACTTGTCCAAACCTTTTTTAAACCCAGCTACACTAACTGCTTGTACTCCATCCTCCAGCAACAAGTTGCAGAGCTTAACTATTCATTGCATAAAAAATGTATATATTTTTTCTATTTGTTTTAAAAATGTTACCATATAACTTCATAGAGTGTCCCCTCTTTTACTTTTTGATTCCTGTTTACCTGTTCTACTCCACTCAGGATTTTGTAGATCTCTATCACATCCTCTCCCCTCTTCAGCCCAGTGGCGTAGCCATGGGTGGGCCTGGGTGGGCCAGGGCCCACCCTATTTGGACTCAGGCCCACCCAAAATTGTGGCACTCTTGCTATGGCTGGTAGAGATCCTCAAACCCCTCCAGCTGAAGATTTCCTCCTCGGGCAGCTGGTGCTCTTTCAAACGGCAGCTGGCTTAACTTCCCTCGAGCTGACACCAGCCGCTCTGCACATGCTTAGTTTGTTTTCATGCATGCAGAGCCTGCTGGCCATGGCATCAGCTGCAGGAAAGTGCTGCTGGCTGCTGTCTGGAAGAGCGCTGACTGCCTGAGCAGGAGGAAATCTTCAGCTAGCGGGGTTTGTAGATCCCCTCCTGCTCAGGTATGTAATATTGTGGTCTTGCAGGTGGAGGGAGGGAGGGAGGGATGAAGAGAAGACAGCGGAGCAAAGCAGAGCAGAGGGGGCCTAGGGACAGGGGGGCATGAATTCTGTGCTCACCCACCTTGGACTCAGGCCCACCCAAAATTGGCCTTCTGGCTACGCCCCTGCTTCAGCCATCTCTTCTCAAAGCTGAAGTGCCCTAACCTCTTAAGCTTTTCCTCCTATGAAAGGAGTTTCATCCCCTTAATTATTCTGGTCTTCCTTCTTTGAATCTTTTCTAATGCCACTATATATTTTTTGAGATACAGCAACCAGAACTGAACTGAATACTCAAGGTGAGATCGCACCATGGAGCGATATAGAGGCATTATCACATTCCTTGACCTATTTTTCTAACATTCTGTTTGTGTTTTTGGCTGCTGCCACACACTGAGTAAAATATTTCAATGCATTGTGTATGATAACACTTAGATCTTTTTCTTGGCTGGTGACTCTTACTGTGAAACTTACCGTCAAATAACTATAATTTCGGCTATTCATCCCAATGTGCCTCACTTTGCACTTGTCTATATTTAACATAGTAAATGACGGCAGATCAAGACCTGAACGGTCCATCCAGTCTGCCCAACAAGATAATCTCATTTCACATGGTATGTGATACTTTATATGTATATCCGAGTTCGATTTGTCCTTGCCATTCTCAGGGCACAGATCGTAGAAGTCTGTCCAGCACTCTTGTACTAAAAGTTCTGAAGATTCTGGAATCCTAAAGACTTACAAGATTCCGGAATCCCAATTAGTAGCAACATTCCATGTAGAATCCCAAAGAGTAACATAGTAACACAGTAAATGATGGCAGATAAAGACCTGAATGGTCCATCCAGTCTGCCCAACAAGATAAACTCATTTTACATGGTATGTGATACTTTATACCCGAGTTTGATTTGTCCTTGCCATTCTCAGGGCACAGATCGTAGAACCCAGCACTGTTCTTGAACTAAAAGTTCTGAAGATTCTGGAATCCTAAAGACTTACAAGATTCCGGAATCCCAATTAGTAGCAACATTCCATGTAGAATCCCAAAGAGTAACATAGTAACACAGTAAATGATGGCAGATAAAGACCTGAATGGTCCATCCAGTCTGCCCAACAAGATAAACTCATTTTACATGGTATGTGATACTTTATACCCGAGTTTGATTTGTCCTTGCCATTCTCAGGGCACAGATCGTAGAACCCAGCACTGTTCTTGAACTAAAAGTTCTGAAGATTCTGGAATCCTAAAGACTTACAAGATTCCGGAATCCCAATTAGTAGCAACATTCCATGTAGAATCCCAAAGAGTAACATAGTAACACAGTAAATGATGGCAGATAAAGACCTGAACGGTCCATCCAGTCTGCCCAACAAAATAAACTCTTTTTACATGCTATGTGATACTTTATACCAGAGTTTGATTTGTCCTTGCCTTTCTCAGGGTACAGACCGTAGAAGTCTGCCCAGTACTGTTCTTGTACTAAGTTCTGAAGCTAACATCGATGCCCCTTAAAATTTAGACTCCAGCCCATCCATATCTATTCAGTCACGATCAGGGCATATACCGTAGAAGTCTGCCCAGCACTGGTTTTGCTTCTCAATTACCGGCGTTGCCACCCAATCTCCACTAAGATTCCCTGGATCCATTCCTTCTAAACAGGATTCCTTTGTGTTCTATCCCACGCATGTTTGAATTCCATTACCGTTTTCATCTCCACCACCTCCCGCGGGAGGGCATTCCATGTATCTACCACCCTTTCTGTGATAAAATACTTCCTGACATTTTTCTTGAGTCTGCCCCCCTTCCATCCTCAATTCATGTCCTCTAGTTCAACCACCTTCCCGTCTCCGGAAAAGGTTTGTTTGCGGATTAATACCTTTCAAATATTTGAACGTCTGTATCATGTCACCCCTGTTTCTCCTTTCCTCCAAGGTATACATCTTCAGGTAAGCAAGTCTCTCCTCGTACGGTTTGCAACGCAAATCCCATACCATTTTTGTAGCTTTTCTTTGCACCGCTTCCAGTCTTTTTACATCTTTAGCAAGATACGGCCTCCAAAACTGAACACAATACTCCAAGTATTACATTTCATATGCCATTTGGATGTCCAGCCTTCCAATTTCCAAAGGGCCTCACACAATTTCACGTAGCCTGCATGCAGCTGAAAAACTTGGAGTCGTTTTGTGTGATCTGCAAATCTGATCACCTCACTCATCATTCCCATTTCCAGATCATTTATAAATACATTTTAAAGCAGCACCCCTCTACCCTCTTTCCTCTACAGAGGGAATTGGAGACTCATTTTCAAAGCAGAAAAATGTCCAAAAAGCAGCACAAAGCAACAGATGGATGCTTTGTTTACCAAGACGTCCAAATCACTATTTTCAAAACCCATTTTAAAGATGGTTTTCTATGCAGTTTGTATGCACTGTATCCAGATCACAAGGGGGAATGTTGGGGGATGGGATTTGGGCACTCCCAAAACTTGGATGTTTTTCTGTCTTAATAGAACAAAACAAAAATGGTTTGGTCTAGACCTGTTTCATTCATGATTAAGTCACAAAACGTTGGCCTAGATGACCAAATGAGCAGAAGAGGGATTAAGGCATGACCCCCCCCCCTACTCCCCCAGTGGTCACTGATCCCTTACACCCCCCTAAAGATGTGAAAGAAACAGTACATACCAGGCTCTATGACAGCTTCAGATGTTATGGCCTGTGCTATTACAGCGGGAAGCAGGTCCCTGGCGTAGCTTAGTGGTCAGTGCAGTGCACTGCAGAGCAGAGGCGTAGCCAGACCTCGGCGGGAGGGGAGGCCAGAGCCCGAGGTGGGGGGGCCACTGTTTAGCCGCTTCCCCCCACTGCTGACTGCCCCCCCCGCCGCAACCACAAACCCCCCTCGCCGCCACCGCCCGCCCCCCTGCCCTGCCGTCTCATCAGGTACCTTGTTTGCTGGCGGGGGTCCCCAATCCCCACCAGCCGAAGAGTCTTCAGCGCTGGTCGACTCCGGTGCCTTCGTTGTGTGATCTGTTTCTGATGCCTTATGTCCTGCACGGGGCTACATGCACGGTGCAGGACATAAGGCGTTAGAAACAGATGATCACACAATTAAGGCGCTGGAGTCGACCGGCGCTGAAGAAGACTGTTCAGCTGGTGGGGATTTGGGACTCCCGCCAGCAAACAAAGTACCTGATGTGGCGGCGGGAGCGGTGGGAGGGGGTCAAATGTAGAGGGGGCCGGGCGTAATCTGTGGGGACCCATGGCCCCGTGGCCCCACGTAGCTACGCCGCTGCTGTAGAGAAGGGGGACCTAGGCCCATACCCTACTGTTAGACTTGTGGTGGAAAGTGTGAGCCCACCAACCCCCCCCCCCCCCCAAACCTACTATCCTCACATATAGGTAACACCTGCAGGTGTAAGGGCTATTGTAGTGGTGTACTGTTGGGTGCAGTAGATTTTTGGTGGATTTTGGAGGGCTCACCATACAATATAAGGGAATAACGGTGAGATGTGCACCTGGGACCTTTCCTGTGAAGTCCACTGCAGCGCCCCCCAGGGTGCCCCACTGCTCTGCCAAGATGTCTGTGTCATTAGATGGCTTGTTTTTGTGCATTTTTCCTTTGGGATTTGTTTTTTTTTTCATGGTCCAAAAAAATAGATGCCCTGAGCACAAAAATATCTAGCAAGTGACCATTTTCAAAACAAAAAGTTTAGACATTTTTCTGGTTTGAAAATGCCCATGTTCACTACTGGATTTTTGGATGTTAATAATAATAAACCTGTCTGGGGCTACACTACTACTACTACTACTACTATTTAGCATTTCTATAGCGCTACAAGGCGTACGCAGCGCTGCACAAACATAGAAGAAAGACAGTCCCTGCTCAAAGAGCTTACAATCTAATAGACAAAAAATAAAGTAAGCAAATCAATTAATGTGTACAGGAAGGAGGAGAGGAGGGTAGGTGGAGGCGAGTGGTTACAAGTGGTTACGAGTCAAAAGCAATGTTAAAGAGGTGGGTTTTCAGTCTAGATTTAAAGGTGGCCAAGGATGGGGCAAGACGTAGGGGCTCAGGAAGTTTATTCCAGGCGTAGGGTGCAGCGAGACAGAAGGCGCGAAGTCTGGAGTTGGCAGTAGTGGAGAAGGGAACAGATAAGAAGGATTTATCCATGGAGCGGAGTGCACGGGAAGGGGTGTAGGGAAGGACGAGTGTGGAGAGATACTGGGGAGCAGCAGAGTGAGTACATTTATAGGTTAGTAGAAGAAGTTTGAACAGGATGCGAAAATGGATAGGGAGCCAGTGAAGGGTCTTGAGGAGAGGGGTAGTATGAGTAAAGCGACCCTGGCGGAAGGAGACGGGCAGCAGAGCACTGAACCAAAGTTTCTGAGGCCTAAAGCTGCTTGCTTTAAAAAACCTGTCATTTGTCTGACCCAGAAATAAGCTTCATGACAGGCTGGCTTTTGCAGCTTGCAGAAAGAGGAAGTGTTTCAGCCAGGGGCCTTGGACAGAATGTTTTCTTTTCCATTCCTTTCCTAATAATACCTAACATTCTGTTTGCTTTCTTGGCCACATCAGCACACTGAGCTGAAGGGGGGGGGGGGGGGGGCAGATTCAGGAAAGATGTCAGGAAGTATTTTTTCACGGAGAGGGTGGTGGATGCTTGGAATGCCCTCCCGCGGGAGGTGGTGGAGATGAAAACGGTAACGGAATTCAAACATGCGTGGGATATGCATAAAGGAATCCTGTGCATAAGGAATGGATCCTCAGAAGCTTAGCTGAAATTGGGTGGCGGAGCAGGTGGGGGGAAGAGGGGTTGGTGGTTGGGAGGCGAGGATAGTGGAGGGCAGACTTATACGGTCTGTGCCAGAGCCGGTGATGGGAGGCGGGACTGGTGGTTGGGAGGCGGGAAATACTGCTGGGCAGACTTATATGGTCTGTGCCCTGAAAAAGGCAGGTACAAATCAAGGTAAGGTATACACATATGAGTTTATCTTGGGCAGACTGGATGGACCGTGCAGGTCTTTTTCTGCCGTCATCTACTATGTTACTATGTGTGTAAGGCTTTCTGCAAGCTAGCTGGATCTGCAGACATAAGATAAAAGGGCTGATGAAATGGACCGTGACGCAAGCTCATAAACAAATTAATCAGTCCTATGTTTCTGTGGACCACCCTTAATAATCTTGATTAGTTTTAGAAGAAAAGGAGAACAAGAAAAAGGCGGGTTCAGTGACGTGTGTTCCATAGACTCAATGTTAAGTTTTCCATATATAAGTGACTAGCCGTTCAGCCCGTAAAAACGGGCTAGTATAGGAGGAGGAGGGGGGGGGTTGAAAGGCCCCCCACCCCGCCGCCGAGTTCGCCGCTGCCGCTCCCCCTCCAAGTTCGCCCCCCTCCCCCGGAGCCGTCGCCACCCACCTTCCACCCAGTCGGGCCCTCACTCCGTTATTGAAACAGCGAGGGCAGGCAGCACACAGCTGTACTGCAGAGCTGCCGTGGCCTTCCTTCTTCTTCTCTGCCTGTGTCCCGCCCTCGACGACGTAACGACGTAACGTCGTCGAGGGCGGGACACAGGCAGAGAAGAAGAAGGAAGGCCGACGGCAGCTCAGCAGAGCTGTGTGCTGCGTGCCCTCGCTGTTTCAATAGCGGAGCGAGGGCCCGACCGAGTGGAAGGTGGGTGGCGGCGGCGACTCCGGGTGGGGGGGGGGAGCATTAGCGACGGCGGTGTCCCTCGCAAATGCGCAGTAGAGACCCTCTCTGTTCCACCCTCGTCATCACGTATTGACGCGGGGGCGGGGCAGAGAGGGTCTCTACTGCGCATTTGCGAGTGAGTACGACACTCGCCATTTATATATATTGATTTCCATATATAAGTGATTGTATTTCCTACTTCTGTAGAGATGTTGAACACAGGCAGCATTTCTATGCAGCAGTATCTCTCTCCCGGAAGCAATAACTGATTGTATTTGTATTTGGTAAGTAGGGGAAATAAAGTAACTGATTGCTTTCACAAGACGCAGCCTTGATGTCTATTGTCCCTTCAATTTGTGGGTTGGTGGCACATAATTGTAACTTTCTCTTGGTGAGTAATAAAATCTCTAACTTCACTTTTTCATATGTGTGGCCTTGTATTTTATCTCTCTAAAGCCGTTATATTATATACTAGTAAAAAAGGCCCGTTTCCGAAACCAATGAAACGGGCGCTAGCATGTGGCTTTTTTTGTGTGTGTGTATGTGTCACAGAGTTATTTTGTGTGTGTGTGTGTGTGTGTGTGTGTGTGTGTGAGGGTGGGGTGTGTGTGCAGGTTGTTGATGTGTGTCTTTTTATTTTTTGGGGGGTGGGGGGTTGGGGGATGTACTGTGCTGTGCTGCCAAAGTGGGATGGATTGGTGTGTGGCTTTGAGGGTGTGTTTCTGTTGTATTGTGTGTGTGTGGTTTTGTCTGTCAAGGAGGTTTGTGGAGGGGGGTCTTTCTGTAGGTGAAATGTGAATGTGGTTGTAGGGAGGTCAGCCTTTGCTGAGTGGTGGATTGTTTTTTCCGGGTTTTTTTTTTGTGTTGTGCTGAGGCAGCAGTGTTGTTTTAGATGGGCGGAAGGTAGAGGAGCACGTTCTTGGTCTGTCAGTATTTTTTGGCCGTTTCAGTGCTGCTGTAGGGGAACGCTGGAAGAGAAATGTGCTGTGGGAAGCAGCGCCGTCTTTTTCCATTGGGCTGGGGTTCTGGGCATCCTGGAGGTGGGAGACGGCTGGCCTGAGGACGGGGATGGTTGTTTTAAGTTGGCGGAAGGGAGAGGAGCACGGTCTCGGGCCATCGGGGGGTGATCCGGTATGTTCGGTCCATTTCAGGCTGGCTGTAGGGGAATGCTGGAACATTTATGCGCTTCGGGAAGCAGCGCCGTCTTTTTCTGGGTGCTCGGGGAATCCCCGAGGTGGGAGACGGCTTGCCTGAGGCTGGGGATGGTTGGGCACGTCCTTGGCCGCGTCGGCAAAAGGGGAAGAGGAAGGGGGTGGGGAGTTACCTGCAGCTGTGTGAGAAACCGGGTATTTTTTGTTTGTTTTGTATTATTAGTTTGCATTTCTGTTGAAGAAAGAGTGGATGCCTTTCGAATGATGGAGGTGGTGCGTCGGTGTGCGGTTGTTTCGTTAGTTTGGCAGCCAGTCTCCAGCGATTCCTAGGCAGGGAAGGAGTAGGGAAACACGCTCCGTGTGTTTCCCTACTCCTCCCCCTTCCTTGGTTGCTGTTTGCTGCTGGCTGGGTCGCGGGTAATCCTTCCAGCTGGGCCGCAGCTTTTTCTGTTCGCCCACGTCCCAGATTGTAGAGGGGCACGCTGTTCTCCGGCTCCACCGAATCCACGTCAAGCGATCCCAAATATAGTCTGTGCTATAGGCCCTCTGGCACTCTTCAGTACCGGCATTAGGCATTTAAAATTTTCTCCCCCCCCCCCCCCCCGGTCTATTTTTGCACATACCCACAGCAGGAATATTCTTATCTTGTTCCAGCGGTGGTTCTGTGCTCTCCATGCTGCACAGATAATGAGCCGTTCTGCTGGTGAATGCTCCTCCCTTATTGCCATGTAGTTTCTTCTGATAGGTCCATCTTACGTTGCCTAGCGTTGCCTGGTAACGGTTTTGTGATGGTCCTTTGTGTTTCAGAACGTTGAGGGTGTTTTTTTCTGATTGGTCCGTCATGCAAGGGCGGGGCAGAGAGACATGGTCAGTGTTGTGGCTTCACCACCATGAACTGACGAACCCTTCAGGGAGTGACTGAGTGACTTCAGAATGTTGTCTTCAGAACATTGAGGGTGAGTTTTATTATAGTAGACTAGTAAGAAAGGCCCGTTTCTGACACAAATGAAACGGGCGCTAGCAAGGTTTTCCTCGGAGTGTGTATGTTTGAGAGAGAGTGTGTGTGAGAGATGGAGTGTGTGTCATAGAGAGAATGAGAGAGAGAGACAGAGACAGCGTGTGTGTGTGTGTTTGTGTGAGAGAGAGTGTGTGAGAGACAGTGTCTGTGTGTGTGAGACTGTGTGTGTGTGACAGAGAGATAGAGTGTGATAGACAGGGAGTGTGCCAGAGAAAGTGTATGTGAGAGACAGTGAGTGCGTGAGTGAGTGTGCGCCCCCACCCCCCTCTCGCAGAGCCCCCCTCCCCACCCCCACCTCTCTGCTCTCAGGACCCCCTCCCCACCTCCCTCTCCCCTGCCCCGCCTCCAGCCATCCATGTCCAGCGACCCTCCTCTCCCCCTGCCCCCCCTGCAGCTACCCATGTCCAGCGACCCTCCCCTCCCCCCTCCAGCTACCCATGCCCGAGTCTTACAACGCAGTCTCTGCAGCCACTCCTCCTCTCGCCTGTCACGTCACTGCGCTCCTCCGGGGTCTTACTCCAGGGGCAGTGATGTGGAGGCGAGAGAAGGAGCGGCTGCAGAGACTGCGTTGTAAGACTCGGGCATTTGCGAATGATTTGGGCTGGGTTTTAAAACATGTATCGCTTCTTTTCTTTTTGTAGCGGCCGCTGCTGCTCAACAGGGGAAGCAGCAGCGGCAGGACAGCGTTACTACTGGCCTCTGCGGGTGGCGATGGGGTTTGATGCGCCGGGGGGGGGGGGTGTTGATGTGCTTCGGGTGGGGGGAGGGGGTGTTTGATGTGCCGGGGGGGATTGGGTGATGCGCCGAGGGGGGGGGGGGGGTTCTGTGGTGCCGTGCTTGTAGTTTTTTCATGCGCCGCTCCCTGCCACTTGCTCCGAAGCTGATTCCCAGGCAGGGGAGGAGTAGGGAAACTCGCGGAGCATGTTTCCCTACTCCTCCCCCTGCCTGGGAATCAGCTGTTAGTGACGTCATCCTGGCTACGGAGCCTAACTCAGCAACTCCAGGAGGCACGGACACAGGCAGTCCCACATTAGAACGTTGGTGGTGAGAATTAATATATAGGATGATAGTTTAGAAAAGTCTTTCAGCACTCCACAATACTAAGTAGTGGATATTTGGGACACTGGAGTGAGAGTGAAGACAGTGATAATCCTAGAGTGATAGGGGGAGCCCATTATTCATAATGTTTTCCACAAAATGTCCAAAATTGGATTTAGATGTTATATCAAAAATACCCCTCTTGGGCCATATAACCCTATTTTCTGTTTTCCATCTTTTAATCAGCTCCCAATCCAAAACAGAACATCCTCTGGACAAGTAATCTCACATCTGTATCCTGAAGTGATCCCTAAATTTAGTTGACCCAAATATTCTGCAGTTAGGCCGAGGTTTCAGACTACATTCTCTAGCTGTGCCTATTTAATAACTACATTATTTATTTAGCAGGCCCTCTTGTTCATATTTTTCATAAAACCCTATCCTGATTTCAGGTCATGCAGCTTATAGCAAGAATGCCTATGACCCAGAGAGGTATTTTATAGCGGAAATAGGCAGAAGATCATGGAAAGCACTGAAACCTTCCATGCAGAGGGTAACTGAACAAAACCTTCTTCTGTTAAAAACTGTGAGGACATGATTCAGCAACCTAGTCAACAAAATAATTATCTGGAAAGTCAACAGGCATTATTAGGCCAAGTCTTCTCCTGAACATATCCAGTTAAGTTCTTCAGATGTCTTTAGCTGGATAACTTTAAGACTATCTTTTGTTCAGAGTGTCTTATCTGCCCAGACCTTTTTTTTGAGGGCACACAATATTCAAGGTGTGGTCACACCATGTAGCGATACAAAGGCATTGCAACATCCTCATTTTTGTTTTCCATTCCTGTCCTAATAATACCTAACATTCTATTCGCTTTCTTAGCCACCACCGCACACTGAGCGGAGGGTTTCAAAGTATCATCAACGATGATGCCTAGATCCCTTTCCTGGTTGGTGAGTCCTAATGTGGAACCATATGAGCTTCCCCCCCCCCCCCCCCACCAAATCAACAGAGCTCTCACTTCCTTCCCCAAATAGGCAATACTCCCACTAACTTCCTCCCTCCCGCCTCTGGAGTGATACGGGGGCATTATAATAATTTTGGTCTTGATTACCATCCCTTTCCTAATAATTCCTAGCATTCTGTTTGCTTTTTTGGCTACTACTTAACATTTCTAGAGCGCTATTAGGGTTACGCAGCGCTGTACATTTTAACAAAGAAGGACAGTCCCTACTCGAAGGAGCTTACAATCTAAAGGATGAAATGTCAAGTTGGGGCAGTCTAGATTTCCTGAATAGACGTATAATGCTGGTTAGGTGCCGGAGGTGACATTGAAGAGGTGGGCTTTGAGTAAAGATTTGAAGATGGGCAGGGAGGGGGCCTGGCATATGGGCTCAGGGAGTTTATTCCAAGCATGGGGTGAGGCGAGGCAGAAAGGGCAGAGCCTGGAGTTGGCGGTGGTGGAGAAGGGTACTGAAAGGAGGGATTTATCTTGAGAGCGGAGGTTACGGGTAGGCACGTAGGGGGAGATGAGGGTAGAGAGGTAAGGAGGGGCTGCAGATCGGGTGCATTTGTAGGTTAGTAGGAGAAGCTTGAACTGTATGCGGTACCTGATCGGAAGCCAGTGAAGTGACTTGAGGAGAGGGGTGATATGAGTATATCGGTCCAGGCGGAAGATAAGGCATGCAGCAGAGTTCTGAATGGACTGAAGGGGGGAGAGATGGCTAAGCGGGAGGCCAGTGAGGAGTAGGTTGCTCAGGACCTACGCACCAATTCTGCCTTGTCATAGATTCTGTGACTGGTTGCAGGGGCCTGGCCATTGTGGGGTGGGTCTCTCAGTGATCACCCCACCCCTGAAGAGTGGCCTGGCATATGAGTACCGGCACCTTTTACGCTAGAAAAAATGCACTGTATCTGCCTAACTTTATTGTCTGGTCAAATAAAACTTTCCCTTGCCCCAAGACACCTTCAAACATGCCTCTTTTTATGAAGCTGCCTAACCAAAATTTAGCTGGTGAGCAGAAGAAGGATTCTGTCTAGTTAACTCCAAACATTTGCCCAACAAACCCTTTTAATATTGACCTCATATCGCTCAAATGTAGGACAAAAAAAAACTTACTTTTTAGTGGTTGAGGTTTCCTTCAGACAGACTTTATTACTCATAACCAGTTTTGTGTAGGTGAATACTTCTGTGCCTACGTGGGATGAAATCTCGCTGCAGTTCAAAACGGAATACAGATTAACAAGGCTTTACAATAAAAAAGATGTTTCACTGCTCCCTGGAATTGCTATTTTATGAATTTTTAGTAAATGCAGCTTGTCATTTCCATTTCTTAATGCGCAGTCACTGCCTTCAAAACGAAACTAGATTCCAAATTGCTGTTTATTTAACCTCAGACAATGGTGTCTGAACTGTAGGCCATCAAAACCATTGGATGCATTTCTGGAAACCAGACTAAATGATATATTTAGAAACTAAACTTTAGCAGAGGAGCCTCTCGTTTTCGTCAATCCAACAAAGGAAGACCCTCCTTCCTGCACACACCGTACAGCCCCAAAGTTAAAGCGGGCATGCGTAGGTTAACACAGCTTGCCAGATCACAGCTGCATGCCCATAATCCTCCTCACCTCAAACTGTGACATATAACAGTTATATTTAGATGTCTTACTGTTGAATCTGCTCATTCCAATTTGTTACCAAAGTTCTGTAAGTAGGATATTTTGTTGAATCTGCTGTCCTGCCCTCTCCATCTGTTTTACTTTGATTGGGTGGTTTTATCACTTTCTGCAGCAATGCATTGTGGTTGTTTTGCTCAATGCTGCAATGCCTAACTTCTTCAATCTCCATATACCCAGTGTTGCCAGGTGGGCGGTTTTACCGCCCAATTGGGCGGTTTTCCGCGACCCGCCGCGGGAAATTTTTGCCCGCGGCAGGTTGCGGTTTTTTGGGCGGTTTTTTGGGCTTCCGGGCGGCTTTTTGGGCGGCTTTTGATTTTTTTCGGCCGCGGGGGGCGGGGTTAGTGACGTTTTTGGGCGGGGTTAGTGACGTTTTGGGCGGGGCCGATGACGTGGGAGGCGGGGCCGATGACGTGGGAGGCGGGGCCGATGACGGGGAGGCGGGGCTGATGACGGGGAGGCGGGCCCGATGACGTGGGAGGCGGGGCCGGTGACGGCGGGGGCGGGGCTGATGACGGGGAGGCGGGCCCGATGACGTGGGAGGCGGGGCCGATGACGGGGAGGCGGGGCTGATGACGGGGAGGCGGGCCCGATGACGTGGGAGGCGGGGCCGATGACGGGGAGGCGGGGCTGATGACGGGGAGGCGGGCCCGATGACGTGGGAGGCGGGGCCGATGACGGGGAGGCGGGGCTGATGACGGGGAGGCGGGCCCGATGACGTGGGAGGCGGGGCCGGTGACGGCGGGGGCGGGGCCGGTGACGCGGGGGTGGGGGTGTCAGGGGCGGGGTTTGTGTTTGGGCGGGTTTTGGGCTGGTTTCTGGCCTGGATTGGGCTGGAAAAAAAATTTCTACCTGGCAACCCTGCATATACCATACAAAGCTAATCAGGAACAAAGGCAGAAGAGGGGAGATATGACAGAGACATTTAAACACATCTGTGGCATAAATGCATCGGAGATGTATCTTTCAACTGAAATGAAGCTCTGCAATGAGGGGACATAGGTCACCTGCTTCTTCTGTGGCTGTGATGTGGAGATGAAAACGGTTATGGAATTCAAAAATGCGTGGGATAAACATAAAGGAATCCTGTTCAGAAGGAATGGATCCTCAGAAGCTTAGGGGAGATGGTGGTGGGGGCGGGGCTAGTGCTGGGCAGACTTCTACGGTCTGTGCCCTGAAAATGGCAGATACAAATCAAGGTCAGGTATACACAAAAAGTAGCACATATGAGTTTATCTTGTTGGGCAGACTGGATGGACCGTGCAGGTCTTTTTCTGCCGTCATCTACTATGTTACTACGTTTTATTAAGCTGTGGTAAAAAGTGGCCTGCGGTAGTGTGGGTCTGTGTTTTTGGCACACTGGGCTCTATTTTACTGCTGAGGGGACAAAGGCTCTTTTTAATGGGGGCCGTAAATTAGAAGTAGCCTGTGGCTATTTACTGCCTGAGCCCTTACCGCTACCCATTGACGTAGCGGTAAGAGCTCACACGCTATACATGCAGAGTACTCATTCAGTGCGTGTCAATGCGGCTGAGCTGCAGATTACTGCTGAGAACACTCCCGGCAGTAGAAAATAGAAACAATATTTTCAACCGTGGGGAACAGCGTGCACCAACTTCGAAACTACCGCCGAGTGGGCACGCTAACCAGGCAGTAGTGATTTGGCATGTGCTACATGCACGGTAGCCCTACCTCTGCTTTGTAAAAGGGCCCCTGAATAAGTAACGCCTAAAATCTGACACTGAAAATTGAACACGCATAGCGCGATTCTATAAGGGGTATCCGTTAGAGAATGACACGGGGACAAAGTTTGTCTCTGCCCCGTCCCCATGGGTTCTGTCTCTGTCCCCGCCCCGTCCCTGAGGGTTTTGTTTCCATCTCCATCCCATCCCATCCCCGTAGGTTCTGTCTCCGTCTCCAGCCCATCCCCGCAGGTTCTGTCTCCGTCCCCGCCCCGTCCCCGCGGGTTCTGTCCCCATCCCTGCAGGTTCTGTCCCTGTGGGCTCTGTCCTCATCTGCAGAAGCCTCAAACACTTATGATTTTATATTTAAATCTTTTTATTAAAATATAAAAAGGAACAATATGCTGTGCAACTGTTGTGTATAAATTACAAATAGCAACATAGTAACATAGTAGATGACGGCAGAAAAAGACCTGCACGGTCCATCCAGTCTGCCCAACAAGATAAACTCATATGTGTATACCTTACCTTGATTTGTACCTGTCCTTTTCTGGGCACAGACCGTATAAGTCTGCCCAGCACTATCCCCGCCTCCCAACCACCAGCCCCTCCTCCCAACCACCGGCTCTGGCACAGACCGTACAAGTCTGCCCAGGCCTATCCCCGCCTCCCAACCACCAGCCCCGCTGCCCACCACCGGTTCTGGCACAGACCGTATAAGTCTGCCCAGCACTATCCCCGCCTCCCAACCACCGGCTCTGGCACAGACCGTATAAGTCTGCCCAGCACTATCCCCGCCTCCCAACCACCGGTTCTGGCACAGACCGTATAAGTCTGCCAGCGCTATCCCCGCCTCCCAACCACCGGCTCTGGCACAGACCGTATAAGTCTGCCCAGCACTATCCCCGCCTCCCAACCACCAGCCTCGCCTCCCGATCTTGACTAAGCTCCTGAGGATCCATTCCTTCGGCACAGGATTCCTTTATGCTTATCCCACGCATGTTTGAATTCCGTTACCGTTTTCATTTCCACCTGAGGGCTTTGTTTCCATCTCCACCCCATCCCCTCCCAAATAGAGAACAATAATAACAATGAGCAGCTATAATAACCCTCCTTCCCACCACCACCCTCTACCCTTCCAACCCCAACAATAGGTGATTTCTACTACACCAAGGAATCCTAATGCACACTGTTAAAATGTCCAGGGGTATAAAATACAACACGTTCTCTATGCCCTAGAGTAGGGTTACCATATTTTGTCCCCCAAAAAGGAGGACACATGCCCCGCCCCACCACACACCCCCTTTCACACCCACCCGCCCCCTTTCACTCACTCGCTTCGCCCCTGTCACATTTTCCCCGCCCCCCATGTCACACACCCCATCACCCCCCCTCCCCGTCACCCCCTCCCCTTACCTTACTACTGCCCTGGTGGTCTAGTGACCTCTTCGGGGCAGGAAATGTCTGGAGCGCTGCCCTGCATGTATCCTTCCTGTTTGTGATCTCGGTGCCGATTCAAAATGGCCACCAAGAGTTGAAGTTTTGCGAGGTCACTTCAACTCTCGGCCACCATTTTGAATTGGCGCCGAGATCAGCAACAGGAAGGAAGCATGCAGGGCAGCGCTCCGGGCAAAAAAGAGGGGGCTCTTTCCTGCCCCGAATGCAGAAGAGGTCACTAGACCACCAGGGCAGTAGTAAGTAAGGGGAGGGGAGGCTAGTAATCTGCCCGTTTGCCCGGATTTCTGGACAAACGGGCAGATTGGCAAAACCCGCCCGGTCGCCTGGACATGTCCTCAAAAAGAGGACATGTCCGGGTAAATCCAGACATATGGTAACCCTACCCTAGAGGGGAAAAATATGCCCTATAAAGCACTGTTATGGTTTTTAAATCTGTGGATAAATAAGAAATCATCAATAATCTCAAAACAGTCCTTCCTGGAATAGAAGTTGTCTTCTTAGAAGATGTGCTGGTAGCAGGATGTACAGGATCTCCCATGCAAAGTTTGCTACTTGTGGCCGGTATGCTTGCTTGTTTTTCCAAAAAATCAAAATATCTTTGTAGGCATCACTTAAACATAAATAACAGTCCAGTTCATTAACAGGCTTCAAAGTAGAAAATGACACAGGGACAAAGTTTGTCCCCTGTTCCCGTCCTTGTGGGCTCTGTCCCCATCCACACCCCGTCCCCGCGGGATCTTTCCCTGTCCCCACCCCGTCCCCATGGGATCTGTCCCCGTCATGTCCCCGTGAGCTCTGTTACCGTCCCCATCCCCACTGTTACTGCCGTTCCCCATCCCCGTGTCATTCTCTAGTATGCGTCCTTTATAGAATCGCATTTAGTGCGTAACTGCGCCTAACTATTATGAGCAGACCTAGTTGTAAGCGCCTACAGTTAAGCGCAGTTCTCTGTGCTTGTGCATAAAATTTGAAGAGACATACAACAGTGTAAAAGTGTGAACAGTATTGCTATCCAGCGTGTTACTGAAAATCTCCCAGCCTCTTTTGCTTGAGAGATAGCTGGTTGAGAAAAGACACCCAGTTTGCAAAGGAAAAAAAAACTCCAGCACATCTGAACTGTAAGTTATTTTTCCTTGGCTGATTACTGCACTGAAGAAGATTTTCATTCAAGAGTTTGAGTCTTCTCATAGTGATGTTCCATACTCTGGTTTGAACGGCATGCCAATCACCCAGTGATAGGGCAGAATATTGACAGTGGCATTGGGTGGAAAGCTCACTCAGTGGAGGGAAGAGAGAATCTGGGTATAGCATCAGCCTCTTTAACACTAAGAGGCAGATGCATCAACCAAACGTTAAAAAATCTAAATCGTTAAAGTCCCTAACGATTTTTAAAAAACGAAGAATGCACCAAGAAAACAAGTCACACATACCTGGTGCGGTATTGAAAAGTACAATGTATCAAAACATCGTAATCCCCGTCTGTAATCGGCCCCTAAAGAATGCGCAGAGCAGCCAAGCGTTTTGCTGGCTGCTCTGCGCATGCTGCAAACGTCAAAACAACAACAAAAAAAGCCACAACACAAACACATGGCTACCCGGTCTGCACCAATATAAAAATACAAAACCAAAGGATCGGGAGGGGGCAAGGGCGCTCGTCAGGAGCATGCTGTATGGACGGCCTTGCCCCCCCCCCGTTGCTCCCCGCTTTTTGCCGCTTCCCCCCCCCCACGAAAAAGCGAAACTGTAGCAGCCACGGTCCCCCTCCCTTCCTGTTCTTCTGTTTTGCAAAAGCTAGCTCCGCCTCCCGTCATTCCTCCGCCCTGTGCCCCGCCCCCCCGCTGCCCCCCCTGAGGTCAACTACGCCGCTCCCCCCTTCCACCGAGACCCCCCTCCTTATTATCGGCCCCAGCAGCGCCTCTCACCTCTTTCTGAAGGCGCTGCACGGGCAGGAAGAAGATCTGTTGTTGGTCGCAGAGTCTTCATGACGTCTCTTCTTCCCTGGCCTAGGCCCGCCTCCTTCTGACGTAAGTAACCAACGTAGGTTACTTACGTCAGACAAGGGCGGGCCCAAGAGGAAAGGACATCCCTTATTTGCTCTTGGGCCCGCCCTTGTCTGACGTAAGTAACCTACGTTGGTTACTTACGTCAGAAGGAGGCGGGCCTAGGCCAGGGAAGAAGAGACGTCATGAAGACTCTGCGACCAACAACAGATCTTCCTGCCCGTTCAGCGCCTTCAGAAAGTGGTGAGAGGCGCTGCTCGGGTCGGTAATAGGGAGGGGGGTCTCAGTGGAGGGGGGAGCGGCATAGTCGACCTCAGGGGGGGCAGCGGGGGCGGGGCACGGGGGCAGAGGAATGATGGGAGGCGGAGCTAGCTTTTGCAAAAAAGAAGAACAGGAAGGGAGGGGGACCGGGGCTGCTAGAGTTTCGCTTTTTCGTGGGGGGGGGGGGGGAAACGGCAAAAAGTGGGGAGCAGCGGGGGGGGCAAGGCCATCCATACAGGACGCTCCTGACGAGCGCCCTTGCCCCCCTCCCGATCCTTTTTTTATTTTTTTTATTTGATGTGGTTTATGAAACGTTTTCTTTAAGCTTAAACACAGCTCTTTTGGACATATGTAATGCAATGTCCTTTTGACCAATCACAACGCTTTTAGCTCTGCTAATGTGCTGGGATTGGCTCACAGTTTGCTTGTTTTTTCACTTTACGATTTTTCCTGGCACAGAGCTGTCCTAACGAGAGGTACAGACCTCTCGTTAGATTTCCTGCCCTTTTCCTGCGTAAAGGCAATCGGAAAAGGTTAGTGCATCTCGTTTCAATGGGGTTTGTA
Source organism: Microcaecilia unicolor (assembly GCF_901765095.1). Classification (NCBI taxonomy): domain Eukaryota; kingdom Metazoa; phylum Chordata; class Amphibia; order Gymnophiona; family Siphonopidae; genus Microcaecilia; species Microcaecilia unicolor. The sequence continues at coordinate 18,195,568 of NC_044033.1, forward strand.
CACTAATTGCTCATCTGCATTCCGTTTTCGTTAGCTGCTGGCTTCCTCGGTAAAAGCCCTTTGATGCATGCAACGGATCAAAATTTCCTGGTTGGAGGGTCATTAAAGGCTCATTAAGGTTTAGTGCATCTGCCTCTGAGCCACTAGGGATTAGGTGTGGGGGAGGGGGCATTAAAAAAAAACGTGTCGTCCTCTTTAACTGCATCCCGGTGCTGATGCTCACAGGGGTGGATCTGAAGTTGACAGCACGACTGGAAGTACAACTGGCCAAGTTTCGGCAGACTGCTTTATTCCATGTGCATGCGTGCAAGCATTTGGGCAAAATATCGGGCCCAATTGGAGTTGAAAAATAACTTATATAAATGGAAATAATCAGTAAGTATTAAGACTTTTAGCATAAGTTAATTGCCTTTCAAGAAACATTAATGCCATTACACAGCTTAGTTACTAGACCTCCTACATAACAAGCCCTGTGGGGCTGGGAAATATACCTTTCTGTACCTAATGTAACTTACCTTGAGCTACCAATAAAAAAAGGTTGAGCTAAATCCAAATAAGTAGAGTAAACTTTGTTATTCGGACATAATGTTTCTAAGGGAAAAGGAAAGACAAATGCCAAGCCTGTCTTAACAAGTCAATAAGGGTTCACTGTTTAAATTGACGTCGAGAAAGACAAGATCTTAAACAATAAGCCATCTGGTCATAAATTAGATTTTTGAAAGCCTATTCGGCATTTCCAGGAATGGTTGATGCAGCCATCGTGCACGATTTCGTTTCCCTTAGCACCCCTTCAGCTTGAGCAAAATGTGTTCAAAGTCTAACACTGACCACGAATGAAAATCTTTGTAAAGAAAAGGTCTGTCATTCATCCTTATTGCCATCATTCTCTCTCATTCCACAAGCATACAGATTATGAATTAAAATAATCCGTGAGTGAGGAAGGAATTAAAATGTTTATATACTTGAATATAAGCTCATAGTTTATGGTTAAAAGAAGGTATGAAAAATTGCATCTCAGTTTATATTCAAGACCTCCCTGCTTCCCTCCCCCGCAGTGTCTGGCATTCCTCCCATTATTCCCCCCCCCCCCCCCCCCCCGTGGTCTCCCTCCTCCTATATAAGTATTTAAGTATTGGCATACTGGGACAGATCATAGGTCCATCAAGCCCAGCATCCTGTTTCCAACAGTGGCCAATCCAGGCTACAAGGACCTGGCAAGATCCCAAAACAGTACAATACATTTTATGCTGCTTATCCCCTAGAAAAAAAGCTGTGGATTTTTCCAAAGTCCATCTTAATAATGGCTTATGGACTTTTAGGAAATTATCCAGACCTTTTTTAAATCCTGCTAAGCTAACTGCTTTTACCACATTCTCTGGCAACGAATTCCAGAGTTTAATTACACGTTGAGTGAGAAATGTTTTCTCTGATGTGTTCTAAATTTACTACTTTGTTGCTTCATTGTGTGACCCCTAGTCCAAGTATTTTTGGAAAGAGTAAACAAGCGATTCACGTCTACCCGTTCCACTACACACATTATTTTATAGACTTTTCTCAAATCTCCCCTCAGCCGTCTTTTCTCCAAGCTGAAGAACCCTAGCCACTTTAGCCTTTCCTCATAGGGAAGTCGTCTCATCCCCTATATCATTTTTGCTGCCCTTCTCTGTACCTTTTCTAAGTCCACTTTTGAGATGCGGTGACCAGAATTGCACACAATATTCAAGGTGTGGTCGCACCATGTAGCGATACAAAGGCATTACAACATCCTCATTTTTGTTTTCCATTCCTGTCCTAATAATACCTAACATTCTATTCGCTTTCTTAGCCACCACCGCACACTGAGTGGAGGGTTTCAAAGTATCATCAACGATGATGCCTAGATCCCTTTCCTGGTTGGTGAGTCCTAATGTGGAACCATATGAGCTCCCCCCCCCCCCCCCACCGAATCAGCAGAGCTCTCACTTCCTTCCCCAAATAGGCAATACTTCCTCTTACTTCCTCCCTCCCGCCTCTGGAGTGATACAGGGGCATTATAATATTCTTGGTCTTGATGACCATCCCTTTCCTAATAATTCCTAGCATTCTGTTTGCTTTTTTGGCTACTACTACTAAACATTTCTAGAGCACTACTAGGGTTACGCAGCACTGTACAGTTTAACAAAGAAGGACAGTCCCTGCTCGAAGGAGCTTACAATCTAAAGGACGAAATGTCAAGTTGGGGCAGTCTAGATTTCCTGAATAGAGGTGTAGTGGTTAGGTGCCGAAGGCGACATTGAAGAGGTGGGCTTTGAGCAAGGATTTGAAGATGGGCAGGGAGGGGGCCTGGCGTATGGGCTCAGGGAGTTTATTCCAAGCATGGGGTGAGGCGAGGCAGAAAGGGCGGAGCCTGGAGTTGGCGGTGGTGGAGAAGGGTACTGAAAGGAGGGATTTGTCTTGAGAGCGGAGGTTACGGGTAGGAACGTAAGGGGAGATGAGGGTAGAGAGGTATTGAGAGGCTGCAGATCGAGTGCATTTGTAGGTTAGTAGGAGAAGCTTGAACTGTATGCGGTACCTGATCGGAAGCCAGTGAAGTGACTTGAGGAGAGGGGTGATATGAGTATATCGATCCAGGCGAAAGATAAGACGCGCAGCCGTGTTCTGAACGGACTACTACCGCGTACTGGGCAGACACCTAGATCTTTTTCTTGGGTGCTGACTCCCAAGGTGGGCCCTAGCATCAGGTAACTATGATTTGGGTTATTCTTCCCAATGTGCATCACTTTGCATTTGTCCACATTAAATTTCATCTGCCATTCGGATGCCCAGTCTTCCAATTCCCTAAAGTGTTCCGGCAATTTTTCACAGTCCGCATGTGCTTTAACAACCTTGATTAGGTTTGTGTCATCTGCAAATTTAATCACCTCACTTGTCATTCCAATTTCCAGATCATTTATAAATATGTTAAATAGCACCAGTTCCAGTACAGATCCCTGTGGCACTCCACTATTCACCCTCCTCCGTTTATTTATTTATTTCTTGCATTTGTATCTCACATTTTCCCCGCATATTTGTAGGCTCAATGTGGCTTACATAGTACCGGAAGGCATTTGGCAGCTCCGGTGAGAACATTGCAAAGTGATATTGTGGGAGGATAGAGTTCCTGTGGTAAAGTCACGTTTAGGGAAGCGTGCAGCGGAGGAAATGAGTTATGTCCGTTACGCGCTTTAATTTTGTTGTGTCGCAGAGATCAGGCATTTAGGTTGGATCGGCAGGGTATGCCTTTTTGAATAGGTTAGTTTTTAGAGATTTCCGGAAGTTTAGGTGGTTTTGCGTCATTTTCAAGGCTTTTGGTAATGCGTTCCAGAGTTGTGTGCTTATGTGGGAAAAGCTGGATGCGTAAGTTGATTTGTATTTGAGACCTTTGCAGCTTGGGTAATGCAGATTTAGATATGTTCGTGTTGATTTTGAGGTGTTTCTAGTTGGTAAATCGATAAGGTCTGTCATATAGCCAGGGGCTTCTCCGTAGATTATTTTATGAACTGTGGTGCAGATTTTGAAGGTAATGCGTGCTTTAATTGGGAGCCAGTGTAGTTTTTTGCGGAGGGGTTTTGTGGTCTCATATCGCGTTTTTCCAAATATAAGCCTAGCTGCTGTGTTCTGAGCGGTCTGAAGCTTCTTTAAAGTCTGTTCCTTGCATCCTGCGTAAATTCCGTTGCAGTAACCTAAGTGGCTGAGTACCATTGATTGTACCAGGTTGCGAAATGTATCACATGGATAGAATTTGCCTGGCACCAACCGTATTATCGAAACAAAAGATGGACGCCCATCTTTTTCGAAAATATGGTCTGGCGCTCCCCTTCGCGGACCTGTCCTCGGAAATAGACGCCCATGGAGATGGGTGTTCGCATTCGATTATGCCCCTCTTGGTGTTTTTCAATAAAGAACTATATTTGTACATACGTCTACCTTGTGGCGTGGAAAGAGCCAGCCTACCCTACTCCTCCAGTCGTCTAGCCTTTAATCTATGCACTTTTGTGTATCAAATATTATATGGTTTAGCTCCAGGAAATATGCAGGGGTTAGTCACTCTTTTCTCATGTAAGAACTTAGGGTCCCTTTTACAAAAGTGCACTAGCAGTTTTAGCGCTCCGTAACCGCTAAGAAGTCCATTATATTCCTATGGGTGTCTTACCATTTAGCATATGCTAATTTTTAGTGCATGCAAAAAACGCTAGTACACCTTTGTAAAAGACCCCCTTAGTTTACAAATCAGTTCATTCTACTGATTTTGACTATCAGAATATTAAGTGTTGGAATTCTCTACCTAAGGAATTAAGAGACATGGAGGGGCATAATTGAAAGGCGCCGGCCATCTCTATGGGCGGTCATCTCCGGTGCCGCAAGCGGGCGGAGCCAACCGTATTTTTGAAAAAGATGGCCGGCCATTTTTTTCTTTATTAATACGGTTGGGCCCGGCCAAATGCCAGACTTCGCCGGGTTTGAGCTGGCCGGCTTCATTTTTCGGCCATAATGGAAAAAAATGTCGGCGATCTCAAACCCGGCCAAATCCAAGGCATTTGGTCGTGGGAGGAGCCAGCATTTGTAGTGCACTGGCCCCCCTCACATGCCAGGACACCAACCGGGCACGATAGGGGGCACTTCTAAAAATTAAAAAATAAAAATAGCTCCCAGGTGCATAGCTCCCTTCCCTTGGCTGTTTAGCCCCTAAATCCCCCCAAAACCCATTCCCCACAACTCTACACCATTACCATAGCCCTAAGGGATGAAGGGGGGCACCTACATGTGGGTACAGTGGGTTTTGGGTGGATTTTGGAGGGCTTCCATTTACCACCACAAGTGGAACAGGTAGGGGGGGATTGGCCTGGGTCCACCTGCCTGAAGTGCACTGCACCCATTCAAAACTGCTCCAGGGACTTGCGTACTGCTGTCAGGGAGCTGAGTATGACATTTGAAGCTGGCATACAGGCTGGCAAAAAACCTTTTTATTTTTATTGTATTTTAGTGTGGGAGGGGGTTGGTGACCACTGGGGGAGTAAGAGGAGGTGATCCCTGATTCCCTCCGGTGGTCATTTGGTCAGTTGGGGCTCCTTTTTGAAGCTTGGTCGTGACAAAAAAAGGAACCTGGCAAAATGCTCGTCAAGTCTGGCTTTTTTTTCCCATTATCAGACGAAGCCGGCCATCTCGTGAGCACGCCCCCATCCCGCCCCTGTCCTGCCTTCACTACCCTACCCACACACCCCCTTGATATTTCGCCAGCTCCACGATGGAAAGCAGTTGAACCCAGCCAAAATCAACTTTCGATTATACCGATTTCGCTGGGTTCAGGAGATCGCCGGCCATCTCCCGATTTGTGTCGGAAGATGGCCGGCGATCACTTTCGAAAATGAGCTGGATGGGAAACTATTTAACTTTTTGTAAATATATCTTTTTAGAAATTTTTTTTCTGAAGGATAGTAATCATGTTTCTGTATGTTTACTTTTTATTGAGATGTGAGGTTTTAAAAGTGTTGTACAATTTGTCTATATCATTTTTTTATTGTATGATTTTTTTCATTTCTGGATAAATGTAAGTCACATTGAATTAAAACAATTTGGATAATGAGGAATACAAATGTCCATAACATGAAAATGAAAATTTGAATTAAAAAAATTACTTTTGTTGCAAAGCAAATCAAAGCTATGTACAATACAAAAAAAAAAGTCAACAGAACAAAGCAAGAGAGAACTCCATTAAAATATAGGACAGAAACCAACAATCACTCAGCATAACCATCGCAAAAACACTCCACAAATTAAAAAAAGAAATCACTGAAAAGCTAAAGAAAAAAGATGAGTTTTCAGCACTCTTTTAAAATGAGCATAAGATAATTCAGATATTAGAAAGAGAGGAGAATATTCCATCGGAAAGGGACTAAAAAATAAAGGAGTCCTTTTACTAAGGTGCGTTGAAAAATGGCTTGCGGTAGGGTAGGCGTGGGTTATGGGCGTGCGCTGATCCATTTTTCAGCGCACCTGTAGAAAAGGCCTTTTTAAAATTTTTGCCGAAAGTGGACGGGCGTCAAAATCAAAATTGCTGTGCATCCATTTTGTGTCTGTGTCCTTACCACCAGCCATTGACCTAGTGGTAAAGTATCACACGATAACTGGGAGATAATGACCTAGGTATGTCAAATACCACTTGGCGCGCATCCGATACGTGTGTCCGAAAAGAAAAGTTCTTTTTCAGCATATCGGACGTGCGACAAAAATGAAATTACCAAAGAGCCACACAGTAGTCAGGCGGTAACTCCATTTTGGCATGCGTTAGGTGTGCGTAGATGCTTACGCGGCTTAGTAAAAAGGCCCCAAAAAGCACTCTTTTAAGTACATCAGTACATAAGTATTGCCACACTGGGAAAGACCAAAGGTCCATTGAGCCCAGCATTCTGTTTCCAACAGTGGCCAATCCAGGTCACAAATACCTGGCAAGATCCCAAAAAATGACAAAACATTTTATACTGCTTATCCCAGAAATAGTGGATTTTCCCCAAGTCCATTTAATAATGGTCTATGGACTTTTCCTTTAGGAAGCCGTCCAAACCTTTTATAAACTCCGCTAAGCTAACCGCCTTTACCACCTTCTCTGGTAACAAATTCCAGAGTCACTTCATATCACCCCTCTTCTCAGGTCACTTCACTGGCTTCCAATCAGATACCGCATACAGTTCAAGCTTCTCCTTCTTACCTACAAATGCACTCAGTCTGCAGCCCCTCATTACCTCTCTACCCTCATTTCCCCTTACGTTCCCGCCAGTAACCTCCGCTCACAGGACAAATCCCTCCTCTCAGTACCCTTCTCCACCACTGCCAACTCCAGGCTCCGCTCATTCTGCCTCGCCTCACCCTATGCTTGGAATCAACTTCCTGAGCCCTTACGCCAAGCCCCCTCCCTACCCATCTTCAAATCCTTGCTCAAAGCCCACCTCTTCAATGTTGCTTTCGGCACCTAACCTTTATACCTTTCAGGAAATCTAGACTGCCCCTATTTGACTGACTGTACATTTGTCCTTTAGATTGTAAGCTCCTTTGAGCAGGGACTGTCCTTCTATGTTAAATTGTACAGCGCTGCGTAACCCTAGTAGCGCTTTAGAAATGTCAAGTAGTAGTAGTAGTAGAGGTTAATTACTCATTGAGTGAAGAAAAATTCTCTCCGATTCGTTTTAAATTTACTACATTGTAGCTTCATCGCATGCCCCCTTGTCCTAGTATTTTTGGAAAGTGTGAACAGATTCCCAATGCGCTTAGAATGGGTTGGGTAAGATAAGTCTACGATCATTCAGAGACCAGTGCATACGAGCAGGAGATTATGGGATGGTTGGTCTGGCTCAACATTCTGGGACACCAGTTTTGTAGGTTGAGGTTAGAATCTAACAAAACCATCCCCCGTATTGCCTCTGCGTATTCTGTATACTAGGTGCTGTTACTCAGAGAAGTGCTTTTGAATATTGACCCAATTGTTTCCCCCAAGTTTGAACTAGTCCTAAAACTCTTGTTTTCCTCTGGGAGACACTAGTGATTTAGGCCCGGTAGGAATGCAGTTTTATATTTCTTGGCTTTTCTGCTGGATGAGCTGCAGCTGACAATCAGATGGTCTCCATTAGGAGCTGTCTGCACAATCTATCAGAACAGACTTAGTCGAAACACATTGACACTTGCCATCACTGCTTGTGATTACGTCCAGGCACTTTGCCCTTTCAATGTAAGAGCTGTGGAGAGCACCTGCTATTGCAGACAGGAATAACCCAGTATTTCAGAGCTGTAAAAGTGATGAATGGCATGCTTTCACAAATCCATACTCCCAAAGACCTCACCCTTACTTTCAGCGAAGTGCAGTTTTGACTTCTAGCTAAAGTTGACCTCTGGACTTTGCAGCAGTGAGTCTGGTACAATACGCGCTACAGTGCACATTTCACTGGACTGCTACGATCAATCCTTGTCATGGAGTCCCTACTGCAGCCAGACCTGAGAAAGAGACTTGGGTTTTCAGTCTTCCAAGCCTTCTCCGGTCATGGGGAAAGGAGGCGATGCGCTAGAAAGATGGAAGTGTTATTGAAAAAGGGTCGTTCATCCCACACCTGTAATGTCCTTGTTGTAAAGGATCTGCTCACAGGAATGCAGGCATGCAGAAGGGTATGAGGGCTGGATTTAAAATACAATCAGGTTGTCTTGACACGAACGTGATTCTCTGAAAATGCAGAGCGCTGCTAATAACTGTGTGTATGTGCGGGGGTGTTGGCGTGATCTTTAGAAAGCTTATTGTGAAGAGTGATTTGCCAAGACCCAAGCTTCAGGCTGTTAAAGGAACTCTGTTATCGCATTATGCTCAATAATATGCCAAGTCTTCAGGCTGTAATTAAACTGTACATTGTCTCGCTGACGCAAAAACCATTATTTGAACTGCCTCTATGATTTCAGCTGTTTCTTGATCAATGAGCAAAATGTATTTTTCATTCTTCTACCAATATTCATAAACTTATACAGTAGTCTTTGCTCCTTTGGATTTGGGCTACATTAAAATATAGCCTTTTCAGGGTCAGAATTGGATTGTACTGTATCACGTCCCTAAGAGACAGACATGCACATCAAGGGACATTCATTGTTCCAGGGGTTTTCACCTGCAGTCATTGAGAGACACACATAGGACTGGCTATCAAGGTAAAGTGGAGGGGCATAATCGAACGGGGACGCCCATCTCTAAGATCACCCATCTGTAAGGACGGCCCGACGAAGGAGCGGGGAAACCCGTATTATCGAAACAAGATGGGCGTCCATCTTTCGTTTCGATAATACAGTCGGGGATGCCCAAATCTCAACATTTAGGTCGACCTTAGAGATGGTCGACCTTAGAGATGGTCGACCTAAATGTTCAGATTGCCGGCCTTAGAGATGGGCGACCCCGGTTTTCGGCGATAATGGAAACCGAGGACGCCCATCTCAAAAATGACCAAATCCAAGACATTTGGTCATGGGAGGAGCCAGCATTCGTAGTGCACTGATCACCCCTCACATGCCAGGACACCAACCGGGCACCCTAGGGGGCATTGAAGTGGGGTTCAGAAATTGCTCCCAGGTGCATAGCTCCCTTACCTTGGGTGCTGAGCCCCCCAACCCCCCCAAACCCCACTCCCCACAACTGTACAACAGTACCATAGCCCTTAAAGGGTGAAGGGGGGCACCTACATGTGGGTACAGTGGGTTTCGGAGCTCCCATTTACCACCACATGTAACAGGTAGAGGGGATGGGCCTGGGTCCGCCTGCCTGAAGTGCACTGCAGTACCCACTAAAAACTGCTCCAGGGACCTGTATACTGCTGCGATGGAGCTGGGTATGACATTTGAGGCTGGCATAGAGGCTGGAAAAATGTTTTTTACTTTGTTTTTTTTTTGGGTGGGAGGGGGTTGTGACCACTGGGGGAGTAAGGGGAGGTCATCCCTGATTCCCTCCAGTGGTCATCTGGTCATTTCGGGCACCTTTTTGAGGCTTGGACATAAAAAAAAAATTGGAACAAGTAAAGTCGGCCAAATGGTGATCATGGACACCCTTTTTTTTTCATTATCGGCTGAGGATGCCCATCTGTTAACCACGCCCCCGTCCCACCTTCGGTACACTGCCGACACGCCCCCCCGTGAACTTTGGTCGTCCCCGCGACGGAAAGCAGTTGAGGAACGGCCAAGTCGGCTTTCGATTATGCCGATTTGGCCGACTTTGAGAGAAGGACGCCCATCTCCAGATTTGTGTCGAAAGATGGGCGCCCTTCTCTTTCGAAAATGAGCTGGTTAGCTTTGCAAATTAGCCTTGTTTTTAGACCATAGCATGTGCAAGCATATGATGAACGTTCATTCTGAATACCCTGAATGCCAGACCTCGGCACTGTGTACTACATCTCTGTCCTGCACACCCAACTAACCAATTCAGTATTCAAAATATCCATGATGGATATTGTAACCAGGTACCTCTCTTGTGCAGCCAAGGATAGAACAATCTCCTCCAGCCACAGGCTCCTGGTACAATGAAGAAATAGATGTCCACCAGTAACTTCCAATCTTAAGGACTTTTATTCCATGCAGGTTTCTAGTACACAGTTCCAACAGCAGCATAGCACATACCAGGATTCAATACAGGCTTACAGGCTCCAGTCTGGGCTCTTTATCCAGTGCACAATAAACAGTAATTCAATTCCCAAGACAAACAGTTCTTTCAGTTCATCATCACAGTTCAGTCACCAAGTAGCATTTTCTACCTTCTATCCTCTTTACCTTCAGGAGAGTTCAATATTTTAGGGACTCCTTCTACCCAAGGGTTTTCCCCTGCATCAGCTTCACAGTGAATTCAATACTTTTGGGACTTCCTCTCACCCAAGGAATTTCAGCCTGCTTCAGTACTTTAGGGACCTCCTTGCCCAAGGGTTTTCAGCCTGCAACTCCTTCTCTCCTTCTGCTTCTCTCTCCTGAACTGAACTCCACTGCTGGGACTCCTTCCCACCTGCCTAATCAATCCCCGGCTTCAGCTACCACTACCAATCATTCTCCTTCCATTAGCTTCCTCACACCCCAAACCAGCTGAATTAAGCATTAGACTAATGAGACCAATGATGAGCTCCTGCACACAAGGTTTCCTAACTCTCTTTCCGTCTAGTGGCAGCCACTCTACACAACCTGCCAGCTTACACCCATGTCTTCCCCGATTGCAGCTAGGAGTCCAGTCCGGGTTCTTTATCTCACCCTCTGGCTCCTTGCCTGCAATGCCTTCTGGGACTTGTATTTCAGACTGAAACTGCCTTAACCCAACTATCCTGGAGGTGACTTTATCACAATATGTATAGCATAGATCTTCATGCACTGGGCCTCTGATATATACAAATCCATGTCATGGATATTCACTGTAGCTACCCTGGAAATCAGAATACTTAGGTGTGGGTCCAGAACCAGGATGGAAACTACTGCCCTACCGGTTAATGGGATGCCACTAAACAACCCACAATCCCCACCGGCCAGCAGTGGCGTTCCTGGGGGGCGGCTGGCTCCCGGGGTGGATCACCGATGCGCCCCGCCCCCGGGGGGCAGCGCCCCCCTGATGCAGCGCGGATCCCCCCCCCCAGCGAAAGGACACCCCTGCGAAGGAACCCCCCCCCCCCCCGCCGGGTGCACGCCGCTGGGGGGGGTGCCGCGCGCGCCTGTCCTCCGTTGTTCCATGCTTCTTCTCTGCCCCGGAACAGGAAGTAACCTGTTCCGGGGCAGAGAAGAAGCATGGAACAACGGAGGACAGGCACGCGCGGCACCCCCCCAGCGGCGTGCACCCGGGGCGGACCTCACCCACCGCCCCCCCCCCCCCTAGGAACGCCACTGCCGGCCAGCCCTATATTTTCAAAGGAAGTCTCTGTATGGATTATTTTCACTACTGTTCTCTTATTTCCCAGCAGAAATGGAAAAGCTGCTTTCAAGACACGTTAGTACATTTCGGGCATCAATTAAAATTGATTTCAGTCTAACCGTTTGATATTTTGCCTGTAACAGCTCGCATCAAGCAGATCCATAAAATGATGGAACATAACATAAATCATGCATCAAAAATGAAAACGTCATCATGTCAGAACTCCTGTCTTCAAACTCCCACCACATAAACATCAACGGTGACAATAAATGTCCCAAATCAAGGGTGCGGTGCAAAGTTTTACTGATAAAGTATAAATGAGTCAACACGAGCTGTGTTTCAGCCATAAGGCCTGCTTCAGGAGTAACTACCAGAAAATTACATGACGGTCTAATCCTGTGTAACGACAATAAATAACTGGATAAATAACGCTCATCTAAAGACGCTACCCCTATCCCAGCTTAAAGAGCCAAATCTGCCCCTCCCCCCCCCCCCCCCCCCCCCCCAATTTTCATTAACTTTCTAAATTGGAGCTAGCTTAGTTTAAGCTACAATTCCAAAGGGACCTCACTGTTGGAGGATAACTGCTGGATTCTATATAAGGGGACTTAAATGTAGGCACATCGGAATAACATGCATAGCGCTATTCATAGCCGCCGAGAGGGGGAGCAGGGGGGACAAAATTTCCTGGGCCTGGGCCTCCAAGGGGGACCCGGCGCCGCAGTCCCACCCGCCCTCCGTCGTTGACCGTCTGCCCCCTACATTGAAATCGCAGTCTCACCTCCGTGAAAGCAGCACTGCAGGCAGCAGAACGCCTCCCTTCGGGCCTCCTTCCCTCCCTGTGTCCCGCCCTCGTCTGACGTAACATCCGCGAGGGCGGGACACAAGGGAAGGAGGGCCGAAGGGAGGCGTTCTGCTGCCTGCAGCGCTGCTTTCACGGAGGTGAGACTGCGATTTCAATGCAGGGGGCCTGGCCCGGTGGCGTTCGGAGGAGGGGAGCAGTGGCGGCGACCTCAGGTGGGGAGTGGAGGGGGGAGCGGTGGCGGTGACCTCGGGTGGGGGGGGGGGGGGCGGCGAGGACGGCAGGGGCAGGGCCCCGGGAGCGGCCTTGCCCCGGTCCCAGCCCAGTCCCTCGGTGACCCTGGCGCTATTCTATAAACCACATCTACAGTAAGATATGATTTATAGAACAGCGCATAAGCTGGGGGAATGTACATACATTTAGGCATGGCCATTTATGACACTGAAAACCTGGTGTTAATGTCCGCATGTTCCCCTGAATTCTATAACAATGTGCCGTAAATGTGATTGACACCCCTGACACGCTCACACTCCTCCCATTGTTGCACCCCCTTTTCAGCTATGAGCCTTGGAATTTACGGATGCCTCTTTTTAGAATACGCCTAAAAGAAAGCGCACATAAATTCTAGTTATTGCCAGTAATGATAATTGGTTGTTATCGGCCAATTATCATGACTAATTGGCTCATTACTCAATTGAGTAGCATAAGTACATTGACCGAGCGCACAATTTAATATGCGCTACTCACCGCACCTTCAATAGAATCCGGCTCAAAATGAGTAACAGCCACAAGTGATATCAGTCTACAAGAAAAACATTCATCTTTCCCTAAGCTCCACTGTCATAATTTTTAGGGTTTGAGAGCTGCAATGTGTGAGGTCAGGACTCAGCTGTTCGCTCTTTTACCTTTCCGAGGCTAAAGACCACACTCTCATGCTGCTGTTAAGTCTCTGGTCAGAAAACAAGATTACAACAACTCTGAGGGGAGCCGGCATCTTACACTGCTGAACAGATCAGATCGTTGTATGATGTGATGTAGATTAGGCATGAATTCTGAGAGATAACAGAACCATGCACTAAGAGCTGACACTGAAGGCATGAAGGGAACGGCTTTACAGCAGAGGATTAGGAAAACAGCAAACAAGTATCCAAAAGCCATAATTCATTTGCACAGGAATTGTAACACACATTGCCCCACATTCCCTTGGCTTCTTATCCCCCAATATCACTCAGTGTAGCCAGTAATCTGCATTAGCATTTACCTGTAAATGAGAACTTCGTCGTCCGAGCAGTTATACTGTAGTTGATACATTTTAACCTTTGGAGCAGCCTTGCTCACTGACCATTTGACCAACGCTGAGGTAGCTGTCACCTCTGACACCACAACAGCCCTCTCTGGTGGAACCTTTGTCTCTCCTTTGTTCAACTTGCTTGAGCTGGTGATGTCAGAAAGCCTCGATTTGGGTGGAGCTGCTCGGCCCGTGCCATTACTGAGATGAGGAAGCTGGATGATAGATAATTCTACTGATGCTGTTGACTCCCCAGCAGCGTTGGCTGCAATGCACGTAAAAGTGCCGTAATCCTTGGACGTAGTGATGAGAATATCCAAAGTGCCATTATCGTAGACAGCCGTCCTTGAAGAATTCCCAATAAGTCGATCGTCAGGAGCCACCCAGTGAATAACCGGGTTAGGGTCCCCAATGGCCTTACACTTTAATGATGCAGTTTGACCTTCTAGTACCAGCAACTTGTGGGTGTGTTGCGTGATCAGAGGTGGTTCACACATAAATTCCTCCTCTCGGACATACCAAAAGTACCTTCCTTTTAAACTGGAAGGGGATGCACAGGTTTCCATGTCATCTTCTCTCTCAAGCCTTCGCAACCACAAAAGCTCACAGTTACAGTGCAGTGGGTTCCCTCCGATGCTTAGAGACAGAGGTGGGGAAAATGGGGTTGCCGCTGTAGGTATTGGCTCCGGGGACCTTGTAAATATGGGATCCGGAGGGAGCTTCTGAAGTCTGTTAGAAGTTAAATCCAATCGGGCCAACTTATGGAGTTCCGTAAATGTTCCCTCCGAGATATGGTAAATTAGATTATGGTCTAAACTAAGCTGGTGCAAGTTTACCATCTGTTTTACAGCATTCCATGGGATGCTCTTGAGATTATTATATGAAAGGTCCAAGTCTTCCAAGGTCTGTACAAAATCCTCAAAAGCTTCATCAGAGATACTGCTCAGTTGATTGTTATTAATAATCAAGTGTTGAAGGTTTATCAAGCCCCTTAAAATATCATCCCCAAGGCTGGATAACCTATTACTGTCTAAGTGTAAAGATCGTAGGCTCTCAAGGTCAATAAATGAAAAGGGTTGGATGTAGCTAATGGTGTTTCTAGACAAAGTGAGGTCAACTAGGCCACTCATGTTGGCAAAATCCTGCCTGCTGATGGCTATAATGAAGTTTCCCCCCAGTCGAAGTTCAACTGTCCTTCGATCTATGTCAGAAGGTACAAAAAGGAGACCCTTGGAGGGACATAGTGTGCCAAGTGATTCAGACAGGTTTTGACAGACACAGTACTTAGGACATGCGTTGACCATTACTGCCATTCCAAACACCAGGACACCGCAGAGCAATTTTTCCATTGTAGATCAAGCAACGGTACCTGCAACAGAACAAAAGATCCATGTTACAAAGACTGATTCTTTTATGGTTTCATTTCGTTTCTTTTGCTTATTGTTTATTTATGGGTTCTTTTGTTTCAGTTCCTTTATATGGTTTGAGATGATTGCCAAGTACACATTGACACATTTGTAAAAGAGGGACAAGCACAGAAATAAAGCAAGCAAGTGCATCCAGGAGAGGAGAGAAGGGAAAGACATTGCAATGTTATGCATTTTAGAACTGGCAAGGATGTTGTGGAGGAGAGCAGTGAATACAAAACTTGCTCATGCATGAGAATACTGACTTGTATGGAAAAGAGACCATCATCTAGTTACACATGGGGCATGTCACCTAATATTGTTGAAAAATGATAATGTACAGGTTAAAAAGGCAACAAAAAATGTCCTGTTGGCTAATAAAGGGAATCGGGAATGACCGCCCCTTACTCCCCCAGTGGTCACCAACTCCCTCCTACCCTAAAAAATTTTTTTTTAATTTTTTGCCAGCTTCTATGCCAGCCTCAAATGTCATACCCATCTCCCTGACAGCAGTATGCAGGTCCCTGGAGCAGTTTTAATGGGTGCAGTATACTTCAGGCAGGCAGACTCAGTCCCATCCCCCCTACCTGTTACACTTGTGCTGGTAAATGTGAGCCCTTCAAAACCCACCCGAAACCCACTGTACCCACATGTAGGTGCCCCCCTTCACCCCTTAGGGCTATGGTAGTGGTGTACTGTTGCGGAGAATGGGTTTTGGGGGGGTTGGGGAGCTCAGCACCGAAGGTAAGGGAGCTATGCACCTGGGAGCAATTTGTGAAGTCCACTGCAGTGCCCCCTAGGGTGCCCGGTTGGTGTCCTGGCATGTCAGGAGGACCAGTGCACTACGAATGCTGGCTCCTCCCATGACCAAATGCCTTGGATTTGGTCGTTTTTGAGATGGGCGTCCTCGGTTTCCATTATCGCCGAAAACCGTTGACAACCATCTCTAAGGTCGACCTAAATGTTGAGATTTGGGCGTCTCCGACAGTATTATCGAAACGAAAGATGGACGCCCATCTTGTTTCGATAATAGCGTTTTCCCCGCCCCTTCACCGGGACGTCCTTAGAGATGGGCGCCCCCGTTCGATTATGCCCCTCCACGTGTGTCTAAGTCATGAGAAGAAGAACTGTTTGTTTCTCGTGTCACAGTATGATGAGATCCCTTTCCTCCTCTAACTTGAGAGTGTTGTTGAGTCTTCACTTTTTTATATTGAGTAGTCTCATTTGTTCAGTGAAGCTTCCATGTAGAAGGCTGCGTGCGCAGGCTTCTGTTTCTGTGAGTCTGACGTCCTGCACATACGTGCAGGACGTCAGACTCACAGAAGCAGAAGCCTGCGCGGCCACATTGGTGATCTGCAAGGGCCGACTTCTACATGGAATGTTGCTAGTGGAATCTCAAATAGTAGCAACAGTGGAGGAGTGGCCTAGTGCTTAGGGTGGTGGACTTTGGTCCTGGGGAACTGAGGAACTGACTTCGATTCCCACTTCAGGCACAGGCAGCTCCTTGTGACTCTGGGCAAGTCACTTAACCCTCCATTGCCCCATTTAAGCCGCATTGAGCCTGCCATGAGTGGGAAAGCGCAGGGTACAAATGTAACAAAAATAAAATAGATACTATTGGAGGTTCTACATGGAATGTTGCTACTATTAGAGATTCTACATGGAATGTTGCTACTATTGGACATTCTACATGGAATGTTGCTATTCCACTAGCAACATTCCATGTAGAAGGCTGCGCAGGCTTCTGTTTCTGTGAGTCTGACGTCCTGCACGTACGTGCAGGACATCAGACTCACAGAAGCAGAAGCCTGCGCGGCCACATTGGTGATCTGCAAGGGCCAACTTCTACATGGAATGTTGCTAGTGGAATAGCAACATTCCATGTAGAATCTCAAACAGTAGCAACAGTGGAGGAGAGGCCTAGTGGTTAGGGTGGTGGACTTTTGTCCTGGGGAACTGAGGAACTGAGTTCAATTCCCACTTCAGACACAGGCAGCTCCTTGTGACTCTGAGCAAGTCACTTAACCCTCCATTGCCCCATGTAAGCCGCATTGAGCCTGCCATGAGTGGGAAAGCGCAGGGTACAAATGTAACAAAAATAAAATAGATACTATTGGAGATTCTACATGGAATGTTGCTATTCCACTAGCAACATTCCATGTAGAAGGCTGTGCAGGCTTCTGTTTCTGTGAGTCTGACGTCCTGCACGTACGTGCAGGACGTCAGACTCACAGAAGCAGAAGCCTGTGCGGCCACATTGGTGATCTGCAAGGGCCGACTTCTACATGGAATGTTGCTAGTGGAATAGCAACATTCCATGTAGAATCTCAAACAGTAGCAACAGTGGAGGAGAGGCCTAGTGGTTAGGGTGGTGGACTTTTGTCCTGGGGAACTGAGGAACTGAGTTTGATTCTCACTTCAGGCACAGGCAGCTCCTTGTGACTCTGGGCAAGTCACTTAACCCTCCATTGCTCTATGTAAGCCACACTGAGCCTGCCATGAGTGGGAAAGCGCGGGGTACAAATGTAATAAAATAAAATTAAAAAAAAACTCCTAACAGCGCAAACTCATACAACAATCTCGTAATATTGCTCTACAGCTATCAGTGAGTAATTATTCTTAGTATCTATAATACTAATCGTTTTACTATTGTTACCATTTTTAATATATTAATGTATATCTGAATACTATGTTAATTGGTCATTTATATATGGCATGTTTTGTTATTTATGTATGGTTAAACATAAATGAATAAAAATAGCTTGAACATTAAAAAAAAAATTACGCGTCCTTTTACTATAGCTTAGAGTGCTCGAATGGAATTAGTGTGCATTAAATACTAAGGGGTCCTTTTAGTAAGGTGTGCCGAAAAGTGGCCTGCGCTGGTGTAGACGCGTGTATTGGACGTGCGCAGGTCCATTTTTTCAGCGCACCTGCGAAAAAGGCCTCTTTTCTTTGGCCGAAAATGGACGGGCGCCAAAAATGAAAATTGGCGCATGTCCATTTTAGGCCTGAGACCTTACCGTCGCCCATTCGCATAGCGGTAAGGTCTCACGCGTTAACCGGGCGGTAACTGGCAGCGCGCCTACAATGCCGATTACCGCCCGGTGAGCGCCGCATGCGGGAAAATAAAATATTTTTTTCTGACGCACATAAAAAAACGAAATTACCGCCTGGGCCACGCTGTAGCCGGCTGGTAGTTCTGAACTGGCGCACGTTCGGTGTGCACAGGCGCCAATGGGGCTTAGTAAAAGGGCCGCTAAGATCCCACAGGGTTAAAATGGGCTTCTTAGCGTTTACCATGCACTAGGCTTTAGTGATAAATAATACACATTTAGCAGGCAGAGGTAAATGCTTCGTTGTGTTCAGGATATGTAATTTGATTCATAATAAATCAGGCCCAGATGCATCAAACAAATGTAAAAAAAATCTAAATCGTTAAAGTCCTTAACGATTTTGAAAAACCGAAGCATGCACCAAAAAAACAGGTCAAACATGTTTGTTGCGGTATTGAGAAGTACAATGTATCAATGAATCGCAATCCCCGTCGTTAATCGGCCCCTAAATCATGCGCAGAGCAGCCAAGCGTAATGCTGTCTGCTCTGCGCATGCCACAAACGTCCAAAAAAAACCCACAACACAAACACGTGGCTCCCCACTTCCCCCTGCACTAACCAAAACAAAAAAAAATCCAAATAGATCGGGAGGGGGCAAAGGCGCTAGTCAGGAGCGTCCTGTATGGGCGCCCTTGCCCCCCCCCCCCCCAAGATCGCTGCTGTTCCCCGCTTCAGCCGGTTTTAATAAAAACAAATCTCCAAATTTTCTCATCCCCGCTCCCCCTCCCTTCCTGTGTCTCCTGTCCTTTGCTCCAGGGCTCCACTTCCTGCCATCTTCCGCCTCCGTGCCCCGCCCCCTGGGATAGTCTCCGCCGCTCCCACCCTCCACCGGACCCCCCCTCCGCATTACCGTCCCTTGCAGCGCCTCTCACCTGTATGCGAAGGTGCTGCATGGGATAAAACATCTGATCGCCAATTGCTTCTCCCTCCTCCGACATTAGTCTGTTGTTCCTGGGCCCGCCCTCCATTGACGTAAGTTACCTACGTTAGTTATCTACGTAGGTAACTTACGTCAATGGAGGGCGGGCCCAGGAACAACAGACTGACGTCGGAGAAGCAATTGTCGATCAGATGTTTTATCCTGTGTAGTGCCTCCACATACAGGTGACAGGCGCTGCGTGGGACGGTAATGCGGAGGGGGGGTCCGGTGGAGGGTGGGAGCCGCGGCAACGATCCAAGGGGGGTGGGGCACGGGGGCGGAGGCGGAGGATGGCGGGAGGTGGAGCCCTGGAGCAAGGGACAGGAAACACAGGAAGGGAGGGGGACCGTGGATGAGAAAATGTGAAGATTTGTTTTTATTAAAACCGGCTGAAGCGGGGAGCAGTGGCAATCTTGGGGGGGGGGGGGGGGGGAAGGGTGCCCATACAGGATGCTCCTAACGAGCGCCTTTGCCCCCTCCCGATCTATTCAAAATTTTTTTTTGTTTTGGTTAGTGCAGGGGGAAGTGGGGAGCTACCAGTTTGCGTTTTTATATAACTTTTTTTTTTACATGCCAGCTTGCATTTTTAAGGTGCAGGAGGGAGCGGGGAGATGACAGCTGAGGCCTGAACGACAGGTCTGACAGCTCGCTAAATTTATCACGTTAAATGATTCGTTAGAATTGTCGGTATGGTTAGTGCATAGCGAATTGTCCACATTTCAATGGTAGTTTCTGGTTTGCATTCCGTTTTCGTTATCTGCTAGCGGCTTCAGAAAAAGGCCTATAATGCATGCAACAGTCGCAAATTTTGTCGTTAGAGGGTCATTAAAGGGTCGTTAGAGTTTTGTGCATCTAGGCCTCAGTCCTTACAGTTTTCTATCATTTCTATCACTGGCTTCATAGACTATAATGTTGCCAGAATGAAACGGATATTTGAGACTCATAATGAGTGGAGTTGAACGGGTAGATGTGAAGCGTCTGTTTACGCTTTCCAAAAATACTAGGATTAGGGGGCATGTGATGAAGCTACAATGTAGTAAATTTAAAATGAATCGGATAAATTTTTTCTTCACTCAATGTGTAATTAAACTCTGGAATTCGTTGCCAGAGAATGTGGTAAAGGCAGTTAGCTTAGCGAAGTTTAAAAAAGGTTTGGACGGCTTCCTAAAGGAAAAGCCATAGACCGTTATTAAATGGACTTGGGGAAAATCCACTATTTCTGGGATAAGCAGTATAAAACGTTTTGTACATTTTTGGGATCTTGCTGGGTATTTGTGACCTGGATTGGCCACTTTTGGAAAGAGGATGCTGGGCTCGATGGACCTTTGGACTTTCCCAGTATGGCAATACTTATGTACTCATGTCTGTTCTCTTGTTTAGAAAGAACCAAAAATGGCCTCGTTCATTGGCCTTTATTTTAAAAGCATCTCCACATTTGAATAATGGTATTTACATGTGTAGATCGCATACACATATAAATAGTAATTTCAGAAAGCTCCTATTTATGCATTACCAGGATGCAGAGATTTCAAGAGGATGTGATCCAAGTGGGCTTTGGATGGGCCAGAGGTCTACATAAAACACAAGAACAAAACCTCTTTTGTATAGACTGCAAGGTACTTACAGGCAGATGATCAAAAGCCCTGCGCTGTTCCAAACTGCGCGGGGTGCTATTAGACCTATGATCAGAGATAATGCATGCAAATTTAAGCAGCGCAATTATCTCTGATCATGGGGTAGAAGTGCAGGAGAATTGTGCCTGAGCATACGCTCAGCACAATCCGTCCGCACTTGTCTGACAGGTCTGGGCTGGAGACCAATGAAAAGAGAAGGACGCCCATCTTTAAATCGGAAGATGGACGTCCTCAACTGCCCTGTTGTAGGGATGGCCACATTTCAAGGGGGTGTCGGAGGTATAGCGACGAGGCAGTAGAGGACGTCCACATTTTGGACGTTTCTGCAATGGGCAGTTAAGGACATCCAAAATTGGATAGAAACATTCAATTTTGGATGTCCTTAACTGCCCATTGCAGAAACGTCAAAAATTTGAACATCCTCAACTGCCCCGTCACAGAACCGTCCAAATTTTGGACGTCCTCAACTGCCCTCGCTGGCAGGTTTCCTGTAGGGGGGAATGGGGGCCTGCAAATGCATGCTGGACAGGGCTCACCATTCCTCCCCAATGATCTGCAAACCCTAATGCCAGCTCAGAGCTGGCGTAGGGTTTGTCACGGCCAGTGACCCAATCTTTCGCGCGTTGTCGCATCATTGGGAATGAATGCATTAAGCGCTGATTAGCATGCATTTGCAGGCTACTTGCGCTAAGAACCATGTTTAGTGTGCATTTGCATGCTACTTGTGCTGAGCCCTCGAGTGCGTTGTTTCACGGGCTCGAGGGCTCTGATCATGGGGCAATAGCAAATGCCAGTGCTAGTATGGCGCTAACAGCCTCTAGCGCCGGTGTTTGCTTTTGATCATCTGCCTGTTAATGTACTACTATAATCCTGTGGCGTGCAAAATATGAGAAAGAGAAAAAAACCTCCGTGCCCCAATCTCCACCCTACATATGTTAATAGGGTAAAGAGGAAATGAGTGGGTCCAACTTTCTTCATCGGCATAAAAAACCCTTTACTCTTAAGTCTTGCTAGAAACTCCACAGAAAGTTCTAATTTTAAATGAATCAATCCCAAAAACGTGAAGAAAACCATTTCGCTTTTGGGTTGGTGATAGACGCAAACGTGCAAAAAGAGCCAGTCACATCCGACTGTGGCCAAAGTTTCGCTACCGTGGGCTATTTCAAGGTGTGCATGACCAGTAAGTAACGCTGAGCTCAACTCGTCTTCAGTCCACCAGGACCAAAAGTCTAAGAGGCAGATGCAGCAACCAAACGTAAAAAAATCTAAATCGTTAAAGTCCCTAACGATTTTAAAATAACGAAGAATGCACCAAAAAAAAAAGTCACACATGCTGAGATCGGTATTGAAACGTATAATGTATCAAAGAATCACAATACACATCGTTAATCGGCCCCCAAATCATGCGCAGAGCAGCCAAGCGTTATGTTAGCTGCTCTGCGCATGCCACAAACAGTCAAAACACAGTCAAAACACAAGCACATGGCTCCCAAATCAAAACAAAAATTAAAAAAAAGGGTCGGGAGGGGGCAAAGGCGCTGGTCAGGAGCGTCCTGTATGGCGCGTCTCTCTCCTCCTGGGCCCGCCCCTGTCTGACGTCGGTAACCTACGTAGGTTACTGACGTCAGACAGGGGCGGGCGCAGGAGGAGAGAGACGCGCTACCGAAGCTGTGCGAAGACAGGCATCAGCTTTCTTCTTGCCTGTGCAGCGCCTTCGGACAGAGGAGAGAGGCGCTGCACGGTCCCGGTAAGAGGGAGGGGGGCCCGATGGAGGAGGGGAATGGCGGCGACGACCCCAAGAGGGGGCGGGGCACAGGGCGGAGGATGTCGGGAGGCGGAGCTGAGGGGAGACAGAGTAGTGAGGAAGGGAGGGGGGCCGGGGCTGCTAAAGGTACGTTTGCTTTTTAATTTAGAATGCAGGGGGAAGTGGGGCAGGGGGGAACGGCGACCTCGGGTGAGGGGGGGGGGGCAAGTGTGTGACTTTTTTTTTTGGTGCATTCTTCGTTATTTTAATTTAGAACGGCAAAGAGTGGCATGAAGTTCAGGGGATTGTGCCTTTCAGTTTCCTTTTGACCAATCACAGCACTATTAGCTCTGCTAATGCGCTGGGATTGGCTCATAGTTTGTTTGTTTTTTCACTTTACAATTTTTCCTGGCACAGAGCTGTCCTAACAAGAGGTCCAGACCTCTCGTTAGATTTCCTGCCTTTTTCCTGCGTAAAGGCAATCGGAAAAGGTTAGTGCATCTCGTTTCAATGGGGTTTTCACACTAATTGCTCATCTCCATTCCGTTTTCGTTAGCTGCTGGCTTCCTCGGTAAAAGCCCTTTGATGCATGCAACGGATCAAATTTTCCTCGTTGGAGGGTCATTAAAGGCTCATTAAGCTTTAGTGCATCTGCCTCTATGTTACGCAATTTCTCATTGGATTTTGCACCACGTACAGATTTTTTAAATATAAGGGATTATGGGAGTAATTCTCCTTAATCCCCCGTTGTTTATTTATACCTCCAACAAAAAATATAAAAATGGAGGCCTCACTGCTTAATTGGCAGCACTTAGACTTATCTAATATAATAATTTGCACCTCCAGCGTTCTGAAGTTAACTCATTGGCAGTGTGGCAGTGAAGCCGTGTAGTGTTCTTAGGGTTCGTAATCGCCTCGCCCTCGAGGGAACTCTGTATAGTTGCCAGGGAAAGAAACGTGACGCCAGAAGGAGAAGGGACCAACCACAGGCCTCGCACTCGCTCTCAATGCCCCGCCCTCGGAGGGAAGGGAAGGCTGCATATAATATTCACCCACCGGAAGTTCGTTCCCTCCCTCTGAGTTCCAGGGTCGTCGTCCGTCCCCCCTCCCTCCCAGTTCCAGCATGCCCCCTCCCTCCCTCCCAGTTCCAGGGTCGTTGTCCCTCCCTCCCTCTCTTCCAGTTCCAGGCCCCCTCCCTCTGAATTTTAAAAGTCATCCTGACTTACCTCGCACGGTAAAAAGCTTGCATTCTCAGCACTTACTTCAGTTTTCACTTCTTTGTCTCTCAGCTCTGGTCCCTCCCTTGCGAAAACAGGAAATGAGGGCGGGACGAGAGCTGAGAGACAGAGAAGGGAAAACTGAAGCAAGCACCGAGCCTGCACGCTTTTTACCACTGCTGCCGGCCGCCATAACCCCGACGAAGTAAGTCAGGATGACTTTTAAAATTTGGAGGGAGGGGGTCTGGAACTGGAAGGGAGGGAGGGAGGGAGGGAGGGAGGGAGGGAGGGACGACGACCCTGGAACTGGGAAGAAGGGAGGGGGGACCCTGGAACTGGGAGGGAGGTAGGGAGGGCGGGCCCTGGAACGGAGGGAGGGAGGGAGAGAGGAGGGACCATGGAATTGGGAGGGAGGGAGGGAGGGGGGACGCTGGAACTTCCCTTAAAAACATTAATGGGAGAAGGTGATTACCTTTCTAGCGTCCATTTCATTTCAATGAGAAACGGGCTTTTTTTACTAGTAAGTTTCTAAAATGTAACTGCTAGACATGTGTCCAGCAGTTACACATGGAAGTAGCAAAACCGCCACATCTAGACAGATCTGAATAGGTTGAATTGAGCTTCAACGATGACTCTAGTAATTGAAGAGTATATCCAACATCAGGCAGACTTCTACAGTCTGTGCCTTGAAAATGGCAAGGACAGATCAAGATTAAGAATATGTATGTTATTTTGTATCGTGTACTATCTCCCCTGATATTCATCCAGCGGAGGTCAGTGTTTTTTTAAACACTGATTGTCACCGGCTAAATTAGCCCCCTGATATTCAGTTCTGGGCCATGTCTGGGCACTGACACTGAATACTGGGGGATAAATGTGGCTGGGCACGCTGCCACAGATTATATAGGCCCAGCTGACAGCTATGCGGGTCCCGGCTGAATATCGGCCAGGACCCGCAAACTTTAAAAAATCCTGGAACTCGGAGGGAGGTGGAGGGGTAGGGGAGAGATGCTGCACATGGATGGATGGAGGGGGCAGGGCACAGAGGACGTTGCCTGCATATGGATGAATGCAGGGGAGAGAGCATAATGCAGGGGAGGGAGGGGACCCTGGAACTCGGAGGGAGGGAGGGGGACAACAACCCTGGAACTCGGAGGGTGGGAGGGAGGGGGGACCCTGGAACTGGGAGGGTGGGGGGCCCTGGCACACACTCTAATGCTCACACACACACTCTCTCTCTCACAGGCACACTCGCACCCAGTCTCACTCGCTCTTTGTCACACACACACACTCGCACGTTCACTCTCTCTGTCTCACACAGTCACTCTCACACACACTCTCTCAAACATACACACTCCGAGGAAAACCTTGCTAGCGCCCGTTTCATTTGTGCCAGAAACTGGCCTTTTTTACTAGTCATTTCTATAGCGCTACTAGAGGCACGTAGCGCTGTACACTGAACATGTAAGAGACAGTTCCTGCTCGACAGAGCTTACAATCTAATTAGGACAGACAAACAGGACAACACTTTTATGTAATTTTTATACTGGTTTTATATTGATTCAGACTATTATTTTACCACATATGGATTACTGTAGTTCTCTATGCATTGGTATCCATCAGACTCTTCAGGTAAGGTTACAATTTTTGCAGAACTGTGCATTTAGATACATTTTTGTCTGTAAAACGTTTCAGCATCTTATCCTTTGCTGAGAGATCTGCACTGGCCTGCCTGTTACGAATAGAATAGATATTAAAGCTTGTTTGATTTATAAGATGTTTTATGGCTGCTGCCCATTGAATCATATATTTTTAGTGTCTTATCCAGCAACTCAACGATCCTCTCAATCTAACTATTCATTGAATTTAAGACTTCCACTGGTTAATAAGATTCATTATAAACATTTCTATGGTACCTCTTTTAGCTGCTGTTCAGTTAAGTTGTGCAATATGTTTGCAATTGGAGCTGCCGAGAGACACATCCGGGCCTGGGCCAGGGCTGCCCATCCACCCCTGGCTTCTGCCTGCACCACATCCCCCCACTAGGACCGCCCTCCCCCTTACCTTCCTGTGTCTGACTACTCCTCCCTCGGTCTGTCCTTTCCTGCTCCTGTTTGCCGGGACCACGAGGATTGCATTAACGCGATGATCTGTTATCGCATTAATACAAACATCTGTGGCCTCCTGGCACACAGGAGCAGGCCAGAGACAGACCCGGAATCTGGAAGTGGAGGAGTGGCCTAGTGGTTAGGGTGGTGGACTTTGGTCCTGGGGAACTGAGTTCCATTCCCACTTCAGGCACAGGCAGCTCCTTGTGACTCTGGGCAAGTCACTTAACCCTCCATTGCCCCATGTAAGCCGCATTGAGCCTGCCATGAGTGGGAAAGCGCAGGGTACAAATGTAACAAAAATAAAATAGATACTATTGGAGATTCTACATGGAATGTTGCTATTCCACTAGCAACATTCCATGTAGAAGGCTGCGCAGGCTTCTGCTTCTGTGAGTCTGACGTGCAGGACGTCAGACTCACAGAAGCAGAAGCCTGGGCGGCCACATTGGTGATCTGCAAGGGCCGACTAGTGGAATAGCAACATTCCATGTAGAATCTCAAATAGCAGCAACAGTGGAGGAGTGGCCTAGTGGTTAGGGTGGTGGACTTTGGTCCTGAGGAACTGAGTTCCATTCCCACTTCAGGCACAGGCAGCTCCTTGTGACTCTGGGCAAGTCACTTAACCCTCCGTTGCCCCATGTAAGCTGCATAGAGCCTGCCATTTGTGGGAAAGTGCAGGGTATGAATTAAAATAAAAAATTGCTGTTCTTATTTCAGATCATTTCAATTATTTCAGATCATTTCAAGTGCTGCACCCTCAGTTATCTATAATGATTTGTGATATCACATGTTTTTAGATTTCTTATGTTTTAATTGTATTTTAATGTCACCATTATATATTATATACAGTATTTTGTATGGTTTATATGTGATTTACATATGTACTTTTATTTGTTATATTTTGTTTTAGACCCCTGAAGAAGGCCTTTTTGGCTGAAACACGGACCGTGTAGGGTCCCAATAAACGTTTTTGGTGCTCTTACTATCTGTTCAGTCTGGTCCTTTTGGGTTTCTTCCGCTTGTTTTGTTGTTTTTTTGCATTTTGAAACCGAGCATGCCCAGAGAGGAAAAGCAGCCGCAGAGGCAGGCAGTCAGCGCTGGAGGAAGACGTCTTCTGCTGGCTGGGCCTCGGGATCCTCGCCAGCCAAGGTATTTCCTGTTGCAGCAGCGATGGGGGGTGGCAGTGGCAGTGATCAGGGGGGCGGCAGCGTACGACGATTGTGGGGGGGGGGGGGGGGGCGCAGCAGCCCTGCCTCGGGCCTGGAGGCAGCGGCCCTGGCTGGGACTCTAGTTCTATTAGCTGTAAGTGATTGAGTCCTCTCAAAAAACGGACAACATCTGGATGTGCTGCCATGGAAGAATTCTACAGTCACAGAAAGAAGCAAGAGTTGCAACCTGCACCTTCGCAGAATCTAAGCCAAACCTTTCTTAAAACCATCCTGAAAAAAAGTCAGAATATTAGCTAGAGAAGACTGAAAAGATAAAACAGCGCTTTAAGAACACAATGATGCCGAACACTCTCCAGAGTCTAGAATAAGCCATTGAGGTAGAGTGTTTTCTAGCCTGTAGCAAAGTTATACTAACATCTTCCAGATAGGCTTTATTCCTTAGCTTTGACCTTTCAAGAACCAGGTCAAAAGATGAAAGGGAGACAGATTTTCCATCTGTATTGGACCCTGGGTAAAAAGACCTCTTTGAAGGGGTAACACTAGTGGCTTATCTATCCAGGAGCTGCACAGGAAACTATCTTCCACCTGCTGGAGAAATACTGAATTGGAACTGCTGCACAGTGCTTCTTATAACAGAGCTCGGTTCTTGTTAACTCCACCTGTTGGTAGATGGGAATAACTTACAAGTTCTGGACTGATCTGCTGGTGATGCTAAGGGAAAAGATAGGCGTGAATATTCGAAGTTAAACCCCACTGAGCTAGCTGGCTGCTGATATTCAGGGGCACTTAACTAGGTTGTGCCACTGCATATCGGCTCTAACCTGTCATGCCCTAACCGGCTAGGTTGGGTGTGATCCGGGGGCAGAGTTTGGCTGGAGACATTACTTAGCTGGTTAGCAACATATTCAGTCAGCTAACTAGCTAAGCATGAAAATAAAGTCAGAACAGCAAAAAGGTTGTCCTAACTTTTATCCATGGAGTTAACCAGGCACCGGTCTGAATATTGGCCTGTGGCTGTGAGTAGCGTACAAGCCACTTACCTTCGGAGGATGAATATCAGGCCCAGCTATCCTCCTAGTCTCTCCTGTGGGGTTGGGTTTCAGAGCTGCTCTATGCAAAGTTACTAGATGTGGGTTAAGGGAGTCCCGGCGAGAGCGCGATACAAGATGGCCGCTTAGGGATCGAGCTCGGCTTCCCGTTATCTTATGTTTTCAGTATCATCTCATCAGACCGCGTGTATTGGTGACAAAAACCAAAGATATCACAAAGACATCATTTTTTAAAAATTCTTTTTTTTGTTTTATTTCAATGTCTTAACCTTGAGGTCATTGTTCAGCAGCAGCCGCAGCAAGCGGATACATTTAAATGGTGGTCAGAGAGTTTAACGATCCATAGGGTCGGTGGTGCTGAATTTACATATTCGAGGAGCTGCCCGGTTTTATGGAGTAAGAATTTATGTCAGTTCTGGTATTCTAGTCATTACAAACATATGTGAACAGACACATATGCAAATGAGCAGTTTCTGGCTAAGCGGCATTCTGTGCTTTATGGGTGGGCTTTCACGCAGGTGGCGTTTGAGAAGAAAATGGCTGCGTCACATTTATTTATTTATTTAATAAACTTATATCCCACATTTTCCCCATTAGTTGCAGGCTCAATGTGGCTTACACATAACCGTAGGGTAGGCTACAGTTCAGAAAGTATAAATGAACAATGTAATAGTAGGTTATTAAGCGTTTAGGTATCATATAAAACAACAGAGATAACAAAAGATAGTACAGGGTAATACAAGATAATAAGGTCCATGGATTGTGCTGAAAACAGGAAAAATTAAGATTAGGTTGAGTCTGGTATGCCTTTTTGAACATGGTGGTCTTCAATAATTTTCTGAAATTTAAATAATTCTGAGTTGATTTCAAGGTTCTGGGTAGTGCATTCCATAGTTGTGTGCCTATGAAGGAGAAGTTGGATGCGTAGGTAGATTTGTATTTAAGGCCACTGCAATCTGGATAATGTAAATTTAGGTAGGATTTAGGATTTAGGAAAATTTATGCAGACAGTGGTCGATATCCCAAAGGATTTAAGTAGCCAGAAGAGGCTTCTGCCTGACAAATCCCTCCCTTCTCCACCACCACCAACTCCAGGCTCCGCACTTTCTGCCTCACCTCACCCCATGCTTGGAACAAACTCCCTGAGCCCATACGCCAGACCCCCTCCCTGCCCATCTTCAAATCATTGCTCCAAGCCCACCTCTTCAATGTCGCCTTCGGCACCTAACCACCATTATACCTCTATTCAGGAAATCTAGACTGCCCCAACTTGACATTTCATCCTTTAGATTGTAAGCTCCTTCGAGTAGGGACTGTCCTTCTTTGTTAATTTGTACAGCGCTGCGTAACCCTAGTAGCGCTCTAGAAATGTTAAGTAGTAGTAGTTAAACCCAGCTGAGTGAGCTGACAACCAATATTCAGTGGCATTTAACCAGTTAATGTTGCGGATATGACCACTTACTGGCAATCCCCTAACTAGCTGGGTTAGGGGCAGGCCAAGGGCGGAGATAGGGCAACATTAGCCGGTCAGAGGCGATTTTCAGTCTTAACAACTGGCCTAACTAAATGCAGCAAATTAACTGGGCACCAATCTAATTAGCTGGCATTAGTTCAGCGCATGGCCAGAAGCGGCTTATCAGGGGCATGTTGGGGGAAGGGGCTGGGAGGGGTCTGGGCCGGTCTAAACTTGTTGTTGTTGACCAGACCAGTGTATAGAATTAAAATATCAATTCCCGGAATTAGTGCGCGCTAAATTCTAAGAAGCCCATTTTACACCTATGGCATTCTATGCTAATTCCGTTAGCACACGCTAAGCTTCAGTAAAAGAACCCCTAAGCAAGCAAAACAGGACACTAGTCAATGAATGAACAGTAACAATAATCAGAGACCTTAATGCAACAAAAGTAAAGAATTTTTAACAGAACATAAGCAAATGATCAATTTATTTCTTTGGGAGGGGGAGTCTTCACTAGCATATTGATTAATCTCCGGATCATTCTAAGGAAATCACAAATATTTCCCTGTAATGATTTTATTACTTCATATTAGTCTATATTCAAATGTTTTGCCCAGGTAACATTGAAAATTATTAGACAGATTGTTGATATTAAAATTTCCCATCCACAGGCCAATAAAAATTTCTCTGGAAAATCTAACCACGTAGGTGTGCTGGGAGCATGGTTAAACATTAAGGGGTCCTTTTACTAACGTGCACTGAAAAACGGGCTGCGCTTGTGTAGGCACGTGTTTTGAGCACACAGATCCATTTTTCAATGTGCTTGTAAAAAAATGCCTTTTTCAATTTTTGCCAAAAATGGATGTGCGGCAAAATAAAAATTGGCTTGTGTCCATGTTGGGTCTGAGACCTTACCGCCACCCATTGACTTAGCGATAAGGTTTCACATGGTAACCATGCAGTAATCGTCTAATGCATAGAATGACGATTACTGCCCAGTTTCCGCCTTGTGCAGGAAAATAAAAATTATTTTCCGACACGCGTAGCAGACACGCTTAAAAAACAAAATTGCCACCCGGGCCATGCGGTAGCTGGGCGGTAACTCCAAATTGATGCACATAGAATGCGTGTACACACCTATGCGGCTTAGTAAAAGGACCCCTAACCAAATACCTCTAATGTTCAGCACTGTGAGGGCAATATAACCTATGATAACCTAGGTCCTCATATTTTTTTTAATTGATATTTTAAGTTAACACCAAGAAACCTGGTTTGGAAAACAAGGTTAAGTTCACAAAACAACAAATATAAAAAGAAAAAATGAAGAAAGAAATATTTGTATATATAATCTAAATTTACCCCTTATCAGTCCACATATAGAGAGATCCAAGACACTATATCAAGAAATATTAATTACATACATCGACAAAGCAGGGGGTGCAAAAGAGCAGAATACCTAAACTTCGTGTTGTAGACGACACAGATGACTGAACAAAGACTCCCAAAGGTCCGTCACTTTTAGAAGCCAAAAAAGCACTTAAGGTATCTGGCTCATAACAAATACATCTAACGGACTTGTTTAATTACACACTTAAATGGGAAATTCAACCAAAATGTTGCTTTAATGTCTTAAATCTAGCTCTTGAACTTTACATCTCATATCTAAAAATTGTTTCCTTTTTTCTGAGTTACCCTTGCCATATCCAGGAATACCCAAATCTGGCAATTAAGAAATGGTTTAATCTTTATTATGGAAAAAAAGTCTCAAAACCCTGTCTCTGTCTGGTTCAAGGACAACATTCCTCATCAATCAGTGTTGATGAGACTACACCTTGATCTTCTCCAGTTGTTATCTGAGTGACATTCAGTTCATCAAAGGAAATGTCTGTCCCTGGAACCAAATCTTGATCTGCTGGTTTCTTTGACATTGGAGGCAAATAATATGCCTTTACAACAGGAGAACAAGACATTTAAGAGTTAAAAAGGTGCCACTGATGTAAAAGTTCTTTGATGGAAAGAATTCTCCAAGTTTTCTATTTTGCGATGAATTGCCAAGTTATTCTTAACCAAGGTTGCTTGGCAATCTGAAATCCCCTTAATCTCAGTCTTCACTTGATTGCTTTTTGTTGTACTTCCATTAATGTCCCTTGTTGGAACTGGAACTGAGTAGCCAGCAATTCCAATTTTCCTGAGATAGACTGGTCCTATTTAGTTATAGCTTCCCAAATAACATCAAGAGTAGCTAATTTTGGTTTAACAGAAAAAGCAGGTTTCTGCAGCACACCCGTGATCTGAGAGATAAC
Organism: Microcaecilia unicolor; assembly: GCF_901765095.1. Classification (NCBI taxonomy): domain Eukaryota; kingdom Metazoa; phylum Chordata; class Amphibia; order Gymnophiona; family Siphonopidae; genus Microcaecilia; species Microcaecilia unicolor. Next base: position 18,227,192 of record NC_044033.1, read on the forward strand.
CTGCAGTCCTTCGGGAAGCTTCTGCTCCTTCTCTCCTCAGTTCAAAGGTGTCACCACTGGTGTCAAAGGCATCAAAGACACTGAAGTGTCATCTTCCAGAGAGACAGACCCCAGAGAGGCCTGTGGCATCCCCAACTCAGGTTCTGTGGAAGCCTCCTGCCCCACCACTGATGTCGCTGGATTCCGAGGAGGCTCCCTGCCTTCCAGACTCAGAGAGATGACAGCGTCAAGCGGGGGGGGGGGGGGGGGGGGAGGGGGAAGGCTGTCCTTTCCCCACACTCCCCTACAGCGATGCAAGCGGTCTGGCTCCACTGCTCACAGCAAAGCAATCTGTCGGCTTCACTATCGCCAGGTCAAGGCTCTTCCTGAGGTAGATCCATGTTTTGGCCCCTGTGCTTCCCCATTGAGTTAAGCAAACCAAGAAAATTGTTTAAAGGTAAAAATTTCAACACGGGGGGAAGACAGCACCTTGCTAGTGAGCTGCCTGAGCGGCCATCTTGGATCTCCTCCTAGGACCTCATAGTTATGCATGTGTCATAGGCATAAATGTTTAGAATACTAGGTATGTGTGCACCGAATGTCACGTAAGTAATTTTCTGCAAATATTTGCTTGATTTACATAAGAGTGTATTTGCAAGGGGGTGTACAAGGGGGCGGAGCATGGGTGGGACATAGGCAGGGCTTCCACCTATGTATGAACCTGTCACACTTAGGCAGATGAACTTACAACAGCTCTATGGCTGGCAACAGGGTGAGTGCCTAAATATTAAGGTGCATCACTAGCTACTCTATTTACACTAATATTCTATTATAGAACTAGCCCCCCCCCCCCCCCCCCCCGATATTCAGCACTATTTAACCGGTCAGAAATGGTCACTGACCAGTTAAATGGCATATCAGCACCTAACCGCTAATATTCAGTGGGAGATAACCAGTTATCTCCCGCTAAATATTGCTGGTTAGCATCTAGCACAGAAATGGCTATATAGAGTGATTTATCCGGTTAGGCGCTGATATTCGGCTCCTAACTGGATCAGTTTAGCAGTCAAATAGGACCGCATTAATTGCTGTCCTGTCTTTAACAGGTAAAATTTAACTGGTTAGCGCTGAATATTGTTAACTTTTTAGCAGTTAAAAAAACCCCGCATATTCAATTCCGCTCGCTGAAAATGGCCCGGCATACACCGACAGTAGACAGCAAAAGAACTGCCCACCACTGGCTCAATATCAGGGGGTAGGCTCCTACCAGACGCCTAATTGAAGGTGCCCAGTTACAGAATGTGGATATTTTTCTACTTTTGATTTTTAATTGTACTCATGCCACAATTGCAAAGGTTCCAAACCCCTCTAAGGATTGATTGAATCAAACCAACTCATTGAATCAAACCAACTCATCAAACCGATCCCAAGAGATTTGATTTTGTTGTCAATGTCCTGGGGTGTGAGAGCTTCACCTCAGGGAGACATTATTGGGAGGTGGAGGTGGGAGACAAGACTGCCTGGACATTGGGGGTTTGTAAAGATTCGGTGAACAGGAAGGGGAAGATCAAATATATACCTAGGAGTGGATACTGGACAGTGAAACTGAGAGACAGAGATAAATACAAGGCCTGCACCTCCCTGAGTGTGAGACCCCAGGGCAGTGGGGATTTTCCTGGACTATGAGGCAGGAAAGGTCTCATTTTACAATTCAGATAAGAAATCTCATCTCTTCACCTTCACCAACACCTTCATTGAGAAACTCTGGCCTTTCTTCAGTCCTTATCTCAAGGAAGGAGATAAAAATGCTGGAGCTCTGAGAATCCGTCCAGTGCCAGACTGGGAATGAGTGAGCCAGACTCAGGGGTCTGATATATAACGTGGAAGTTGATTTTTGAGATCTGGATAAGAAGAGCACTGCTGCGCAGCTTAAAATCGATCTACGAAAGAACGAACTTCCGCATATCACTGAAGACCCATCTCTTTAATAAAGCATACCACAACGATCAACGAATGTGAATATACACGCCCATCTATTCTCCATTATCTGCTTGTATATTATAACTTTGTTTAATTATCATCATGATGACCAAGGCTTTGCAATACTAAATGTTTACTAACATTCTTCCACTATTCATGATGTATTGTAAGCCACTTTGAGCCTGCAAAGAGGTTCCAGGTGGGATACAAATGCAATGAATAATAATAATTTACTAATGCCAAGTTTTTGGTATCAGGATTGCTCAATCTTATTTATTTAGATCTTGCTCACACCTTTTTCAGTAGTAGCTCAAGGTGAGTTACATTCAGGTAGACTGGATATTTCTCTGTCCTAGGAAGGCTCACAATCTAAGTTTGTACCTGAGGTAATGGAGGGTTGTGACTTGCCCAAGATCACAAGGAGCAGCAGTGGGATTTGAACTGGCCACCTCTGGATTGCAAGACCGGTGCTCTAAACCCTAGGCCACTCCCAAACTTACAACAGCATTGCTTAAAATTACCTAGTCTAGTTTTCCTGCCTAAAGCAGTTGTAGAGATCCTACAGGGTCATTGACTTCACGCTTGATTTCTAACTACGAATGATCCTCTATGCTAGCATCATGTTTTCATGAATACTGTTGCAATACAAAGTGGAGGAGTGGCCTAGTGGCTAGAGCACCAGCCTTACCATCCAAAGGTGGTTGGTTCAAATCTCACTACTGCTCCTTATGATGTTGGCCACTTAACCCTCCTTTGCCTTAGGTACAAAATTAGATTGTGATCCCAGGACAAATACCCAATATATCTGAATGCAACTCACCTGGAGCTACTGCTGAAAAAGCTGTGAGCAAAATCCAAATAAATAAAAAATATTGACTGTTCACTAGTGGTGGGAAGCTGTTCCACATTGTCATCATCCTTACAGAGAAAGAAAGTGGATCCTAGAGTTTGATAAGGAATATATTTCTAGGATTAGCTGAAGATAGAAAGGCTTCACAGAGCTCCAAAGGGTGAAAGTAGAGCCATGACACTTGTTGCTCAAAAGTGTACATTGAAAGGAAAATTCATTATGATGGAATCTGTTTTGTGTTGAATGAAAGGTTCATTCTTGTAAAAGAGTCTCCATTTGTGCTACACCTAAAACAGAATTTTATGCAAATCCCTGGATCAAGGTTAGAAAAATGTTGCTGCAGTGCATGAATACAGAGGAAGAATTGATGAAGAGGAGGTATAAGCCCTGGCTTATCTGGAATGCAGATTTTCAGCTGAGGCTTCCCTGTCATTGTGCCAGAATGCAAGGCTAGGTCAAGCAGTGATTAGGCTTGATGCTTGAGACTCAGACTTTATTAGTCTCTCCAAAGATCTGCGACCTTTCTAATTGATATAAGAGTGACACGGATCAGTATTGAAATGCATAGGCAGTGTGCTTTTTAAAAACTGACTGCTATTCGCATAGGGCTAGATTCTATATATGGCACCTGAATAATCCACGTAGAAAAAAAATACGCCTAGGCGTATTCTCTAAAATATGCCTAAATTTTAAAGAAAAGGCTTAAATTTCTACACAGTATAGAGAATTCACCAAGCACCCAGGGGCGTAGCCAGACTTTGGCGGGAGGGGGGTCCAGATCCCGAGGTGAGGGGGCACATTTTAGCACCCCCTGGCACCAACAACCCCCCCCCCCGGCATTTTTGACCCCCCCCCAGCCACTGCCGCCACCACCACCAGCTTTGACCCCCCCCCAGCTCCAACCCTTTCAACCCCCCATTTCCGCCACTTCCAACTCTCCTTTGCTGCCACTGTTGGGTACCTTTGCTGGCGGGGTCCCCAAACCCCGCCAGCCAAAGTCCTCTTCTCCGGCACGGCCGCGTTGCTGATCTGCAAGGGTAGGCTTCTGTTTCTGTGAGTCTGACGTCCTGCACGTACGACTCAGAGAAACAGAAGCCTGTGCGGCCGCATTGCTGATCTGCAAGGGCAGGCTTCTACATGGAATGTTGCTAGTGGAGGAGTAGCCTAGTGGTTAGTGCAGTGGAACATAGAATGTTGCTACTATTTGAGATTCTGGAATGTTGCTACTACTGAGATTCTGTTGCTACTATTTGAGATTCTACATGGAATGTTGCTACTATTGGAGATTCTAGATGGAATGTTGCTACTATTTGAGATTCTGCATGGAATGTTGCTAGCATTGGAGATTCTAGATGGAATGTTGCTACTATTAAGATTCTGTTGCTACTGTTTAAGATTCTACATGGAATGTTAATGCTGCTATTGCACTTGCAACATTCCATGTAGAAGTCTGCCCTTGCAGATAAGCAACGTGGCCGCGCAGGCTTCTGTTTCTGTGAGTCTGACATGTACGTGCAGGACGTCAGACTCACAGAAACAGAAGCCTACCCTTGCACAGCAGCAACGCGGCCATGCCGGAGAAGAGGACTTTGGCTGGCGGGGGTTGGGGAGCCCCACCAGCAAAGGTACCCAACAGCGGCGGGGGGCAGGGCCAAATCTACGGGGGCCCATGCCCCCGTGGCCCCACGTAGATCTCAAAAACCAATGTATTTTTGATATTGTTTCACATCAAGTTGTTAGGCTGAAGGAATATAGAATAAGATTGTCTATATAACTGGTCCAATTTTGTTGGAATACAATTCCAAGATGGTTGAGAGAATGTCAGAATTTTAATAGCATTTAAGAAAGATATCAAAATTCTGTTAGTCATTGAGGCCTATAATGGTTCCTAATTTGTTCAAAATTAAAGGCACAATATGCTACGATACACTGGAATTGGAGTATTTAGAATGATGCATATTGAGGAGTCATGGGATATGAGGTAGTGTCCTATTGTGGATTAAAAACCAGTTAATAGAAAATAGAGAGTATGGTTAAATGGTCAGTATTCTCAAAGGAGAAGGGGAGATTGTGCGGTTTCCTAGGGGTCTGTGCTGGGACCATTGATAGCGGAGGAGTAGCCTAGTGGTTAATGCAGTGGAGTTTGATAGTGGGGAAGTTGGTTTGATTCCCATTGCAGCTTCTTGTGATTCTGGGCAAGTCACTTAACCCTTCATTGCCCTAGTTACAAATAAGTACCTGTAGAAACTATGTAAACTGCTTTGAATGTAGTCACAAAAACCACAGAAAGGTGGTGTTTCAAGTACCAATCCCCCCTTTTAAAAATCTTTATAAATGATCCAGAGATGGGAATAACTAGTGAGGTAATTAAATTTGCTGATGACATAAAGTTATTCAAGGTTGTTACTTCGCAAGAGGATTGTGAAAAATTGCAAGAGGACCTTACGAGACTGAGAGATTGGACATCCAAATGGCAGATGACGTTTAATGTGAGCAAGTGCAAAGTGATGCATGTGGGAAAGAGGAACCCGAACTATAGCTACGTGATGCAAGGTTCCACATTAGGAGTCACCACCCAGGAAAAGGATCTAGGTGTCATCATTAAAATGCCAAGCCAGGGAAAATCTGCTACAGTACAAAGAAAAAAAAGCCACAGACATAATCCCCCTTATAGTGACATACAACCCAGAGCTGGAAAAATTAAGAAAAATCATAAAAGATCTGCAGCCTCTACTCCAGGAGGATGAATTACTGAAAGAGATATTCCCATCCCCACCAGTGCTGGCCTCCCAACAGCCACCCAACTTAAAACACAAGCTAATTAGAAGTAAGCTCCCAACACAAACTCAAAAAGAAAAGAATGGCACACATCGTTGCAATATATCCAGCTGCAAACTATGTCAAAACATTTCACAAGACCCCACGGTCATTCACAAAGTAAAAATATTCAACATTAAGGAATCTTTCATGTGCTCATCTTCCAATGTGGTATATATCATTCAGTGTAAAAAATGCAACGAAGGCTGCTACATTGGAGAAACAAGTCAGATGCTAAAGAAGATATTTAATTTACATAGACACCATATGAAAAATGCTAGTACCAATAAAGATGTCATGCCTGTGGGACAGCACTGTACCAGTGATTTCATGGTAAGAATCCTGAAAGGGAACTTTAAAACAATACAGGAACGTAAGACCTTTGAAGTCAGAATGATTAAATATTTTGACACCCACCACACAGGACTTAACAAAGATCTGGGTTTTCTAGCCCATTACAAACCATAAAATTGTACTGCTTTGTCACCCTCCTGTCTCCATGCATATGTCCCTGTCCCTCATCCACCTCACTCTTCCTGTCTCTCACCTATCCAACCCTGGACTGGGTAAAACTAGTTGATGATCGTTAATGAACCGAAGGGCTCTAGAAAGTCAGTAAGGAATAGTCAAACAGGAAAGGTAATCAGGAACAGCAGTTCAAAAAGCCTTAGAGGTAAGTAAAGCAACTTTGTACATAATCTATTTTTCAACAGGAAGCCATTGATATTTTTTCGACAGGGGTGAGATTTGATCTGATCGAAAAGCATGGCATAATAACTTGATGGCTGTATTCTGGAGTGTTTGCAGCATTCGCACAGTGGAATGTGGTAAACCTGCATAGATAATATTGCAACAATCAAGACAGGAAGTAAAAAAGGAAAGAATAAGAGCATGGAAATTCGAAAAATCAAATTGCGTTAAGTTGACGGAAGACCAGAAAACAAACTTTGGTTAAATGTGAAACCTGTGGCAAGAAAGAAAGAGAGGAGTCAAGAAGTATGCCTAAATATCAAAAATTAGATACTGGAATGATTGAAGTACTGAAAAGAGTAACAGAAGTGCACCAGAAAACCAAAACGCGATAGTTTTTTCAGAATTAAGTACTAATTGTTGACTCAAGGCAAGCATGAAGCGGAGCAAGGAAAGGCAAGGATGGGGAGGTGGGGTATAATAAAAGAATGTCATCCGAATAAACATAGACTGAGATTCCAAAAGACTGAATGAGGGCAACAATGGGGCTAAAAAAAGATGAAAAAGAAGAGGTGAATGTATTGAACCCTGAGGTACCCCCCAATGCAAATCCTTTTGTTCAGAGACAGTATCAGAAAGTACCACCTCTGCTAGTAGCATTTCAGTTGGAGGACTCCCACACAGCTTAGAGGGAACAGTGCTTATGAACTTATTGTTCCTTTGACAAGACCATGATGGAGATATCTTCTCATCATCAGGTCAATGGAGAAAAACGTTGTGTATTCACTTACCTGAAGAAGAAAGAAAAACTCTTGAAAGTTTGTTAAAGATAGATTAAGTTAGTCCAATAAAAAGGCATCACCGACGGTTTGATCGTTGATTCTTATTAGAGGGAACGCAGCGGGGTAACCAGGTGGAAGAAAGGAGGAGGGAAACCTGGTTCATAGGAAATTATCCTTTATTAAAATACAATCACACAAATCTCTGACCATCAAGTACACCAGGACTCGACACAGGCTGTGTTTTGGCCCTGTCGCCTGCATCAGGAGTCCATTAGATCTGAGCTCTACGCTATCAGTGAAAATGAAGACAACACCGTAGTATCCTAAGCCTATAAAATTGATTCTGTTCATTGGTTACAAATAGTCGAAGACAAAAAACTACTGTAATGTGAACCAACAAGTCTGTGTCACTGGTGAAAGCAGGCTCTTCTCCTTTGCCTTGTGTTGATTCTTGTTTCCACATATCCAAAAGGACTAACATGATAATCACATTTCCCTGGTAACAAATGCAAGCTTTGTTGTTAGAAATTTCCGACAGATGCTGAGAAAGAGGCTATTAACAGTTGGTTGAACTGAAGTGCATGTTCTCCATTACCTATGGCAGCTGTGTTTCGCATTTTCACACAACTCATATTCCTGGAGAGAAAACAGCTGCTTTAAGGATTCAATTAGATGACTGAAGTTGACTTGAGTGTCTTGTGCACTCAAGCCTTCACAAAGACTTCCCGTTCCCCTTGTGAGGGATTGCTCGCACAGGATAGTACAGTCACAAACATACAGACCCTGGTGGGATAGATAAGATAGGCAGACATGGGGCCACATCTGCATCATTATCTGTTCTGGGAAGCTGGTATGTTATTAAGAGGATTTTCATGAACGACTGAAGGGATTGTCACAAGGGTGGACTGACCATATGAGCAGCTGGGCAGTGCCCGAGGGCCCAGAGACTCTCTCCCCCTCCAACAGCCCCCCTGAGCCTTGGTGGGTCCTTCCCGGACCCACCTTGAAGGGCCCTGGTGGTCTACTGGCCTCTTCGGGGGGCAGGAACCCCCCTCTTTCTTGCCCACTGCTGCTACTCTGCCCGGCGCCGCTGCATTTTCAAAATGGTTGCTGAGACTTCCCTGCGGCAGTCCCACGAGCCATTTTGAAAACACAGCAATGCCGGGCAGAGTAGGGTTCTTTCCTGCTCCCAAAGAGGCCACCAGAGAGGATGCATTGGTGTGCAGGGGGAGGGGCAGGGCGGCAGTGTATGGATGAGGGGGTGCGAGCCCAACGACTCTCACTGCCTGGAGGCCCAGATCACTATCAGTAAGCCCTTGGCCTGTCAGCACGATTGCGTAAGTGTATAATTTATCCAGGCTGCTGGAAATACCTGAGTCTTATCCATTTACACTCATGCTCTGCTCCAGTGTGTGATGTGGAGCAACAGGACATGGATGGTGTTTAGAAATGCTATGATGAAGGAAAAACAAGCCATGCTGCTATAAGCAGGAAGTATGTATGTGTATGTGTGTAGTTTTCTTACACTGACACAGAACTAGACACCAGGCAAACTGACTTTCTGTGAGATTACATTAAAGTCTTTACGTGCCTCTACCCTCCATACCTCAGATGGGCAATGACTTTAATGAGCACTGTCAAAGTTCCTGCAGGTTCAAAAATCATCATGACTTCTAAAGAATAAAAAGAACCCAAGATGAATTGTCTACAGTGTTCAGTTTTATATCTACTCTGCTTTAGGCCATTTCTTGTTTTTACAAATTACCAGGTTTATAAGGATGGGCTGTCGGATACCTTCTCTGCTCTTCCCAACCATAGGCGTCATTTCAAAACAAATTAGAGGTGCCAAGCACACTATAAATTTCCCCTTCCTGGCTTCTATGTCCCCAACACACAAAAAGTTGTGTTCATCATATATAATTTTGGCGTTCACTTCTGGCACATAGGTTTCTATTCATGAAGGCAGGATTTTTGACTGCCTGGGCTTGTCCTTCCTCCTTTGATAATTTACCTTGTCTTCCCTTTAGCATCACCCCCCCCCCCCCCCCCACCTTCGTAGACCACTTTCTGTCCCAGGTAACTCTCTTATCTTTCTACCCTTCTGCCTAGTGCCGGCTCTCATCATCATTTCACAGCAGAGTTTGGTGAATGGAAGGGGACATGACCGGAAAGGGTGATTGTTCAATGTGATGCCCCTAGTGCAAGGACCTGCTTTTCAGGACCTTTTACAATCGGACTGTCATATGTATTCAGAAAAAATGAGTATCTATCTCAAATGCATTGAATCCTTGCCAGGGTGTACTGGTGGGGAATATTAGACTGCCTTTCAAAGAGATGCATTCCATTAATCTTATCTATTAAAGTCTGGCTACCTCTGGCTCAATAAAGATTATAACTGATGTCTACTATTAGCTGTGCCTGCTTCGAGAAAAATCATTTTGACCTTGGGATTTCTACTGCAGTTCCTATTTAAAGGAATAGAACCATGCAACACGGAACTTCAAAGTCACAGGAAGATCAGCATTCGTGCACATACGTGGCCTCAGTTTGACTATATTTTCCCAACGCAGTGACGGATTCCCAAACGTGAAGGCTTTACGCAGATATTAGAGATGGACAGTCCTTTCAAACAAATGTCGTTCATTGATAAGAATACGCAGTATGCACGCATAAGGTAAAAATTCTCAAAAGGTAGCCAAAATTTAGGTGCCGTGATGATGCATTGCTAACTACAAATTCTGTAACGGCAGCTCTGCGTGGAATAGAATACTAGTGTAGGTCCGCAGTTCCGTGCCTAACTTTAGGTGTGACCACTTCTGCTTGCGCCTAACTCTAACTCATTAGGCGCGTAACTGCTAGTATTCTGTAACTCATTCATGTAACTCCTAGGCACCCCCCTGGCCCACCCATGACTCTCTCAAGTTAAAGTCCCCTTACAGTTTCACACTATAAACATTGTGTGCCTTCTCTTGTGACTTGTCTCTCTTTTTAAATTACTGACAGTGGTCAGTTAGTTCCTAATTGCCAATTAGAGTCTTTTATCCCAATTAACGTAGATGATGGCATGATAAAGACCTGCATGGTCCATCCAGTCTGTCCAACAAGATAAACTCATTACATAAGGTATGATGTGATACTTCATATGTATACCTGATCTTGATTTGTCCTTGCCCAGCACTGGCCTTGTTCTCTAACTTCAGAAGCTGAACCTGTCCAGCCAAAATCAGGGGCACAGACCGTAGAAGTCTGCCCAGTACTGGCTTTGCTTCCCAATTACAGGTGTTGCCGCCTGGACTCCGCTAAAGTTCTTTGGATCAATTCCTTCTAAACACCAATAATTATCAATTATTGCTTGTTAGAACAAATTAGCATTTAATTAATAATTAAAGGGGTCTTTTCCTAAAGGTTAGCACATTTTATCTGTCACAGGACCCATTTTACTCCTACGCTGAAATCTTCTGCCCAGGATGCTAGGAATAATTAGGAGAGGGATGCAAAATAATACCATGGAGTGATATCTCTGTATGACTCCATGGTGCAACCTCACCTTGAATATTGTGTTCAATTCTGGTCGCCATATCTCAAAAAAGATAGTGGAATTAGAAAAGGCTCAAAGAAGAGCGGCCAAAATGATAGATGGGGTGGAACTGTAGCCAGGACCTGCCCACCAGGGGATGTATTATCCTTTCGCACCGAGGATATATCTCCAAATGTTGCCCGGGAGGGAAAGGTTAGGACAGCTGTTGTACTTGGTGATTCGATCATTAGGCATATAGATAGCTGGGTGGCTGGTGGACGTGAGGATCGCCTGGTGACTTGCCTGCCTGGTGCGAAGGTGGCGGACCTCACGTGTCACCTAGATAGGATTCTAGATAGTGCTGGGGAGGAGTCCGCTGTCTTGGTACATGTGGGTACCAATGACATAGGAAAATGTGGGAGAGAGGTTCTGGAAGCAAAATTTAGGCTCTTAGGTAGAAAGCTGAAATCCAGATCCTCCAGGGTAGCATTTTCTGAAATGCTACCTGTGCCACGCGCAGGGCCCAAGAGACAGGCAGAGCTCCAGAGTCTCAATGCGTGGATGAGACGATGGTGCAGGGAGGAGGGCTTTAGATTTGTTAGGAACTGGGCAACATTCTGGGGAAGGGGGAGCCTATTCCGAAAGGATGGGCTCCATCTTAACCAGAGTGGGACCAGGCTGCTGGCATCGGCGTTTAAGAAGGAGATAGAGCAGCTTTTAAACTAGAAATGGGGGGAAGGCCGACAGTCGCTCAAAAGAGCATGGTTCGGGATAAGGTATCTTTCAAAGATATCACCATAACAGGGAAGATAGAGTATCCTGATAGTGAGGTTGCAAAAGAGATTGTAGTAGATCGGGTATCTTTAAATAACAATAAAAATCAGACAAAAGATTGCCAATTAATACTGTCAAGTACTAAGCATGATGTACTTAGGAACAACAAACATAGTTTGAAATGTCTATATGCGAATGCCAGGAGCCTAAGAAATAAGATGGGGGAGTTAGAATATATTGCACTAAATGAAAAATTAGATATAATAGGCATCTCTGAGACCTGGTGGAAGGAGGATAACCAGTGGGACACTGTCATACCGGGGTACAAATTATATCGTAGTGATAGGGTGAATCGGATTGGTGGAGGGGTAGCATTGTATATTAACGAGAGCCTTGAATCAAATAGATTGAAAATTCTGCAGGAAGCAAAACACTCCTTGGAATCACTGTGGATTGAAATTCCATGTGCAAAGGGGAAAAGGATAGTGATAGGAGTGTACTACCGTCCGCCTGGCCAGGACGAACAGACGGATGCGGAAATGTTAAAGGAAATCAGGGACGCAAACAAACTGGGCAACACAATAATAATGGGGGATTTCAATTACCCGCATATAGACTGGGGTAATGTAACATCTGTACACGCAAGGGACATAAGATTTCTTGATGAAATCAAGGACAGCTTCATGGAACAGCTAGTTCAGGAGCCGACAAGAGAAGGAAAAATACTAGACTTAGTCCTTAGTGGTGCTCATGATCTAGTGCAGGGGGTAACGATACGAGGGCCGCTTGATAACAGTGATCATAATATGATCGGTTTTGATATTGGCATTGAAGGAAGTGAAACTAGGAAATCAAGTACGCTAGCGTTTAACTATAGAAAAGGTGATTACGACAAAATGAGAAAAATGGTGAAAAAAAGACTGAAAGGAGCAGCTCGCAGAGTAAAAAACTTGCATCAGGCGTGGATGCTGTTTAAAAACGCCATCCTGGAGGTTCAGGACAAATATATTCCACGTATTAGAAAAAAGGGAAAAAAGACTAAACGTCAGCCGGCGTGGCTAAACAGTAAGATAAAGGAAATCATTAGAGCCAAAAAACAATCCTTCAGAAAGTGGAGAAGAGAACCAACTGAAAGTAACAGGATAGATCATAAGGAATGCCAAGCCAAATGCAAAGCGGAGATAAGGAGGGCAAAAAAGGACTTTGAGAAGAAATTAGCGTTGGAAGCAAAAATACATAGTAAAAACTTTTTTAGATACATTAAAAGCAGGAAACCGGCCAAAGAGTCGGTTGGGCCGCTGGACGAAAATGGTGTTAAAGGGGCGATCAAGGAGGACAAAGCCGTAGCGGAGAAATTAAACGAATTCTTTGCTTCGGTCTTCACCGAGGAGGATTTGGGGGGGACACCGGTGCCGGAAAGAATATTTGAAGCGGGGGAATCGGAGAAACTAAACAAATTCTCTGTAACCTTGGAGGATGTAATGGGTCAGTTCAGCAAGCTGAAGAGTAGTAAATCACCGGGACCTGATGGTATTCATCCCAGAGTATTAATAGAACTAAAAAATGAACTTGCGGAGCTACTGTTAGAAATATGCAATCTGTCCCTAAAATCGAGTGTAATACCGGAAGACTGGAGGGTAGCCAATGTTACTCCGATTTTTAAGAAGGGTTCCAGAGGAGATCCGGGAAATTATAGACCGGTGAGTCTGACGTCGGTGCCGGGCAAGATGGTGGAGGCTATTATTAAGAATAAAATTGCAGAGCATATACAAAAACATGGACTGATGAGACAAAGTCAGCACGGATTTAGTGAAGGGAAGTCTTGCCTCACCAATCTAATGCATTTTTTTGAGGGGGTAAGCAAACATGTGGACAATGGGGAGCCGGTTGATATTGTATATCTGGATTTTCAGAAGGCGTTTGACAAAGTGCCGCACGAAAGACTCCTGAAGAAATTGCAGAGTCATGGAATCGGAGGTAGGGTATTATTATGGATTAAGAACTGGTTGAAAGATAGGAAGCAGAGAGTAGGATTGCGTGGCCAGTATTCTCAGTGGAGGAGGGTAGTTAGTGGGGTCCCGCAGGGGTCTGTGCTGGGTCCGTTGCTTTTTAATGTATTTATAAATGACCTAGAGATGGGAATAACTAGTGAGGTAATTAAATTCGCCGATGACACAAAATTATTCAGGGTCGTCAAGTCGCAGGAGGAATGTGAACGATTACAGGAGGACCTTGCGAGACTGGGAGAATGGGCGTGCAAGTGGCAGATGAAGTTCAATGTTGACAAGTGCAAAGTGATGCTTGTGGGTAAGAGGAACCCGAATTATAGCTACGTCTTGCAAGGTTCCGCGTTAGGAGTTACGGATCAAGAAAGGGATCTGGGTGTCGTCGTCGATGATACGCTGAAACCTTCTGCTCAGTGTGCTGCTGCGGCTAGGAAAGCGAATAGAATGTTGGGTGTTATTAAGAAGGGTATGGAGTCCAGGTGTGCGGATGTTATAATGCCGTTGTATCGCTCCATGGTGCGACCGCACCTGGAGTATTGTGTTCAGTACTGGTCTCCGTATCTCAAAAAAGATATAGTAGAATTAGAAAAGGTACAGCGAAGGGCGACGAAAATGATAGTGGGGATGGGACGACTTTCCTATGAAGAGAGGCTGAGAAGGCTAGGGCTTTTCAGCTTGGAGAAGAGACGGCTGAGGGGAGATATGATAGAAGTGTATAAAATAATGAGTGGAATGGATCGGGTGGATGTGAAGCGACTGTTCACGCTATCCAAAAATACTAGGACTAGAGGGCATGAGTTGAAGCTACAGTGTGGTAAATTTAAAACGAATCGGAGAAAATTTTTCTTCACCCAACGTGTAATTAGACTCTGGAATTCATTGCCGGAGAACGTGGTACGGGCGGTTAGCTTGACGGAGTTTAAAAAGGGGTTAGATAGATTCCTAAAGGACAAGTCCATAGACCGCTATTAAATGGACTGGAAAAATTCCTCATTTTTAGGTACAACTTGTCTGGAATGTTTTTACGTTTGGGGAGCGTGCCAGGTGCCCTTGACCTGGATTGGCCACTGTCGGTGACAGGATGCTGGGCTAGATGGACCTTTGGTCTTTCCCAGTATGGCACTACTTATGTACTTATGTACTTAACTGCTCCCATAGGAAGAAAGGCTAAAGGTTAGGGTTCTTCAGCTTGGAAAAGAGATAGCTGAGGGGGGAAATGATTGAGGTCTACAAAATCCTGAGTGATGTGGAGCGGGTGGAGGTGAATCAATTTTTCACAAATTCAAAAAGTACAAAGACCAGGAGACACTCAATGAAATTGCATGCAAATACTTTAAAAACAAATAGGAGGAAATATTTTTTCACTCAAAGAACAGTTAAGCTCTGGGACCTGTTGCAGGAGGATGTGGTAACGGTGATTAGTCCATAGTCAGTTATTGAGATGGACATGGGGGAAACCACTGCTTGCCCTGAGCTTGGTAGCAGACTCATATTTGGAAAAGCTAAATATGAAAGTGCAAAACCCCTAAGAGAGAAACATCACTAGCTCCCACTCAAGGAACGCATTGCGGTCAAGATCTGCACGATTGTTCACAAGATCATTCACGCAGACGCCCCAATCTACATGCTAAACCTCGTGGACCTGCCTCCCAGAAACGCCATAAGATCAGCCCATAAATTTCTTAATCTGCACTTCCCCAGCTGTAAAGGACTAAAATACAAGCTGACACACGCCACCACCTTCTCCTACGTGAGCACGCAGTTGTGGAACGTATTACCTACAGCCTTGAAAACCATTGACAAAATAGCTAACTTTCGCAAATCTTTGAAGACACATCTCTTCAACAAGGCCTACAAAGAGAACCCATAACCTCACATAACTACCTCTCCAAAACACCCAGTTATTAAAGACCACCTTCTATAATATCCTGCAGTACACCTTCCTTCTCTCTTCCCTTACCAAATCTTTGTACATTACCAATTGTATCTGATATCCTGTAATGTCTATGTCATAACAAAACTCTGTAAGCCACATTGAGCCTGCAAATGGGTGGGATAATGTGGGATACAAATGCAATAAATAAATAAATGGTTCAGTGCTACTAATTGGGTTTCTGCCAGGAACGTTTGACCTGGATTGGCCACTGCTGAAAACAGGAAACTGGGCTAGATGGACCATTGGTCTGACCCAGTATAGCTATTCTTATGTTCATATGCCCTGCTGCAGATAACTTTAGTAAAAGATCTCTTGTTAAGGAGAATGTCTAGCGGATTGAGGAACAACATGAGAAGTCCAGGTTGAGGTCAAAGAGCTGCAAGACAGGAGCTGGCAGGAACAGTATCTCTGTGGCAATACTCTGAATTGCAAGGGCAGCTAAGAGGCACCTGGTGAAGCTATAACACAGTGCAAGAATGACTTCAAATGCTGTACTACAGCTTCAAGTACAAGAACATCAGGGGGAAGTAGAAGCCCTAGATCGCACCACCCAAGTTCTGCAAAACCATCTGGAGAAGGTTCAAACTCAGGTAGAAGTGTTCCAATAGATGTACCAAGAGAACTTAACCAATGATGCTATGGTTCACTTAGACTTGCAAGTGACTACGAGAGACCCTCAAAGGTATAAGAGTCCAAGTTGGGGTGCTGCCAGTACCCCAAGAGGGTGGTCACAGTTCATCCCTCAGTCAGAACCTGTCTCTGCTGGATTACATACCCAGATTGATTTATGGTGAGTTTCCTGGAGGTTCCAGAGGAGTGAGCCGAACGTCAGACTCACAGAAACAGAAGCCTGTGCGGCTGCATTGCTGCAAGGGCAAGCTTCTACATGGAATGTTGCTAGTGGAGGAGTAGCCTAGTGGTTAGTGCAGTGGAACATGCACTCATAACCACTTGTAACCACTCGCCTCCACCTACCCTCCTCTCCTCCTTCCTGTACACATTAATTGATTTGATTTGCTTACTTTATTTTTTTGTCTATTAGATTGTAAGCTCTTTGAGCAGGGACTGTCTTTCTTCTATGTTTGTGCAGCGCTGCGTACGCCTTGTAGCGCTATAGAAATGCTAAATAGTAATAGTAGTAGTAGTAGTATTTGAGATTCTGGAATGTTGCTATTACTTGAGATTCTACATGGAATGTTTCTACTATTGGAGATTCTGTTGCTACTATTTGAGATTCTACATGGAATGTTGCTAGTGGAGGAGTAGCCTAGTGGTTAGTGCAGTGGGACATGGGATGTTGTTACTATTTGAGATTCTGGAATGTTGCTATTACTTGAGATTCTACATGGAATGTTTCTACTATTGGAGATTCTGTTGCTACTATTTGAGATTCTACATGGAATGTTGCTAGTGGAGGAGTGGCCTAGTGGTTAGAGCACTGGTCTTGCAATCCAGAGGTGGCTGGTTTAAATCCCATTGCTGCTCCTTGTGATCTTGGGCAAGTCACTGAACCCTCCATTGCCTCAGGTACAAACTTAGATTGTGAGCCCTCCTGGGACCAAGAAATATCCAGAGTACCTGAATGTAACTCACCTTGAGCTACTACTGAAAAAGGTGTGAGCAAAATCTAAATAATAAATAAATATTGTACAGTATCTGCATTTACTTGCCTAACACCTACAAAGGCTTAGTAAAAGGGCCCATTAGTTTTCCTGAGAGATGTATTTCTATGTTGCTGTACAAGTGAATATTCCTTGGTATATTGGGTGAAATTGCAATTAATAAAATGTAACTCACCTTGAGCTACTACTGACAACGTTGTTAGCTAAATCCAACATCCCCTCCCTTCTCCTTTTATGAGTTTTAACTCCAAAACACAGCAATCTCACCTTACCCACTGCCGTTTTCCCCCCACTCATAGTCTGTCTCCCAGCTGCTGTGCTTCTTAGCTGCATAAACCTCTTTGCATTTCCTCTATGGCACTTAATTGGATTTCGGCTACTGCTCATATTGCTAAATCTCACAGTGCCTACCCTATAAGAACAGCTGTGGAGTATAGGAACCAGGCAGACTCAAATTCAGCAGTAGCAGCAGCCCCCTCCCCCACTACCAAAAATATTATTCAGAAAAATAACAGCTGCAGCAGCAAAGTAGCCATCAAAATGAGCCCAGACAAGCCGTAGCTGGCTGGGCATGGACCAAGACAAGAAAAACGTGAAGGGGAGGGTGGGATCAGCATTAAAAAAAAGGGAGCAGCTGACCCGAGGGCCCAGTGGTAAAAAAGTGTGGGCTGGGGTTGTAATTGGGGCATTGAATTTAGGGGAGGGGTGGTTGTATAAGTATTTGAAATATCTATAAAGCTTTAATAGAACTTGATATTATGACAAGGAACTGCGAGTTCACTTCTCATGGAGCCAGAGTTGATTCATATTGGGGCTCATTTTCAAAGCACTTAGACTGACAAAGTTCCAAAGTTTACTATGAAAGTTTGTAAGTCTAAGTACTTTGAAAATACACCTCAATGTATAGCATTTGTTGTCACACTCATACCAGGGAGAGCAGAATGTTGTTTTTTTTTGTTACATTTGTACCCTGCGCTTTCCCACTCATGACAGGCTCAATGTGGCTTACATGGGGCAGTGGAGGGTTAAGTGACTTCCCCAGAGTCACAAGGAGCTGCCTGTGCCTAAAGTGGGAATCAAACTCAGTTCCCCAGGACCAAAGTCCACCACCCTAACCACTAGGCCACTCCTCCACTGTTGCTACTATTTGAGATTCTACATGGAATGTTGCTATTCCACTAGCAACATTCCATGTAGAAGTCAGCCCTTGCAGATCACCACTGTGGCCGCGCAGGCTTCTGCTTCTGTGAGTCTGACATCCTGCACGTATGTGCAGGACGTCAGACTCAAAGAAACAGAAGCCTGCGCAACCTTCTACATGGAATGTTGCTAGTGGAATAGCAACATTCCATGTAGAATCTCCAATAGTATCTATTTTATTTTTGTTACATTTGTACCCTGCACTTTCCCACTCATGGCAGGCTCAATGCAGCTTTCATGGGGCAATGGAGGATTAAGTCACAAGGATCTGCCTGTACCTGAAGTGGGAATTGAACTCAGTTCCTCAGGACCAAAGTCCACCACCCTAACCACTAGGCCACTCCTCCTCCTTTAGTGCAGGAAACAACAATGCCAAATATGGCCATAAATTGTATTCAAATGTAATCAAATGGATGTTAATGAGGTCATTTGCTTTTCTCTCCCAATGCTCAGAGAACAGCACACAAACCCTGCTCTTAACATTAGAAACTTACTGCCAGCTTGGAGCTGGCGTTGAGGGGTTTGAAGAGATGATTTCGTATGGTTTTCTGTTTAAAATCTGTCAGTTTTGATTTGTTTTGGAAGCGGAAGGAAGCCCGTGCAAACCTCTAAGTGCTGCTACTGAGAAATAAATGTGTACAAGTCTGAGTAAACCCGGAAGTGAAAGCACATATTGGAGCCTGTTTTCTGTGCTTAAATATAAGCCTTTCAAATGAAAAAAAAAAATGAAAAGCTTATATTTAAAGGCACGGAAGATTGGCTCTGATGTGTGCTTCACTTCCAGGTTTTTCCTGAGCATGTGCACAAGAGCTGCACTTATCACAAAATTCTTGTGTGCAAGTGCCAGGCACATTCCTCCCTTTACTTTCAGTCTCACAGCGTGTGGATATGATTTGCACGTCACTACCATTGAGGATTGGGGAGCTAAGGTTTTGCGCTGTTCCTGTGGTAGGGAGTAGGTGCTGTTTGCTTTAGTGCCAGAGTTCTGAGCATAGGAGCCTCAGAGAGGAGAGCAGGAGTGTATGGGTTACAGATCCCTGGGCTGAGGACCCAAAAGATCCTGCCAAGCAAAGTATAGCTTTCCTGTGCCAAAGTTTGGTTGCCTAAATTTGGAAGCTAGAGGGAGGCAAACCAGTGGGCTGATGCTCAGAACTCTGGTGCTTTATGTAACAGTGCCAGATAATACCACGGACCCAGCACTCAGAAATAACTTCCCGATGCTTAATGGTAACAGCATGCAAATTATATGTATTTATTTTTTATTTATTATTACATTTGTACCCCGAGCTTTCCCACACATTGCAGGCTCAATGCGGCTTACATAGTAAATACGGTTACAAAATCTAGATGAGAATCTTACAAGTTGTAGTAAACGTAGTAATTGTGAGGTTTTGAGGAAATGTGAGTTTAAAAAATAGAGGCAAGCAAATAGATAGAATATCAAAAGGAAAAGAGATAGGGAAGGATAAGGAATAGAAAGGATGATACGGAAGGATAGAGGGAAGTGAATGAGTAGAACTGGGAGATAAAGTCAAAGGTATAACAGTCCACAGGACCAAGATCAAGTGGATAAGTATAAAAGTTTAAGTACAGTCAGTTGGGTAAGCTTTCTTACAGAGGTGGGTCTTCAACATTTTCCTGAAGGGTAGATGGTCGTTGATTTTTCGGATGGATCTTGGCAAAGCGTTCCAAAGCTGGCTGCCCAAGAAGGAGAAGCTGGATGCATAGGAGGTCTTATATTTAATACCTTTGCAGTTTGGGAGGTGTAAATTGAGGTGGACATGAGACGACAATGTTCTGTTTCTGGCTGGGAGGTCGATGAGGTTGTTCGTGTAGTTAGGGGATTCTCCATATATGATCTTATGAATCATAGTGAGGACTTTAAAATTTGTTCTTTCTCTGATGGGAAGCCAATGAAGCTTCACTTGAAGAGGTGTTGCGCTGTCAAATCTTGACTTGCCAAAGATAAGTCTGGCTGCCGTTTTCTGGGTGGTCTGGTCACAGAAAATCTGCAATCACTAGGTGGCGCAGGACAATGTCCTATGAAGCATCTGCCCAAATCTGGGTTTCCCATCCATAGTTTGGGATGCTTTGCTGCAGATACTGAATTTTAGTATGTAGAAATTCACCCAAGTACCTGTATATAATATGTAACCCACTTTGTTGTAACCACAGAAAGGTGGTATTTGTCCTGTTTGTCTGTCATAATTAGATTGTAAGCTCTGTCGAGCAGGGACTGTCTCTTCATGTTCAAGTGTACAGCGCTGCGTACATCTAGTAGCGCTATAGAAATAAGTAGTAGTAGTAAGAAGTAGTAATTAGGGTCTTGCATCCCAAGAAGACACTGTTGCAGTAGTCTGCGTGTGTGAGTACTATATGTATGTATGCTGTGCAAGGGGGAACAACACGCCTGGCTCATGCATACCAGAGTTTTGAAGCCAGCAAAACTCTTGTGCGTATGCCCGTTCTAACCCTGAAGTGCTGGCACACATCAGCACTGTTCTTCTGCTCCTTATATATAAGCTTTTCTCTTTTTTTTTTTCACTTGAAAAGCTTATATTTAAGCACAGAAAACAGGTGCCAATGTGTGCTTCCACTGTTGGTTTTGCTCAGACTCTCTCACACGTTTGTTTCTCACTATCGGCACTCAGAGGCTTGCAGGGGCTTCTTTCCTGTTTCAAATAAAATTAAACCCATCAGATTTTAAAAAGGAAAATCATGAGAAATCCTCTCTTCTAACCCCTCAATGTGACCTCTGAGCTGGCGATAGGTTTCCAGCATTAGGGCAGGGGTTTTTTTTTTTTTTTTGGTGCTGTTTCTCTGAGCATTGGGAGGGAATAGCTAATGACCTCATAAGTACATAAGTAATGCCACACTGGGAAAAGACCAAGGGTCCATCGAGCCCAGCATCCTATCCACGACAGCGGCCAATCCAGGCCAAGGGCACCTGGCAAGCTTCCCAAACGTACAAACATTCTATACATGTTATTCCTGGAATTGTGGATTTTTCCCCAGTCCATTTAGTAGCGGTTTATGGACTTCTCCTTTAGGAAACCGTCCAACCCCTTTTTAAACTCTGCTAAGCTAACCGCCTTCACCACTTTCTCCGGCAACGAATTCCAGAGTTTAATTATACGTTGGGTGAAGAAACATTTTCTCCGATTTGTTTTAAATTTACCACACTGTAGTTTCATCGCATGCCCCCTAGTCCTAGTATTTTTGGAAAGCGTGAACAGACGCTTCACATCCACCTGTTCCACTCCACTCATTATTTTATATACCTCTATCATGTCTCCCCTCAGCCGTCTCTTCTCCAAGCTGAAAAGCCCTAGCCTCCTTAGTCTTTCTTCATAGGGAAGTCGTCCCATCCCCGCTATCATTTTAGTCGCCCTTCACTGCGCCTTTTCCAGTTCCACTATATCTTTCTATTTGCCTACAATTAAATGAAATCTTTGATGCCGACATTGTTTCCTGCTCTAGAGCCTTCTGAGAATTCTGCATACTGGTGCTGGTCCGGTACTAATCGCCTCTAGCTCCGGTGTTAGTTTTTTTTTTAACTGCAGAGGTAGGTTGAACACAGCAGGAGATTATGGGCCTCTTTTACAAAGCTGCGCTACCGATTCTCTGTGCGGCAAATGAGAGGAAGCCCAATCAATTCCTACGGGCTTCCTCTCATTTGCCACGCGGGAATCGCTAGCGTGGCTTTGTAAAAGAAGCCCATAGTTAACTGTGTGGGGGGAAGGTTTGAAACCCAGCAGTGATCAGTGCAAACTCCGTGAGGGTAGAAAAGCCCCAGAAAGAGAGATGGGATTATAGTACGTTACTGATGTTGTTTGGCTGTATTTGTTCCCATGAACGAAAGGGGTAGAGTTATGTTCTCTTTTGAGTATATCAGAACCTTAATAAAAAATAAATCTTCATGTTAAACACTGGGCAGTGGAGGTTTGTTTGAGGAGGCCTCACTTGGACTGCATACAGCAGACAAAATATATGTATTTATTTATTTATTTGTTGCATTTGTATCCCACATTTTCCCACCTATTTGTAGGCTCAATGTGGCTTACATAATACCGTGATGGCGATCGCCAAGTCCGGCATGAGAAATACAGAGTGGTAATTGCATTACGGATCAATAAGTGATAGGGTACATTGGGTAGTCAAGGAGGAAGTGTTAAAATTTGTCCAGTTCTTGAATGAGTTTTTTTGTGTTGTGGGGTTCCTGTGTTTAGGTTGGGTCGTTATGGTATGCCTTTTTCAACAATTTAGTTTTTAATAAGTTCCGAAAGATTGTTAGGTCGTGCTTTGTTTTCAAGATGTTTGGTAGTGCGTTCTCTCCATAGGGGCCAGCGTAGCCAGGTTGGACTCTCTTGAGACAAGCCATTTCTGTCAGGATGGCCGGCAAGACAGGAGAACCGGCACTAGGGCTACCCCTAGTGGTGACAAAATGTATTTTATTCTTTTATAATAAATGTTGCAGGAAATATAATTTTTATTTATTTGATTTCTTATATACTGCCTGCAAGCCTGAAAGTTATTGAAGTGGTGTACATTCAGGTACAGTAGATATTTCCATCTCCCTGGAGGCAATGGAGGGTTAAGTGACTTGCTCAAGGTCACACGCAGAAGATTTGAATTCATTGAAAATTACCCAAGGTAAATAGATGCATTTTAACATCACAGGGTCAGTGGTATAACGGAGCAGAAGATTAGGCTCAACTTCTGTATGACTCAAGTTTTTTTCTTCTTCTTTAGTGATGAGAAAGTGCCTTACTGGTTAGAGTAGTGGGCTAAGAACCAGAGACCTTGAACAAGTCAGGTTATCTCCCTTAAACTTGGGTTCTCGCTTAGGGGACCTTTTACTAAAGGGTCGGCGAACGGCAATGGTCTTGTCGCGTATCGATCTGGAATTACCGCTGGACTACCGCAGGAGCCCGGCAGTACTTCCCACCCCCAGCATGCCATTTCCGGTGCTACAAAAAGAGTTTCTATTTTTGTACCGACAAATTAGCGCAGGGGTGGTAAGTATCCCCCCCCCCCCCCCAAAAAAGGCTGTGTGGCAAGTGGTTCACTTACCGCATGGCCATTTCTTTAAAACAAAACCCGGCCTTTTACCCATTGTGATAAAAGGGGGCCTCAGCACATGTCAAAAACACAGGCTGATGTTAGCGCAGCCCCTCCCCCTTTATCACAGCTTAGTAAAAGGGTCCCTCAGGCCAGGGACATATTGTTCCTGGGTACATAACCACCACTGATACATATTATTATTACTAGAGATTACCTACATTACACTCACATTTTATAGTCACATGGGATTAGAATCCCTAATTTATTTATTTTTTTGTTACATTTGTACCCCGCGCTTTCCCACTCATGGCAGGCTCAATGCGGCTTACATGGGGCAATGGAGGGTTAAGTGACTTGCCCAGAGTCACAAGGAGCTGCCTGTGCCTGAAGTGGGAATCAAACTCAGTTCCTCAGTACCAAAGTCCACTACCCTAACCACTAGGCCACTCCTCCACTGTTGCTACTATTTGAGATGTGCTATTCCACTAGCAACATCGGCCCTTGCAGATCACCAATGTGGCCGCGCAGGCTTCTTCTTCTGTGAGTCTGACGTCCTGCACATACGTGCAGGACGTCAGACTCACAGAAACAGAAGCCTGCGCAGCCTTCTACATGGAATGTTGCTAGTGGAATAGCAACATTCCATGTAGAATCTCCAATAGTATCTATTTTATTTTTGTTACATTTGTACCCTGCGCTTTCCCACTCATGGCAGGCTCAATGCGGCTTACATGGGGCAATGGAGGGTTAAGTGACTTGCCCAGAGTCACAAGGAGCTGCCTGTGCCTGAAGTGGGAATCAAACTCAGTTCCTCAGTTCCCCAGGACCAAAGTCCACCACCCTAACCACTAGGCCACTCCTCCAGTTCTACTTTCTACCTCTTGTCTCAGTATATTCTAATCTTTAATGTCCTAAAAGAGGAACACCGCCATCTGTCAAGAGGTGGCCGGAACCTATTCTATTACAATCAATGGAGCAACTCATACTTGCTTACTTGCCTCGAACACAATTATGCCACTACTTTTCAGAGTGTAGAGCAGCAGGGGTGTTCTGCTCCAGCTTTTCCCTTCTAGGTAGGAGCAGAACAGAGAATTTTCACTCCCTGTTGTCAATCAATCCCCTCTTCTTTTTCTGCTCCTGGCCTTGGTTCTTCTGGTTCTTCTGTTCCACTTTCTTGTTCACGCTTTCCAAAAATACTAGGACTAGGGGGCATGCGATGAAGCTACAATGTAGTAAATTTAAAACGAATCAGAGAAAAGTTTTCTTCACTCAACGTGTAATTAAACTCTGGAATTCGTTGCCAGAGAATGTGGTAAAGGCGGTTCGCTTAGCGAAGTTTAAAAAAGGTTTGGACGGCTTCCTAGAGGAAAAGACCGTTATTAATGAAACTTGGGGAAAATCCACTATTTCCGGGATAAGCAGTATAGAATGTTTTGTACTTTTTGGGGATCTTGCCGGGTATTTGTGACCTGGATTGGCCACTGTTGGAAACAGGATGCTGGGCTCGATGGACCTTTGGTCTTTCCCAGTATGGCAATACTTACGTACATATGTACCTATACATTAAGCCCTTTTATTGAGCAATACATGATAATGCACGCAAAAAAAAAAACCAACCTGTTACTGTTGCATTAAGTGGAACAAGTTGTCTCAGTAGTGAGACAAATACAGTATTGAACTGTCATAATATTTTTGACTAGGCTTCCAAAATAGCAAGTTTTTGTAGCAGGAACCAATTAATCAAAGGCAAACTTACTTTATGCTGCTTGAGAACCGAAGTAAAGGATGCTTTTTGTCAGTGGTGTATGGACAAGCACAGAAAATTGAAGAGTATATTTGAACTAGGACAGTTATCTGCCTGTTTCAAGTCTTAAAAAATTTCTAGTGCTCAGCGTTCGTATTTGCCTCTCTCCATGGTGCTGAACCAGGGCAATCAACCAAGTGAATTTAAGTCCACCTTTCTCCCTGATTTGGAATAACATTTCTTAAGCAGTTCATGGGCATCTGTAAACTCTTGATTCAGGAAAATTTGCTGTTCCCTGATAGTTTGTATGTGTTGCCAATGTGATACCTAAGGAAGTTAAGCAAAGAACAGTGGTATAAAATGATAAAATAGTTTGTTCTCATGCTCCAGTGATGTTCAGTGTTATCTCTGGTCGGTTTACATTTCTGACCTGGTGGAAGGATACAGGTTGCTGACTGAGTTTAGTAATGAGTGTAAACCTGCAGATGCATCTGTCTAAGTAAGTATATGTAAAATACTTTGAGTGATTTTATACGTGATCATCTGGAACAGTGTTTTACACTTACAGAAGTAGAAACTGATAAAATTGCCTAGGGCTATATGTGCATAAATATGGGAATTCAGAAAATAAAGCTTCTATTTTTACGTGATGTACAGTA
Organism: Microcaecilia unicolor; assembly: GCF_901765095.1. Taxonomy (NCBI): domain Eukaryota; kingdom Metazoa; phylum Chordata; class Amphibia; order Gymnophiona; family Siphonopidae; genus Microcaecilia; species Microcaecilia unicolor. Next base: position 18,252,812 of record NC_044033.1, read on the forward strand.
TTTAAAGGCCTCCTAGGGATGAGCGCATGGGCATAGTTTGACAGTTTCATTTTAGGGGGGCAAAGGGTAGGGCATGTCTCTCTCCTGCCGCCGCTGCCCCCCCCCCCCCCCCCCCGCCGTTGCCACCACCACCACAGCACTGGAGTCATCCAGTGGCACCTAGTATCATCCTCCCCCATCTTCCAATCCCTTGAGCCGCTGGCAGCCTCAGCAAAAGCAGCACCCACGCTGCTTTAGACCTTCCCCGGAGGCCCTTCGCTCTCCTACAGCTTTCCGCCTGCACGGGAACAGGAAGTTGAAGGAGAAAGAAAGGCTTCCAGGGGCAGGTCTAAAGCAACGTGTGTGCTACTTTCTTGCAGAGGCTGCCGGCGGCTCGGGGACTGGAGGATGGGGTGGCAGCTCATTTGGGGAGGTACTGCCCCCCTCACCTCCCCAAACTATGCCCATAGATGAGCATCACATTTATAAAACATACTAACACAACAATTTCTACTGCATGTACATACCACAGCTATTTCTGTCTCAGAGCAGATGTATCTTTGTGTGGGATCTTCTGGGTAGGCTGTTTCATAAAGGCACATAGGTGCATATGTTGCTTCTATAAAACTGAGCTTCAAAATACAAAAAACAAATAAACAAAAGTCTTTCGCATAAAAATGTGGAATCTCTCACAATTATTGGGATGAAAAAATGTGCTCGTTTGAATCTTGTCATTGGGATTGAGGTCCTGTATTCTAAAGCAGAGTGCAATACATAGCCATGGCTTGAAACATGATTGTGTTGGAATTTTGTTTTGGAGGTACATATTCAACTGGAAGAAGGATTAACAGATAAGTGCCATATGATTTGAATTTTCTGAAAAAAAAGTAGATAATCCACAGGGGATTGATGATTACAATTGCAGAATGCTTAGGGTGAAACATTTGCATTGAATTAAGCATGTTTCACTGCCTCTGGTATGATAATCCTGCAATAACAAATCATTTTTTAATGTCAAATTTTGTTTATTTGTATTTTTTTTTTGTGACGTGTACTTTTGAAGTTCATTTTGAGACATTCATTTTTTTCTGGCTCTGGTTCTGTATCTTTGCTTTTATAAAACTGGCACATAGTTCTTTCCTGCCTAGGCACCATACCATATAATTATCCTCTTAGGAGGTATATGGCATCTAAAATCTAGACATGTCCAATTAACACACCAAGCACTCTATTCTATAAACTGCATCCACAGTAGTAACATAGTAGATGATGGCAGATAAAGACCTATACAGTCCACTCAGTCTGCCCAAGAAGATAAACTCATTACATAAGGTATGAGGTGATACAACATATGTATACCTGATCTTGATTTGTCCATGCTATTTTCAGGGCATAGACCGTAGAAGTCTGCCTGGTACTGTCCTTGTTCTAAAAATTTGAAGCTGTTATCAAAGCCCTTGAAAAGCTCCATTCCAGTCCATCCAAATCTATCCAGCCATGATCAGGGCACAGACCGTAGAAGTCCGCCCAGTACTGGCTTTGCTTCCCAATTACCAGTGTTGCCACTTAGTCTCCACTAAGCTTCTTTGGAATGATTCCTTCTAAACAGGATTCCAACATGTTTATCCCATGCATATTTGAATTCCATTTACAGTTTCCATCTCTACCACCTCCCGTGGGAGGGCATTGCAAGTATCCACCTCCCTCTCAGTGAAAAAATACTTCCTGATATTATTCCTGAGTTGGCCTTCCTTCAACATCAATCCATGTCCTCTAGTTCTTTCACCTTCCTGTTTCTGGAAAAGGTTAGTTCTCGGATTAATACCTTTCAAATATTTGGCTATCTGTTCAAATATTTGAAAGGTGTTAATCTGAGAACAAACCCCTGGTTCTCCTTTCCTCCAAGGTATACATATTCAGGTCATCAATTCTCTCCTTGTACATCTTGCTACACAAACCACATACCATTTTTGTCGCTTTTCTTTGAACCGCTTCCAATCTTTTTACATCTTTATCAAGATGCGGCCTCCAAAACTGAACACAATACTCAGTAAGACATGGTGTATATAACAGTGCATAAGACAGGGGAATGTACTTATACTTAGGCATGACCATTTTATGCTACTGAAAACTTGGTGTGAATACCTGCACCTAAATGTAGGCATGTTCCCCTGAATTGTATAACAATGTGTGTAAATTTGAGTAACGCCCCCAACAGGCCAACACGCTCCCATGACCTTGCCCGCTTTTCAGCTGCATGCATTATAATTTATGCACACCTCTTTTTAGAATACACATTAAACGAAGTGTGCGTAAATTCCAATTATTGCCAATTAGTGATGATAATTGGTTGTTATTGGCCAATTATGATCACTGATTGACTTATTACCGAATTGAGTAGCATGCGTAAATTGACCATGTACACAATTTAACGTGTGCTAGTCACCACACCTTATATAGAATCTGACCTCTAGTGGGCAAGTCTATAACTAAGCACCTTCATGCCACATTTTGAAAACCTATTTGATAACAGTGTTCTAGGCCAGGATAATGTGCATAGGTGTGCTTTATATGTACAAACCTGCAGTTACATCAGCCATAGAACTTGCATGACTGTAAGCACATAAATGTGGAAAGAGCACATGTGTGTAAATTGTAGACATAAGTGGCAGCATTATTTATGTTTATTTTGCGCTTGATATTCTGTCTTTACATTGGCGAGGTCAAAGTAGTTTACAATAATAAAATCAACAAACAATCAAGGTAGGAAAGGAGAACATTCACAACTAAAGAGTAATCTAAAAATCGAAGAAAAAAAATCAGACATAAATCTCTTCACATAGCAATCGACAGTTAAGTTGGTCCAAGGAGGTGCCAAACGCCATTCTGAAGAAATGTGCCTTCAGAGAGGATTTGAATTTGGGGAAGGAGGGTTCAGAATGGAGAGGAGGAGGAAGATCATTCCAGAGTTTAGTGACCAGACAGAAAAAAAGCAGAAGAGCGAGTGGTTTCATAATGTGCAAACCAGTGACCATCCGGAGAGCATAGGGAATGGGTAGGAGTATAGGGGATAATAGAAGACAGATAAGAAGGACTACCAGAGTGAAGGTCTTCATGAGTTAAGGTAAGAATTTTGAACCAGGGCTTATACGGGAAGGGAAGCCAGTGCAGCCAGAGAAATAGAGGAGTAACATGGTCAGATTGGCATGCAAAAGTAATGGATGTTGGAGGGTCTGAAGATGACGTCGTTGAGTCAGTGTGATTCCAACGTATAATGAATTCCAATAATCCAAGTGAGAAATGATGAAGGCATGAACCAAAGTGTACATAGAGGGAAAATCTATGAGTTTGTGAATAGAACGGAGATGATGCAGCCAGAAGAAACCCAGTTTAACAACACGGGAGACCTGGTGATTGAAGGCAAGATGACAGTCTAGAATAACATCTAAATAATAGAAAAAGAGTACTGGGGTTACAGGGTGATTTTAAAAAGACAAAGAAATAGAGGGGGTAGGGTGAGAACCTGTGATCCAGCAAGCGGTCATCTTGGTAGCATTAAGAACAAGTTTCTGAGAGACAAGCCGGTTAGAAAGTGAGTGAAGAGCAACCTTTAAGGAAGTAAGATCTGAGGTCAGAAAAGATGTTGGGTAGATAATTCAGTGTGTGTTTTTTAGTGAAAAAGGTGCTAGTACTCAACTGCCAGGCTAGCCTTCAGGAATTGGGTGATCACTGAGACACCCACCCCACAAAGCCAGGCCCCCTGCAACCAGTCACAGAATCTATGACAAGGTGGAATTGGTGTGTAGAGCCTGAGCTCTTTCATTAAAACTTGGGGACCATGGGTCAATTTTAGCAGACAATGGAAAAAGTGCCGGTACTCAGTACCCACAAGTACCCCCTCAAAAAAAAGCTCTGAGAATTAAAATATTGTCAGTAAAGAAAAAGAAATGAATGTGAATGCCCGTGGAATTTATATGCTTTGCCACTTAAGTGCACCCTTACAGAATGACACTCAGTCACTTTCAGGCTTATTTTGAAAGAGAAGGGCGCCCATCTTTCGACACAAATCGGGAGATGGGCGTCCTTCTCCCAGGGTCACCCAAATCGGCATAATCGAAAGCCGATTTTGGGCATCCTCAACTGCTTCCATCTCAGGGACGACCAAAGTTCATGGGGACATGTCGGAAGCATAGCGAAGGTGGGACTGGGGCGTGCCTAACATATGGGCGTCTTTGATACGACCAAGCCTCAAAAAGGTGCCCGAACTGACCAGATGACCACCGGAGGGAATCGGGGATGACCTCCCCTTACTCCCCCAGTGGTCACTAACCCCCTCTCATCCTAAAAAAAAACCCTTTAAAAATATTTTTTGCCAGCCTCTATACCAGCCTCAAATATCATACCCAGCTCCTTGACATCAGTATGCAGGTCCCTGGAGCAGTTATAGTGGGTGCAGTGCACTTCAGGCAGGCGGACCCAGGCCCATCCCCCCTAACCTGTTACACTTGTGGAGGTAAATGGGAGCCCTCCAAAACCCACCAGAAACCCACTGTACCCATATGTAGATGCCCCCCTTTACCATTTAAGGGCTATGGTAGTGTTGTGGGTAGTGGGGTTTGGGGGGCTCAGCACCCAAGGTAAGGGAGCTATGCTCCTGGGTGCAATTTATGAAGTCCACTGCAGTGCCCCCTAAGGTGCCAGATTGGTGTCTTGGCATGTCAGGGGGACCAGTGCACTAAGAATGCTGGCTCCTCCCACAACCAAATGGCTTGGATTTGGTCGTTTCTGAGATGGGCATCCTCATTTTCCATTATGGCAGAAAATCGGGGATGGCCATCTCTAAGGACGACCATCTCTAAGGTCGACCTAAATTTCGTGATTTGGGCATCCACGACCGTATTATCGAAACGAAAGATGGACGCCCATCTTGTTTTGATAATACGGTTTCCCCGCCCCTGTCTGGGGACGTCCTGCGAGGATGTCCTCAGGAAAACTTTGGTGCCCCTTTCGATTATGCCTCTCTTTGTTGCCACCGGTGCACGTAAGTGTCACTTACCCAATAAAAAGTGCTGGCTTTCGGTACATTTATGAGCGGAAGCTATCCAGAAGGACCAGACTGAAGCCACAATTATGGGAACCAAAATAATTTATTATGACCCAACACGGTCCGTGTTTCGGCCAAAAAGGCCTTCCTCAGGGGTCTAAAACAAAGATACGACATATATAATAATAACATAATAAAAACAATATAAAAACATATGAAGGCACATATTATATATAATAATAGTGGCTTTAAAATGACATTTTATATCTAAAATATACATTTGAAGTACATACATGTAATCGCAAGTAAATTGTACCGATGGATTGTATTAAATAAAATCTATTCAAATCATTTATGTTTAAATAATATTTAAACAAAATATGTAATATATGTATAATAATGTTTAACAGAATATGTAATATATGTATAATAAATGCAGAAGAGGCACATAAATGTGGTAGTACATAATATACTAAACAATAAATATATATAATATGTGCCTTCATATGTTTTTATATTGTTATTAATATGTTATTATTATATATGTCGTATCTTTGTTTTAGACCCCTGAGGAAGGCCTTTTTGGCCGAAACACGGACCGTGTTGGGTCGTAATAAATTATTTTGGTTCCCATAATTGTGGCTTCAGTCTGGTCCTTCTGGATAGCTTCCGCTCATTTTTGTTGTGGTTTTGTCTTTTTGCGGGAGATTTTGGACTCTCTTTGTTGTTGCTTTTCGGTACCTTTACACATGCCAGTGGCACGTAAATCAATCTCTTCTACTTATCAGCAGATTCTGCTTTACTGCTGATAAGGAGAAATGCTGCTTCCCTGTCTGGAAAACGCTGAGCTTGTTCAGATTGATTTTGGCTTTAGGGGAAAATTGCGCAAAAGTCCCCTTTAGCCCTAACCCCGACGCAGCCTGCCAAGGTGAAACATGGCCATTTTGGCTGCTCTGTTTTGAATAAAATTGCACTTTTTTCTACATCCACTGGTCTGCTACATACTGTTTTCTACTGGGAAAGAAAAATTGCATGAATAGGGTAATTAGAGAGAGAATGTAAACGTTCCTACTTCATCCTGAAGGCGCTATCTTTGCTGCCCTTTTACAGACGTGGCCAAGAGTTGTAACCGAAGGGCCTAAAAGTTTCTCTGGCTGCCTGATTTATGTACATGTTACCTACGATAGCTGTATATCATCAAACATGGATCCCCATACTTCTGAAACATTCCTCATCAATGTCTCTAGTCCCTGTGTGGCCAGAAGTATCTGTGTTATGATCGTGCACACTTCTGCCAGCTGTTGTTGGCGTAAAAGATAATTAAGCCTTTCAAAATTTACACGGATACCTTAAATGCTGGTCTACCATGTAGGAGAAATAATCTTCAGTGCTGGCAGCTGTAGAACCAATCTTTTCAGCAAGGGGTGTCCTCCACCTGTCTTAGACACATGGCCATGTTATCAAAAGGTCGGTCATAAGATACGAAAGGAAGGTAACAGGCCTTGCTTGATATTCTTTGACATTTCTAGCACAGAAGAAGCAAAGCCAGTTACATTGTTGCAGAATGTTAAACAGGCCTTGGTGAGAATGTTTCCTATTATTAATACGGCCCAAGGGTAAGTATGATGTAGCTTTTACATTGTTACTCTCCAGCAGGAAGGAGACTCCAAGCAATGTGAGATCAGAGCTTTTATTTGCTCTAGCTAAAGGCTTATTCTATTCTTTTATTTTAAGGGAAAAAAAGAGAAATGACTTCAGGTATTATTTATTTATTTAGATTTTGCTCACACCTTTTTCAATGGTAGCTCGAGGTGAGTTACATTCAGGTACATTGGGTAGAGAGTATGGTATTTCACAAAGGAACATCTTCAAATGTATTTGTGAGTGTGTATGTGTGTGTTTTGGTTTTTTTTAAATCAGAGCTGACACTATAGACGCTTCAATGCAATATGGGCCAGATTCTATATAAGGCACCTAAAAAATCAGCGCAGTAAACACTTCCGCCTGCGTATTCTATAAGTGGCACCTAGATTTAGGCTTGGTATATAGTATATGTTTAGTTGACATTCTAGTGCCTAAATTCAACTCTGGAATTCGTTACCAGCGAATGTGGTAAAGGCAGTTAGCTTAGCGGAGTTTTAAAAAGTTTGGACGGCTTCCTAAAGGAAAAGTCCATAGTCCGTTATTGAATGGACTTGGGGAAAATCCACTATTTCTGGGATAAGCAGTATCAAATGTTTTGTACTTTTTTGGGGATCTTGCCAGGTATTTGTGACCTGGATTGGCCACTGTTGGAAACAGGATGCTGGGCTTGATGGACCTTTGGTCTGTCCCAGTATGGCAACACTTATTTATTTATTTATTTATTTATTTATTGCATTTGTATCCCACCTTATCCCACCTATTTGCAGGCTCAAAGTGGCTTACATAGTTTTGTTATACACAGTTAATCCTGGATGTCAGGTACAATTATTGTTGTGCAGAGATTAATTAGGGGAAGAAGTAGAGAGAAGAAGGAAGGAATTTAGTAGGAATATTAAACGATGGGTTTTCTTAAACGATGGGTTTTCAGAGGTGGATTAGTACAGTCCTGGGTTTTCATTGTAAGCTTTGTTGAAGAAATACGTCTTGAGGGATTTGCGAAAGATAGTTGTTTTGTTGATTGTCTTCAGGTCTCTAGGTAGTGCGTTCCATAACTTGGTGCTCATGTAGGAGAAGGTGGTATCATGCATCGTCTTGTATTTTAGTCCTTTGCAGTTGGGGAAGTGCAGGTCAAGAAATTTGCGGGATGATTTTGAGACGTTTCTGGGAGGTAGGTCCACAAGGTTGAACATGTAGATTGGGGCGTCTGCGTAAATGATTTTGTGTACCATTGTGCAGATCTTGAATGCAATACGTTCCTTAAGTGAGAGCCAGTGTACTTACGTACTTCCATGAAAAACTCTAAGGTGTGTTATAGCAAGAGCAGTCGAGGGTCCATCAAGAACTACTCATGGATAAAATATAGTCCCTTAGAACCCAGATCCTAATCAATGGACTAACTGAGAACAGGAATCCTGCCCCACAATGAATGCAGCCTGTGTGTTGAGCCTCGATTTAAGTTTGAACATCTTCTCTGGCTTCCGACATCCGTGCTTTGTGTGCAGCTCATCCTCATTCCTGGATATTTCTTTGAGGTATTGCGAGTAGAAATAAAAGCATATTTCCATCCAACTGCGAATGCAAAAACCACAGCACAGGATGTGGTGCTTTGATTCTTTGGCCTCCTAATTTCTGTGCCTGAGCCGCGTAATTGGAGGTGAGAGGGAGTCGCTGGCAATTTACTGCCAGATGGACATGAGAAAGATTTGCTTTCTGATGAGCAAACCAAAGCTGTGTTGCTGTCAGGTCACTGTCCTCTAAATTCTTGGGCACGACTTGGGTACTGACCAGTGGATAGACAAGTGACCACTGCACAGACCAGTTGGATAGCTGGTAAAAAGTAGCAAATAATAGGAACATGCAGCAAAGCAGGAAGCCTGAAGCAGGATCTTCCAACAAGAAATCTAAAAACAAGGAAGCTTGGCAGCAAGGAGTTCAATAGCAAAAGGCTTGGGTCATCTTCTGGTTGATGAGAAAAACCTCCTGGTTCCCACAACACCAGAGCCCTAACCAATCCTGTCACCAAAAGACGGGGATGGCGATATCTGATGCAGTCTTTCTACCTTGTGCTGTGACTCATTCCATGCAGAGCCAGCCCTGACACTAGGAAGACTAGGCATCTGCCCAGGGTAGCAGATTTTGTTTTTGGTGGTGGTGGTGGTGTGTGTGTGTGTGTGTGGGGGGGGGGGGGTGGCAGCCTCCTAAAGGGAAATTGTGGTGATTTGGGGGATTAGGGAGGAGAAAGAGGAGATGCTGACCACCTGTAAAGGTAGGAGGTAGAATGGGAATTGTTGAACTGTAGAGGGGTAGAGTAGGGCCTTGAGTCACCGGGGAGGAGTGGCATAGGGCTGAAGGTTGACCTAGACAATCAGATACCTCAGGCCAGCCTGGATGTCATGCTGCTACCAATGGACAGAACTCCACATCTGCCTTCTGAGCTTGATCTGGTTCAAATCATCAGTGTCCTGTGATTCAAAGTTGGATTTATTACTCACTTTTCCAACCTGTGGATTCAGACACAGCAGGTAGATCCCTTCTGTAAAGAGCTGAAAATCTAAGTTGGTAGCTGTCTCAAAATTACTTATCCCCACTAGCTCATGATATTTTAGCACAGGTCCCATTTTATGCAAACAGACCTGGGGGCCCTTTTACTAAGGCGTGTCAAATGCACCATGGAGCGATTTTTGTTTTCCATTCATTTCTTAATAGTACTTAACATTCTATTTGCTTTCTTAGCCGCAGCAGCACACTGAGCAGAAGGTTTCAACGTATCATCAACGACACCTAGAACCCTTTCTTTGTCTGTGACTCCTAACGTGGAACCTTGCATGACGTAGCTATAATTCGGGTTCCTCTTTCCCACATGCATCACTTTGCACTTGCTCACATTAAACATCATCTGCCATTTAGACTCCCAGTCTCGTAAGGTCCTCTTGTAATTTTTCACAGTCCTCCCACAATTTAACAACTTTGAATAACTTTGTGTCATCAGCAAATGTAATTACCTCACTAGTTACTCCCATCTCTAGGTCATTTATAAATATGTTAAAAAACAGCGGTCCCAGCACAGACCCCTGGGGAACCCCACTAACTACCCTTCTCCATTGAGAATACTGATCATTTAAACCTACTCTCTGTTTTCTATCTTTTAACCAGTTTTTATTCCACAATAGAACACTACCTCCTATCCCATGACTCCATTCATGAGGTACTTTGTCAAACGCCTTCTGAAAATCCAGATACACAATATCAACCGGCTCACCTTTATCCACGTTTGTTCACCCCTTCAAAGAAATGTAGTAGATTGGTAAGACTGGAATGCAACTAATTCGAAGATACAGATGAGGGAGGGGTGCCAGGGCACGGGGGGGGAGGGGGCAGGAGATGCACCCCTTGTGAACAAATCCTGGATATGTTGCTGCTCTGGGTGTAAGTAGCACATGAGAACAGATTCCAAGTTATAGAACTGTCCTGTAAATGAATGGGAAAAAAGAACCCGAATTATAGCTACGTCATGCAAGTTTCCACGTTAGGAGTTACGGACCAAGAAAGGGATCTGGGTGTCGTCGTCGATAATAAACTGAAACCTTCTGCTCAGTGTGCTGCTGCGGCTAGGAAAGCGAATAGAATGTTGGGTATTATTAGGAAAGGTATGGAAAACAGGTTTGAGGATGTTATAATGCCGTTGTAGCGCTCCATGGTGCGACCGCACCTTGAGTATTGTGTTCAATTCTGGTCGTCGCATCTCAAGAAAGATATAGTAGAATTGGAAAAGGTGCAGAGAAGGGCGACTAAAATGATAGCGGGGATGGGACGACTTCCCTCTGAAGAAAGATTAAGGAGGCTAGGGCTATTCAGCTTGGAGAAGAGACGGCTGAGGGGAGATATGATAGAGGTATATAAAATAATGAGTGGAGTGGAACAGGTGGATGTGAAGCGTCTGTTCACGCTTTCCAAAAATACTAGGACTAGGGGGCATGTGATGAAACTACAGTGTAGTAAATTTAAAACAAATCTGAGAAAAATTTTCTTCACCCAACGTATAATTAAACTCTGGAATTCGTTGCCGGAGAAAGTGGTGAAGGCAGTTAGCTTAGCAGAGTTTTAAAAGGGGTTGGACGGTTTCCTAAAGGACAAGTCCATAAACCACTACTGAATGGACTTGGGAAAAATCCACAATTCCAGGAATAACATGTATAGAATGTTTGTATGTTTGGGAAGCTTGCCAGGTGCCCTTGGCCTGGATTGGCCGCTGTCGTGGACAGGATGCTAGGCTGGCTCGATGGACCCTTGGTCTTTTCCCAGTATGGCATTACTTATGTACTTAGCAAATTCATTGCATTCCCCCTTGCTCTTATACTTTAGGAAAGAGTAAACAAGCTATTCACATCTACCCATTCCACTCCACTCATTAATTCATACACTTCTACCATATCTTGTCTCAGTTGTCTCTTCTCCAAGCTGGACAGCTCTAACCTATTTAGACTTTCCTCACAGGGGAATCACCCTGTCCCCTTTATCCCCTTCTCTGTACCTTTTCTAATTCCGCTATATCTTTTTTGAGAGGCAGTGTCCAAATTGTAATATTCAAAGTGCAGTTACATCATGGAGCTGTTTTATTTTCCATTCCTTTTCTAACGATTCTTAACATTCTATTTGCTTTCTCAGCTGCCGCTGCACACTGAGCAGAGGATTTCAATGTATTATCAATGATGATAGCTAAATGCTTCTCCTGGGCAGTGACTTCTAATGTGGAATTATGTAGCTATAGTTTGGGATTTTCTTCTCTACATGCATTGCATTGCACTTATTCACATTGCATAAGTACGTAAGTATTGCCATACTGGGACAGACCAAAGGTCCATCGAGCCCAGCATCCTGTTTCCAACAGTGGTCAATCCAGGTCACAAATACCTGGCAAGATCCCAAAAAAGTACAAAACATTTTATGCTGCTTATCCCAGAAATAAGCAGTGGAGTTTCCCCAAGTCCATTTTAGTAAAAAGTGAGAAGTGGTGTGATTTGACTTGCTTCTTTATACTGACAAGGACACACCAGTGCCTCATCATGATATGTATTCGGTAAATTTTGCTCTTTATAATCTCTACCATTGTACCAGGCACTGACTCAGGCTCACTGGTCTATAATTTTCCAGGTCAAAAAAGTCTTTCCTCTATTCTCACTCTAATTTGGTACTTAACGAAGTAAAGACCAGTTCTCAAATTTCTCACAATAAAAGAAGAAATTGTCCATAACATACATTATACAAATGTTATCTATGTGCCCTAGACCATAGACATGAATTCAACTGCTATTTAACAAAGTGTGGACAGTGCGGCACAGATATATATAAGAACAAAAGAGTAGCCATACTGGGTCAGACCAATGGTCCATCTAGCCCAGTATCCTGTTTTCCAAACAGTGGCCAAGCCAGGTCACAAGTACCTGGCAGAAACCCACATCGTGGCAACACTTCATGTAGAACCCCAAGGAATAGCAAGATTCTGGAATCTCAAAGAGGAACAAAATTCTATGCAGAATCTTAAAGAGTTGCTACATTCCATATAGAACCCCAAAGAACAGCAAGATTCTGGACTTCCAAAGAGTGACAAGATTCCATGCAGAATCTCAAATAATAGCAACATTCCATGTAAAACTCCAACGAACAGCAAGGTTCTGGAATCCTAAAGAGTGACAAGATTCCATGCACAATCTCAAAGAGTAGCAACATTTATTTATTTATTTGTAGCATTTGTATCCCACATTTTCCCACCTATTTGCAGGCTCAATGTGGCTTACATTATGCCATAATGGCGACCGCCATTTCTGGACGAGAATTACAGATGATGTTATCTTAAGGTGTGTACATGGTAAAATTTGATACAATTTGATATTGCAAAGAGGTTCCTGAGTGATAGAGTTAATTATAGCATAAGTTGGATAGTCAGTAATAGAGAGTTCGTTTCTGGCATAAGAAATAAAATGATAGTTCGTGTTGCGTAATTTTCATTAGTAGTCATTTGGTTATCAGTCAGGTGTGGGGGATACAGTTTTGTCTAGTTCATTTAAAGTCTGTGGATAGGATGGTTGTGGTATGCTTTCTTGAATAGGTCGGTTTTCAGCACTTTTCGGAAGGTTGTTAGGTCATGCATTGTTTTTATGGCCTTTGGTAGTGCGTTCCAAAGTTGCGTGGATATGTAGGAGAAGCTAGATGCATATGTAGACTTATATTTTAGTCCTTTGCAACTGGGGTAGTGGAGATTCAGGAATGTACGGGCTGCTCTGTTTGTGTTCCTAGTTGGTAGGTCTATGAGGTCTGTCATATAGATTGGGGCTTCACCATGAACGCTTTTGTGGACCAGGGTGCAAACTTTGAATGCAATTCGTTCTTTTAGTGGGAGCCAGTGAAGTTTTTCTCTTAGGGGTTTAGCACTTTCGTATTTCGTTTTTCCAAATATGAGTCTGGCTGCTGTATTTTGGGCAGTCTGAAGCTTCTTAAGGATTTGTTCTTTGCATCCTGCATAGATGGCATTGCATGTAGAACCCCAAAGAATAGCAAGATTCTAAAGAGTGACAAGATTCCATGCAGAATCTCAGAGTAGCAACATTCCATGCTATAAATCCGAGGGCAAGCAGTTGCTTCCCATGTCTGTCTCAATAGCAGACTATGGACTTTTCCTCCAGGAACTTGTCCAAACCTTTTTTAAACCCAGATACACTAACTGCCATTACCACATCTTCTGGCAAAGAGTTCCAGATCTTAACTATTCGTTGAGTGAAAAAAATATTTCCTCCTATTGGTTTTAAAAGTATTTCCACATAACTTCCTTGAGTGTCCCCTAGTCTTTGTACTATCTTGCTCTCCAGTCACACACATACATGCAACTTCACCCTTCACACATCTGCATGCACGGTCTCATTCATCAGACCTGCACATACACACATGTATGCTCTTACTCTTCAGGTGCATACATGCATATGCATGAACTTTCTCACTTTTCAGCCAGGCACACACGTTATCTCTTCTTGGGGGCCAATGGTCAAAGCCTAATGCTTGAAATAAAAGGAGTTAACGCTTGATTTGCGTGCATGTCATTGTGCGCGGAATGCTCAAAGGACTGGAGTGCGGCTGTTAAGATGTGCGCTAAACATTGCCACATATTGTTTTGAAATGCATTTAATTGGATGCAAATTAGGTCAATTAGTGTCCCTTCCCAATACTCAGACAGCAGTGCTGCAACGCGCAGAAGCAAATGATTTAACAGCGAAAACTTACTGCTAACTCAGGGGCAACATTGAAGGTTTTCAGGAGATTTCTTGTCAAGTTGTCACGTTAAACTGTTGGTTTTATCCTCCTCTGCTAGCAGAAGGAAGCCCATGCAGGTTTTATGCGCTGAAAGTGAGAAACAAACATTTATGCGAGTCTGAACAAAAGTAAAAGTGAAAGCAGACATTGGCGCCGTTTGTCCTGTGTTTAAATATGAGCCTTTAAAAATTTTAAGCGCAGTTTTTGAAAGGCTCGTATTTAAAGATGCAGAACAGCGCCAGTGTGTGTCGGCACTTCCAGTTTTGTCTGGGTATGCGCACAAGAGCCGTGCTTACTGCAGAACCTTTGTGGATATGTGCCAGGCACGTTCCTTCCTCTACTTTTGGTTTACTAGCGTGAATTAAGCACGCATATCATTTGCATACTGATTCCTTTGAGCATGGGGAACTGGGTTCGATTCCCACTGCAGCGCCGAAACACAGCTGTGTAGAGTCATTTTTTGATTTTATCTAATAAACTGCTTTACATTTAATACGTCTCTCGCACTGATTGGAAAGAGCCTATCTTCCCCAATCCTTCTTTGCTCTGCATTTGACTGTTTCCCCGTTGGGATTAGTGCACCTCCCCCTTTGTGTGGCCTCTCTTCGAAACCTAATTCCTGAGCATAGGACTCCCTAATCTTTTAGACTCTAGGCACATGCCTAAATCCAGTCCTGCAAATTCTCTTGGTTGCCGTGAAAACCAGTCCCATTGGAGAATCTCCAGGATAGGATTACCATATTTGCGGAGACAAAATACAGGACTGAAAAAATAAAAATGGTTGCAACCTTTGCTAAAGAAATATTTAATTGTAGTTAATGAACACACATCAATCAGTGACTTACTTACAATACAGCAGTAGAAAATCTACTTTTCAAGAACTTCTGGATTTGAGTCCAACTGAGTCTAAGCCTAAGCGTACTTATCATAAGAGCACATATCCCTTTGGCTGGCTTCTGAGATTTATTTATTTATTTATTTATTTGCATTTGTATCCCACATTTTCCCACCTATTTGCGGGCTCAGTGTGGCTTACAATACTTTGAGAATACTGGAAGTACAATAGGTTACAGTACGATTATGGATTACATTGTGATGAATTATAGAAAACAGAGTAAATACAGGATATCATTTGGGAATAGAACATCAGAAGATAACAATGGTGAGTCGAGAGGGGAACAAATAAAATCGAGGTAACATCAAGGTTTAACATTCTTATTTTTGGGTAGGGTTTTAAGGGTGGTGAGGATACGGGAGAAGAGACTTCAGGATGGAGTGTTTTTGCCCCATCCTTGGCCACCTTTAAATCTAGACTGAAAGCCCACCTCTTTAACATTGCTTTTGACTCGTAACCACTTGTAACCACTCGCCTCCACCTACCCTCCTCTCTTCCTTCCCGTTCCCATTAATTGATTTGATTTGCTTACTTTATTTATTTTTTGTCTATTAGATTGTAAGCTCTTTGAGCAGGGACTGTCTTTCTTCTATGTTTGTGCAGCGCTGCGTATGCCTCGTAGCGCTATAGAAATGCTAAATAGTAGTAGTAGTAGTAGTCTGCAACAGGGTGGATACCCTGGAGGGTGTGAATGACATGAGGAAGGACCTAGCGAAGCTAGAGGAATGGACTGATATTTGGCAACTAAGGTTTAATCCCAAAAAATGCAGGGTCATGCGCTTGGGTCGCAAAAATCCGAGGAAATGGTACAGTATAGGGGGTGTAGTGCTTCAGTGTGTGAAGGAAGAGTGGGGCTTGGGGGTGATTGTGTCTGACGACCTTAAAGCTTCCAAACAGGTAGAAAAAGCGACGGCCAAAGCCAGAAGGATGTTTGGGTGCATAAAGAGGGGCATGACCAGCAGGAAAAAGGAGGTGATAGTGCCATTGTATAAGTCTCTGGTGAGGCCCCATTTGGAGTACTGTGTGCAGTTCTGGAGACCGCACCTATGGAAAGGTATAAACAGGATGGAGTCGGTCCAGAGGGTGGCTACGAAATTAGTAAGCGGTCTTGAATGCAAAAATTATAGGGACAGGCTTATGAACCTCAACATGTATACGCTGGAAGAGAGGAGGGAGAGAGGAGACATGATAGAAACGTTTAAATATCTCAAGGGCATTTATGTACAGGAAGAGAGCTTTTTCCAAATGAAGGAGAGCTCTGGAATGAGGGAGCATATGACAAAATTAAGAGGGAATAGGCTTAGGAGTAACCCAAGGAAGTATTATTTCACAGAAAGGGTGGTGGAGGCGTGGAATGGCCTCCCGGTGGAGTCGAGGACTGTTCCAGAATTTAAAAAGGCATGGGATAAGCATGTGGGATCGCTTAGAAACAGGAAGAATTAGAGATTACAGAGGATGAGCAGCCTGGATGGGTCATATGGCCTTTATCTGCCATCACGTTTCTATGTTTCTATATGCCTAAAATTGTGTTGCATGAACAAAATTCATTTGACAGATTCAACCAGCAGGGGAGCAGAGAGGGGATCAGCAATGGCTTTTTCTCTCTTTAGCACCCCCATGTGTCCAGGCTGACTAATAAGCCAGAGATGGTTTCTCTCATTATGTGGGTAGGTATGGTGGTCATAGGCACATAAAAGAAAACGAGGACATTTCCCTAAAAATGATAAATCCTGTAGGACATATCTGAAGATGTCCAAAAAGAGGACATATTTATTTATTTATTTGTTGCATTTCTATCCCACATTTTCCCACCTATTTGCAGACTCAACGTCGCTTACAATAATACATCATAGCAAGCGTCAATCAAAAGTAGATAATTGGTTACATAAATTAGAACAGGTGTAACATAATGGATATAATCAATTCAAAAACATATCAGAAAACAGTAAGATTATCAAGTAATTGGTGATGTGTTAGAGTTCCTATTGTTGATCATTATGGTAAGTCTTGTTAAAAAGAAAAGTTTTTAGTGATTTTCGAAAGTTGATGAGGTCATGAATAGATTTCAGATGTCGTGGCAATGCATTCCACAGCTGTGCGCCAATGTAGGAAAAGCAGGACGCATGTACTAGTTTGTATTTGGTAACCCTACTCCAGAACAGTATTCAAACCTTACCAATCAAATATATTGCGGATTTATGTCTTTCTAGTATTTCATGACAAGCTGTATTCAGGTACAGTCAGTATTTCCCCGTTCTCACAGGGCTTACAATCTAAGCTTGTACCTGAGATAATAGAGAGCTAAGGGGTCCTTTTACTAAGGTGCGCTGAACAATGGCCTGCGGTAGTGTAGATGCGTGTTTTGGGTGCGCGCAGAATTATTTTTTTAGCGCACCTACAAAAAAAATGCCTTTTTTTGCCAAAAATGGACGTGCGGTAAAATGAAAATTGCCGCGCGTCCATTTTGGGACTGAGACCTTACCGCAAGCCATTGACCTAGCGGTAAGGTCTCACACAATAACCGGGCAGTAATGGTCTACGCGCGTGAAATTCCACTTGACGCACGTAGCTGCCGCGCATCAAAAACGAAAAAACATTTTTCAGGTGCGCATAGCGGACACGCGCCAAAATTGAAATTACCGCAAGGGCCACGCGGTAACCGGGTGGTAACTCCAATTTGGGCTGCGTGTGGGCACGCGTAGGCACCTACGCGGCTTAGTACAATGGCCCCTTAGTGACTTGCCTGAGATCACAGGGGGCAGTAGTGGGATTCTGCTCTGACCCTTAGACTTATCCTCCGCTCCATCTTGCATGTGTTTCCCTTTATGTGCGAAACATAAATATTGCAAAAATATAAATACCCATAATTGTATTTGCAAGCTAGTTAATCCAGCCTGAGATACCTGAGTTCAAATGGAGATAGCATGATGGAATTTCAAAATAATAACAACAAAGCAAACAGGAACATTAATAACAATAAAAGCAGATATTTCTTTTTTGGCTATATATCAGACACCTAGTCATCAGCACCGAAAGCAAGACGGTCTGCTCTGGGAATGAAAGGTAAGACGCTGCAGCATAACCATTCAAGATTATAATTATTTAATAGCAACTGAAATCTTGCCACCTTCAATCCCCTGAGCTGCAAATACTGATCCCCAGCGCCTGGCTTTAAGATTCAAGTGCATAAAACCTGAAAAAAATGGGGGGAGGGGGGTGTAGTGAATGCAGAGGTACAAGATGTTTTGCTTTTTTTTTTTCAGATCTCCTCTTTTCCTACGCTGCGAGAAACATGTTCTGTTTGCAATCTCAGCTCTACAAAGAATCGTTCTACCCCGTCGGCTTACAGTATTTGGAATTCCCCGATCTGTAAACAGGAACGCTTTGTAATTTACAAACAGACGGCGTAGGGGTCACATAATATAACCAAGCAAACGAGGCACCGAAGAAAACTAATTTTCCTGGACGGCGGAGAAGGCAGGGGAGATTGAGGCAAACACTTTGCGATGTCACTCAAAGAACAATTTTTGACAAAAGACGTGCCATTCTTTACCAATATGCAGTAAATCAACTTAGCGTAGATTAGTTTAGCATAGAACCAGCCTTCTTGTTACCTCCGGCGATAACTTATTATATGGAGATTTAGAAGTATGGGAAAGAAATAGTTTCAAAAGCTCCGCAGTGTATAAACTCTAATGGCACATTTTCTGACGAGCATCCAGGGGATGCTGGGAATACAGGAATGCAGAAAAGGATGCCACAGGAACAGAAATCGTCAATCTTATGTCATCTTTCTTTCTTTTTTTTCTTGGGTGCGGTGAAGGGGGGGGGGGGGGGGGGGGGGGGAAGAGGATAATTCATTTGAGGATTAAACAAAATCTTTAAACTGCCCTTATTTTCCTTCGAGAATTTTATTTCACTCCTTGGGGGAAAACTGATAATTGAGGTTTTTACAATCTACTATCACTATTCATTTCTATAGTCCTACTAGATGTACACAGCACTGTACACATTATATGCAGGTACTTTCTCTGTCCCTAGAGGGCTGTAGGGGTATTTCCCTGTGATCTAGCCTAAGCTGGTCTTGGCCTATACAAGCCTATGACTTCTTGGTATAATAAGATGTCTGCTGCAACATCTCTGTGTCAGCAAGATCCAGCTTCAGCTAAAGCCAAGGACAGTCTGTGTTCTAAACACCCCCTTCTATCACCATGAGAACGGAGTAGGGAGGCAGACATGGCTCCAGAAGCTACCATTCTCCAAGGTCACAAAACAAAGAACTCTTCTTGCCCATGTACTGAACTGGACAAGATCATGATTGGTTCCTACCGTCACCTGACCGAGAGGTACGGGGAAAGCGGGAACAGAAGTAAGTTAGTGAGTCGGAGACCCTTGGAAGAGGGGCAACTGGTAAGAGGACCTGAGAAATCCAGCAAGGCTCGGGGGGAGCCAGAGACTTTGTATGATGCCAACCTCGTGACCTGCGTCCTGGTGCAAATACCTGTGGCAGAGATATTGGCTCTGATAACCAAAGGAGTGACGGGAACCTACGTGGGCTGATAAAGACCTGCACTACATAAGACACGGACAGCTAAAATAGCGTCTGAGGAGATTCTGCTCCGGTCTTATCTGATGCCGTCATCACGACAGCGTGGTAAGATCACAGTGATATATTTCCTGGTCTGGGGTTAGGCAGTGGTTTTATCTAAGTACGACTGGTTTATGTCAGCTCTTGGTCAGGGAAAGCAGCTAATGTGTATTTTGCATAAGATGTGATAAGTTTCATAAGGATTATTAGGTTATCATTTGTACTGTTCTAATCATTACCGTACTTAGTCTCAGGATAATCAGAGTGTAGTTTAGACAATATATTTTCAGTAGTGCTCATATCAGTAAGGGATATTTTTATTGCATAAGCTAGCGCAGAGTATTTCTATTTTCTTATCCATAATAAAGCTAATATATATATCTATCAGCTGTGTCTTTCTTTTTCACTCTACACACCAAAACACCTGGAGAGGTGCCAGAAGCAAGATTCCTGTATCTCACCCTAGACAGAGCTAGTGAGTCTGTTAGGCAGACTTATGCATCAGGGAATCTTGGTATAAGTAATCTGTGGGTACCTGTTGCCCTAGGTATTATTTATCTCACCCTACAGGGCTCACATTGTAACTCCCCCCCCCCCCCCCATTTACAAAGCCACATGGCAATGCCAACACAGCCCATTCAAAGTGAATGGGCTGTGTCGGCAATACTGTACCGCCAGCTGCTAGCGCGGCTTTGTAAACAGGGGCATAAGCTTTTTGGTACCCGGGGCACTGGAGAGTTAAGTGACTTGCCCAAGGTCACAAGGAGCTGTAGTGAGAGTTGAACGAGGTTGCCAGGATCGAAGCCTGCTGCACTACCCATTAGGCTACTCCTCTGCTCTGTTTAACTCTTATTCACGGTAAACCAGTACAGCCCAGTACAAGAATCAGAGTTGATTTTATTTGTGTTGTGGGCATACAGCACAGACGTCTGAAGAGCAACCGTACGGAAAGAAGCGTTTAAAGCAGGGTCGTGGTGGGGCAGAAGAGGCCTCGACTATAAGAAAAACTTTGTGCGGGGGCACCGTGTTATGTCCGACGAATATGGACACCGACATTTCTTTCCTGCAGTCTTCTCTCCACCAGGCTCAGGGACATGCATTTTCATTTCCAAAGGAGGAGAAAGGATTCTGAGCCCAAGGTGTCTAGCCCCAGACTGCCAAACTCACAAGTGACAGACACAGACCTTTAGAGGTCGCTCCGACTAAACGTCACTCAACATTTGTGCAAGACAATTGATTTGAGGTAAATTTTTCTCTAATTGTACAGCACCATTTCTTCCTTTTGCTTCAGGACGCCTCTTCATCTGGGTGTGTGATCTCCCCACAATCCGTTAGGATTTAGACAACTTTCCACAAACACCAACTCTTTCCTTAGGTTTATCTCCAACTGGGATTCTCCTGCTTTTCAGTTTCCAGATCAAGTCAGAACCTCCACAGCTTCCTCTTTGTGTCATAGTCGTCATGGAGGGGGTGAGTAAAACTTTGCCTTCATGCACGTACTTTACCAAATGTATAACTTAAAATTAGGATACGGTTCCAGATTCTGTATTTGCGGAAATGCTGACCTCTGGTCTCTGGGGAGGGAAAGGACATTACGATGCATTGCTTAAAATTCAAGGGGGATTCTTCCTGGGACTGAAGAATGTGTAGACTCCTTCGTGCAGCATCAAAAGCCACCCAGAAATGCCACACTAACAACCAGAAAAGTGCACTAGGGGCCAGTGGCTTATTTATTTATTAGGATTATTTAGAAATGTCAAGTAGTAGTAGTAGTAGTATTTACCGCCTTTTTGAAGGAATTCACTCAAGGCGTTGTACAGCAAGAACAACTCAAACATAAGCTACAGACAATTACAACAATAATAAAAATATTCAAACAACAATACAAAGTAAGGCATAGTTTGCTGCATTTATGTCCACCAACAGAATTTGAAATTGGAATATCCCTGCCCAGTGGCGTTCCTAGCGTCGACGACACCCGGGGCGGATCGCCGATGCGCCCTCCCTGGGTGCAGCGCGCCCCCCCCCCCGATGAAATGACACCCCCTGGGTGCATGCCGCTAGGGGGGGGTGCCACGGCGCGCGCCTGTCGGCTGCGAGTTCGAATCGCTTCGCTAAATTCTCTCGTTCGCTGCAGCTCCCTCCCTCTGCCCCGGAACAGTAACCTGTTCCGGGGCAGAGGGAGGGCGCTGCAGCGAACGAGAGAATTTAGCGTAGCGATTCAAACTCGCAGCCAACAGGTGTGCGCTGCGGCACCCCCCAGCGGCGTGCACCCGGGGCGGACCACCCCCACCGTCCCCCCCCCCCCTCTTGGTCCGCCACTGTCCCTGCTTCTGGTAACATAAAATGTAGTCAGTATGAAAAACCAGGACTACCTCTACCTGTACCAAAAATTGTATTACTTCAGTGTCATAAATATTTTTAGCCATTCATGAGTAAATTATATTTTTTGTAGAGTACCCTCAGATATTACCCACTCTTACTCATTGGGTACTTGGGTGGTTTATTTGCATATTAAAAAAACAAAATCTAAAAAAACCTTATAAGAGTAACCCGATGAAAGAAGTGCTATACCACTAGTTAGCAGTATCATTGTCTGCTTGTAAGAGTGGGTAATATCTGAGGGTACTCTACAAAAAATATAATTTACTCATGAATGGCTAAAAAATATTTATGACACTGAAGTAATACAATTTTTGGTACAGGTAGAGGTAGTCCTGGCATTACAATGTCAACACAACACACAATAAAACATTTTAATAGACAGCATAGGGTGTAAGCAAAGATGGACAGTATAGATAGATAACATACATATAACATAATAGATGACGGCAGAGAAAGACCCGCAGGGAAGACCCGCACGGTCCATAAGATAGTGTAAAAGTAGGAAGAAAATAAGGAACTAAGGGTTCCTTTTGCTATGGTGCGCCGAAAAATGGCCTGCGCTATTGTAGGCATGTGTATTGGACGCGTGCAGGTCCACTATTCAGCGTGCCTGCAAAAAAGGCCTTTTTTGGGGAGTGAAAACGGATGTGCGGCAAAATAAAAATTGGTGCACGTCCATTTTGAGCCTGAGACCTTACCCCCACCCATTGACTTAGCAGTCAGGTCTCACGTGTTAACCGAGCGGTAATCATCAGCACATTTACACTGCTGATTACCGCCCAGTTAGCACCATGTGGTAGAAAATACAAAATATTTTCAGCCATACGTATCGGACGTGCATAAAAAATGGAATTACCACCCAGGGCACACAATAGCACATGCGTTGGATGTGCACAGACGCCTACACGCCTTAGTAAAAGGACCCCTGAGGGACCTGCTTCCCGAAGTAGTCTTGTTTTAAGCGGAACCTTTCAGGGCGCGCATTCCAGAGTGTAGGGGCAACTCCAGAGAAGGCTCGCCTGCGGGTATCACATCATGTGATGTTCTTTGGAGAGGAAGTGCTTAGGGATACTCCATGGGATGACCTTAGTGACCTTGGAGGTGTGTAGCGGGAAATCTTTTCCTTCAAGTACTCTGGGCCATTTCCTTTAGGGCCTTGAAGGTTAAGCAGAGTTTTAAATTTGGCTCTGTATTGTACTGGTAGCTAGTAAAGTTTTTGCAAAAAATGGTGTGATATGGTCACATCACTTACAACCTTTTTTTTAGGAATTTTAGGAAATTAGCCAAACCTTTTTTAAACCCTGCTATTTAATTACACATTGGGTGATGAAATATTTTCTCCAATTTGTTTTAAATTTACTACTGTAGCTTCATTGCGTGCCACCCATTTCTTATATTTTTGGAAAGAGTAAACAAGCATAACAACACAAGAATAACCATACTGAGTCAGTCCAATGGTCCGTCTAGCCCAGTATCCTGTACTAACAGTGGCCAATTCAGGTCACAAGCACCTGGCAGAAAGCCAAATAGTAGCAACATTCCATGCTATCAACCCCAGCGCAAACAGTGACTTCCCTATGTCTGTCTCAAAAGCAGAGTATGGACTTTTCCTCCAGGAACTTGTCCAAGCTTTTTTTTTTAAACCCAAATACGCGCAGTGACCCCCCTGGCTACACTAAGATGCTATAATCATAATAAAAACATAATAATAGCCATACTGGGGCATACCGATGGTCCATCTAGCCCAGTACCTTGCTTCCAACATGGGCCAACCCAGGTCACAATTGCCTGACAGAATTTCAAATAGTAGCAACATTCCATGCTACCAATCCCAGGGACTGCAGTGGCTTTCCCTATTTTTATCTCAATAGCAAACTATGGACTTTTCCTCCAGGAACTTGCCCAAACTCGCTAACCACTGTTACCACATCCTCTGATAATGAGTTCCAGAGTGTAACTATTTTTTTGAGTGAAAAAATATTTCCTCCTATTCGTTTTAAAAGTATTACCCTGTAACTTCACTGAGTACTTTTTGAAAGAATAAACAATCAATTCACATTTACCCATTCTACAGTACTCAGGATTTTGTAAACCTCTATCATGTACCCCCTCAGCCACCTCTTTTCCAAGCTGAAGAGTCATAACCTCTTTAGCCTTTCCTCACACGAGGTGAGCTCCATCCCCTTAATCAGTTTGGTCGCCCTTCTTTGAACCTTTTCTAATTCCTCTGTATCTTTTTTGAGATGTGGCAACCAAAATTGCACACGATACTCAAAGTGAAGTCACACTAAGAAGCGATACAGGGGCATTATAATATCCTTTGTCTTATTTTCTATCCATTTCATAGTAACATAGTAACATAGTAGATGACGGCAGAAAAAGACCTGCACGGTCCATCCAGTCTGCCCACGATAAACTCATATGTGTATACCTTACCTTGATTTGTACCTGTCTTTTTCAGGGCACAGACCGTATAAGTCTGTCCAGCAGTATTTCCCGCCTCCCAACCACCAGTCCCGCCTCCCATCACTGGCTCCGGCACAGACCCCGTATAAGTCTGCCCTCCTCCATCCTAGCCTCTCAACCACCAACCCCTCTTCCCCCCGCCACCCAATTTCAGCTAAGCTTCTGTGGATCCATTCCTTCTGCACAGGATTCCTTTATGCCTGTCCCACGCATGTTTGAATTCCGTTACCGTTTTCATCTCCACCACCTCCAAGCGTTCACCACCCTCTCCGTGAAGAAATACTTCCTGACATCTTTCCTGAGTCTGCCCCCCTTCAATCTCATTTCATGTCCTCTCGTTCTACCGCCTTCCCATCACCGGAAAAGATTCGTTTGCGGATTAATACCTTTCAAATATTTGAATGCCTGTATCATATCACCCCTGTTCCTCCTTTCCTCCAGGGTATACATGTTCAGGTCAACAAGTCTCTCCTCATACGTCTTGTAACGCAAATCCTATACCATTCTCATAGCTTTTCTTTGCACCGCTTCCATTTTTTTAACAACCTTCGCAAGGTACGGCCTCCAAAACTGAACACAATACTCCAGGTGGGGCCTCACCAACGTCTTATACAGGGGCATTTCCTAATAATTCACAGTATTCAGTTTGCTTTCTTGGCTGCCGCCGCACACTGGATGGAAGATTTCAGCTTGTTGTCCATGATGACATCTAGAACTTGGGTGCTGACTTCCTAAAGTGAAACCTGACATCAGATCAGTTAGTGTCTAGTGTATATAATGAAGTTCAAAACTCTTTTTAACAGGCTGCTCCATGAGTAGATGCACCATTCAACAAAATGTCAGGTATGCACATATATTCCCTGAGGTTAACAGAGGTAGTAAACCTATTATTAATTGCCTCATTTATTATACCTGGTAATGCTCTTGTGCCTGGTTTTCCACAATGCGAAAAACTCCTTTGCAGGAACATCCAACACTCTGCTTAAAAAAAAAGGCCTCCTTTCCTTTCAAAACAGAGCTCCTGATTTAATAAAGGAAACCGAGTCCTTTCACCTTCAAACAGAACTGCCTCTGTATTGTAGCAATTCATACACAAACTTAAATACCAATGCCTCTGAATTTCCACTTCACAAGTAATTAGTCTGTCTCTCTGAAAGGCTAAAGCTGGGGCCGGACACAGACCCAATGCCAGTACCATAACAGAAATTTAAGATTGATATTCTTGGACCAGGGCTTCCTGCCCTTGATCAGGTAATGGATGGGGATGTGGACATATCCCAACCGTTATGTCACAGTGACACTGCCCATTGGCCTAAGGGCTCTGTATGGGTCCATGTGTCTTGCTTCAGTTTGGAATCTTAATTTTACAGCACTATGCATTTTGCCCGGGGCTTTTGTGTCTGTGCTATATATTTCTAGCAATATAGAGCTAGATATTCAAAGGTTAGGGCTCTTCAGTTTGAAGAAAAGGCGGCTGAGGGGTGATATGATAGAAGTCTACAAGATAATGAGCAGAGTAGAGCGGACAGATGTGAAGCGTTTGTTTACGCTGTAAGGAGGTTGGAGGGTCTAAGCAGCTCAGGAAGAGGTATGGGGCCAGACTACATTCCCCACAAGGCCCTGAGAGAAGGGATCGGGGTGGTAGGTCCCAAAACCCGGTATGGCCAGTGTTGCCAGGTGGGCGGTTTTACCGCCCAATTGGGCGGTTTTCCGCGACCCGCCGCGGGAAATTTTTGCCCGCGGCGGGTTGCGGTTTTTTGGGCTGCTTTTGGGTCGTTTGGGCGGTTTTTTGGGCGGCTTTTTGCCTTTTTTTCGGCCGCGGGGGGCGGGGTTAGTGACGTTTTTGGGCGGGCCGATGACGTGGGAGGCGGGGCCGATGACGTGGGAGGCGGGGCCGGTGACGGGGGAGGCGGGGCCGGTGACGGCGGGGGCGGGGTTGATGACGGCGGGGGCGGGGGTGATGACGCGGGGGTGGGGGTGTCAGGGGCGGGGTTTGTGTTTGGGCGGGTTTTGGGCTGTTTTTTGGGCTGGATTGGGCGAGAAAAAAATTTTCCACCTGGCATCCCTGGGTATGGCCCCCACGTGGAAGGGAGGGGGAAAAGGACTGGAGAGGGCAGCTGCGATGGCAGGCAAGGGCCAGAAGGGGGAGCAGGGATGACAAAGTTCAATACCCGTGGGTTAGAAATCAGTACAAGATTCCTTCCACCTGGGAGGGGGAGGAGGTCTCCAACCAACAGCCTAGCAGAGAGGCAGAGTTAATGGAGTGTTTGGAGGAAGGGGAGGCTGGAGAGACCAACACACCAGGTTTGGAGGAACCAGTGGACATGGACTGTAATTGTACTTTGGGGCAGAGTTGCAGGGACTGAAGGCAGTGGGTGGTGACAGGAGTCAATTAGCTGTGTTGTGGGCGGTGTACTGCCATTCTGCAACCACCCAAGCGGAAAGACTTTTCAAACTGAAACCCAGGCTGTTGAACTGGGGGGGAGAACTTGGATTTAAAGGGAAGTTTTTTTTCTTGTTGCTTTATTTTGGAAACTGAATGGGACTTTAACCCCTTGAACTGAGATTTGGTGGAGGAGGGGAAATAAACTGCTGGGAACTAAAAGCTGTGTTTTCTGGAAGGACTTTATTTGTGGACTGCTAAAGGGAGCCTACCATCCCCTGAAGGTTTGCTACCGGGATACAGTTATTACAACACTTTCAAAAAAATAATAGAACCAGGGGACACAAGATGAAGCTAGAATATGGTAGATTTAAAACAAATAGGAGAAAGTTTTTCTTTACTCAGTGTGTAGTTGGAATCTGGAACTCATTACCGGAGAATGTAGTGACAGCAGTTGGTCTTACGGAGTTTCAGGGGGGTTTGGACAGATTCCTGAAGGAAAAGTCTATTGAACATTATTAAATAAATATATATATTTTTTTTTTTGGGGGGGGGGGGGTTGCCGGGTTCTTGAAGCCTGGATTGGCCGCTGTCGGAGACAGGATGCTGGGCTTGATGGACCCTTGGTCTTTTCCCAGTATGGCGGTGCTTATGTGCTTATGGAATTTAAGTGGGCAGGAGAGGCTCCTGCCACTTAAAATCACACTCAGCAGGCTGGCCATTGCCTGGGTAGTGCAACTGAATATCAGTATTAAGCAGCCATTTTAAAAGTGGGTAGGAGAGGGGTGGTCTGAGGGTAGAGTCAGGGAGAAGCCAGCAGCTATGCAGATGCCGGCCATATTCACTGCTTAAATATCTGTCCTAATTTTGTCCAGTTAGCTATATAGGTGCCAGCACTGAATACTGGACAGCACCCACATAGCTACTACTACTACTACTACTTAGCATTTCTATAGCGCTGCCAAGGTTACACAGCGCTGTACAAGTTTAAACATGGGGAAGGACAGTCCCTGCTCAAGAGAGCTTACAAT
The DNA here is from genome assembly GCF_901765095.1 of Microcaecilia unicolor. Lineage (NCBI taxonomy): Eukaryota > Metazoa > Chordata > Amphibia > Gymnophiona > Siphonopidae > Microcaecilia > Microcaecilia unicolor. Next base: position 18,280,529 of record NC_044033.1, read on the forward strand.
CTAAAGGTAAAAACTATGTAGTCAGTGTAGGTATCAGGAATGGGAAGGTGGTTAGGCACCAAAAGCAAGGGAGAAGAGATGGGCCTTGAGTAAGGACTTGAAAATGGGCAGGGAGGGCGCATGGTGTATGGGCTCAGGAAGTCTGTTCCAGGCATAAGGTGATGCGAGGCAGAAGGGGCGGAGTCTGGAGTTAGCGGTGGTGGAGAAGGGTACAGAAAGGAGTGATTTGTCCTGAGAGCGGAGGTTACAGGTGGGAACATATGGGGAGAGGAGGGTAGAGAGGTAATGGGGGGCTGCAGATTGAGTGCACTTGAAGGTCAATAGGAGAAGCTTGAACTGTATACAGTAGCGGATCGGGAGCCAGTGAAGCGACTTGAGGAGAGGGGTGATATGAGAGTATCGGTTCGCGCGGTAGATAAGAAGTGCGGCGGAATTTTGGACAGATTGAAGGGGGGATAGGTGGCTAAGCGGGAGGCCAGCGAGGAGAAGGTTGCAATAGTCAAGATGAGAGGTAACGAGCGAGTGGACGAGGGTTCGGGTAGTCTGTTCAGAGAGGAATGGGCGAATTTTGCTAATATTATAGAGGAAGAAGCGACAGGTCTTAAGCTGTTTGCTGGATATGGGCAGAGAAGGAGAGGGAGGAGTCAAAAATGACTCCAAGATTGCGGGCTGAAGAGACGGGTAGGATGAGGGTGTTGTCAACAGAGACAGAAAGTGGGGGAACAGGAGAAGAGGGTTTGGGTGGAAAGACAATGAGCTCAGTCTTTGCCATGTTCAGTTTCAGATGCCGGTTGGACATCCAGGCAGCAATGTCTGAGAGGCAGGCCGAAACTTTGACCTGGGTTTCAACTGTGATGTCGGGAGTGGAGAGGTAAAGCTGGGTATCATCAGCATAGAGATGGTACTGGAAATCATGTGATGAGATCAACGAGCCCAGGGAAGAGGTGTATATCGAGAAAAGAAGCGGTCCAAGGACAGATCCTTGAGGGACCCCAACAGAGAGCGGGACGGGGGTGGAAGAAGAGCCATTAGAAAATACTCTGAAGGTGCATTGGGAAAGATACGAGGAGAACCAGGAGAGGACAGAGCCCTGGAACCCAAATGAGGACAGTGTGTCCAGAAGTAAATTATGATTGACGGTGTCAAAGGCGGCAGATAGGTCGAGGAGGATGAGGATGGAATAGTGACCTTTGGATTTGGCAAGGAACAGGTCATTGCAGACTTTAGAGAGTGCTGTTTCTGTTGAGTGTAGTGGGCGAAAGCCGGATTGAAGCGGGTCGAGGACGGCCTGAGAGGAGAGGAAGTCAAGGCAGCGGCTGTGGACAGCACGTTCAAGTAATTTGGAGAGGAAGGGTAGAAGAGAGATGGGGCGGTAGTTGGAGGGACAGGTGGGGTCAAGTGATGGTTTTTTGAGAAGTGGTGTGACTACAGCGTGCTTGAAGGTGTCAGGGACAGTGGCAGTGGAGAGAGAGAGGTTGAGGATGTGGCAGATTGAGGGGTTAACCTGATGCCATTCCTCCTTCCCTCCTCCACAACATTAATTCGATCCCCCCCTCCTAAGTTGCAGCAGCCCACTCCCAAGTGTGTGTGTGTGTGTGTGTGTGTGTGTGTGGAGAGAGTCCAATGAGTGGATTCACACAGGACTGTTTCAGCTTCTGTAGGTCCTTTTTTGCTCTTTTCTTTTTTATAAGATATTTTTATTGATGATTCAGCACAACCAACATAAATACAAGATGTCAAATTCCCTTCCATTAAATCTTATTACATGAGTATAAACATTTGACAATCCACTCCCTAATCAATGTTTACAGTTATATAACCCCACCTCCCCACCCCCTGACCCCATCCCCTCCCTGCCCCGCCCTTCCCTTTCTTCCACCCGCTCCTCCATGGCGTTCCCAGCCCCTGCTCAGGGTCTGTGATTAAGGATTACATTCAAATGTGACCATTCTTCTGCTGATGGGTTATATTTTCCCCAGCGGCGATCTGTCAGCTTTTCCATCGATGACACCACTCTTAGTTTCATTATCCAGTTATGTATGGTGGGACCCTCTTTCTGCTTCCAGTTTTTAAGCTATGATAGTTTTCGCTGCCACAAGCCCCATCCGTTTAATTCTATGTTGCCTTTTTTGCTCTTTTATTAAGAAAGCGTTATGTCATGGTTTAACCAGTCAACAGGTTTACATCATAAATCATGGGACGCAAATTCTGAAAAATAATTGGCTAGGTTATATTCTGCTTTCATTGTATTGCATTCTGCTTACTATCAGCCAGTTCAGGACACAGTTCAAAAGCCATGAACCATTCCAGTAAAGAATCTTAACTATAATAAGAAAGAACTCTTTCAGCGACTAGCATACATTATTTCATAATGCATCTGTGTGCTCAGACATGCAGGCTAAGGGTATATATTATTTTCAGTTCTCTTTCAAACATGTCTTTGTTTAGTGACAATTTCCAGCATCTGGTAAAACTGTTACTTACTAAGCAGGCCTGAAGATGTCAATTCGGCATTTCAACAGATAGGGAAGACAAACATTTATTCATCTTCCTCTTATTTTCCATACTTACATACTTACATAAGTAATGCCACACTGGGAAAGGCCAAGGGTCCATCGAGCCCAGCATCCTATCCATGACAGCGGCCAAGTCCATTTAGTAGTGGTTTATGGCCTTGTCCTTTAGGAAACCGTCTAACCCCTTTTTAAACTCTGTAAAGCTAACCACCTTCACCATGTTCTCCGGCAACGAATTCCAGAGTTTAATTATGTGTTGGGTGAAGAAATATTTTCTCTGATTTGTTTTAAATTTACTACACTGTAGTTTCATCGCATGCCCCCTAGTCCTAGTATTTTTGGAAAGCGTGAACAGACGCTTCACATCCACCTGTTCCACTCCACTCATTATTTTATATACCTCTATCATGTCTCCCCTCAGCCGTCTCTTCTCCAAGCTGAAAAGCCCTAGCCTCCTTAGTCTTTCTTCATAGGGAAGTCATCCCATCCCCGCTATCATTTTAGTCGCCCTTCGCTGCACCTTTTCCAGTTCCACTATATCTTTCTTGAGATGCGGCGACCAGAATTGAACACAATACTCAAGGTGCGGTTGCACCATGGAGCGATATAACGGCATTATAACATCCTCATACCTGTTTTCCATACCTTTCCTAATAATACCCAACATTCTATTCACTTTCCGAGCCGCAGCAACACACTAATGGGGGGGGGGGGGGGGGGGGGGGGGGTTACCATTATTTTCATTTTTAAAAAAATTATCATCAAGGTAAGTGAAACATTAAATACCTTTACACAAATGGGGAAAAAGGGGACAATGTCTGTAAAGCAGTATATACTAATGCCTGAAGTATGGGAAATAAGGTTTTAGATATTGAGTTTGTGATGGAAGAGGCTGATTTGGATTTAGTGGTGATCACAGAGAACCATGACTGGGTTATATTTATACCAGACTAGAATCTGTTCTGGAAAAACAAGGTAGGAAGAAAGGAAGTGGGGGAGTGACATTGAGGGGCATAATCGACCAGAAACGCCTATCTCCATGGGCGTTAATCTCCGAGAACGGGTCCGTGAAGGGGCGGAGTGAACCGTATTTTTTAAAAAAAATAGACGCCCATGTTTTATTCGCCAAGGTGTGAGCTGGGCGTTTTTGCTTTTCACCGATAATGGAAAATGAAATCGCCCAGCTCAAAAACGAATAAATGCAAGGCATTTGTTCGTGGGAGGGGCCAGGATTCATAGTGCACTGGTCCCCCTCACATGCCAGGACACCAACCGGGCACCCTAGGGGGCACTTTTACAAAAACAAAAAAAAGGTAAAAGAGCTCCCAGGTGCATAGCACCCTTCCTTGGGTGTTGAGCCCCCCAAATCCCCCTCAAAACCCACTGCCCACAAGTCTACACCATTACTATAGCCCTAAGAGGTGAAGGGGGGCACCTACATGTGGGTACAGTGGGTTTGGGGGGATTGGACGACTAGTAGCATTAAGCAGCACAATTGTAACAGGTAGGGGGGGGATGGGCCTGGGTCCACCTGCCTGACGTCCACTGCACCCCCTAACAACTGCTCCAGGGACCTGCATACTGCTGCTTGGGAGGAGGATATGACATTTGAGGGTGAAAGTAAAAAGTGGTGAAACATCATTTGTTGTGGTGGGAGGGGGTTAGTGACCACTGGGGGAGTCAGGGGAGGTCATCCCCGACTCCCTCTGGGGGTCATCTGGTCATTTAGGGCACTTTTTGGGGCCCTATTCGTCAAAAAACAGGGTCCAGGAAAAGTGCCCTAAATTCTAGCTACAAACGCATCCATTATCGGCGAAGGGCGCCCATCTCTGTTCGGATGATAACCACGCCCCAGTTCCGCCTTCACCACGCCTCCGACACTCCCCCGTCAACTTTGTCCGCATCCGCGACGGAGTGCAGTTGAAAGCGTCCAAAGTTCGGCTTTCGATTATGCCGCTTTATTTGTTTTTGTGAGAAGAACGCCCATCTCCCGATTTAGGTCGGAACTTGGGCGTTATTCTCGTTCGATTATAAGCTGGATTGTATGTTAAAGATAATATTAAAGCCACACAATTGCAAGACCTACAAGGTAAGGAAGAGGTACTGTGGGTCAATCTGGAAGGAGGAAATGGCAAATGTATTTACATTGATGTGAGATACAGGTCTCCTGCACAGACAGAAAAAATGGACAGGGATTTAATTGAAAACATAGTAACATAGTAAATGATGGCAGATAAAGACCTGTACGGTCCATCCAGTCAGGGCCGCCGAGAGACTAGGCCAGGCCCTTCGCCACCAGGACCAAAGTCCACCACCCTAACCACTAGGCTTGTGTCTTTGTGTCTTTTAATGATAATGGGCAATAATTGAGACAACCTTTGTTTCCTATAACTCCTCCAATCTCCCTCATCCCCAACACATACCGGTGGTGGAAGCGCCCTTTAAAATATGCCGCCTGGGGCACTAATCTGGCTGCCCTGTCCTAATTTTAGCTCTATATGCTAATTCTCTGTGGATATGAATGCACCAAATATATTGCTTTCTCTTTCTTAACACACTTTCTCTTTTCACTGACATTACCTGATAAGCTGAGACAGGTTCTGCCTTGCAAAATTCCAGTGCTATAGACTATCCAGAAGATAAGGTATTGACATTTCCATGTTGCTGTTTCCATGATTACCGGAAGCAATCTTATGATGTTTCCTCCATCTATCTTAAAAAAATGTCGTTATTTATTTATTTATTGGGATTTATTAACTGCCTTTATGAAGAGATTCACCCAAGGTGGTGTAGAGCAGATATGGTTTTAACATAAAACTTACAATTTTGTTTACTACTACTACTACTTATCATTTCTAAAGCACTATTAGATGTACGCAGCGCTGGACACTTGAACATGAAGAGACAGTCCCTGCTCGACAGAGCTTACAATCTAATTAGGACAGACAAACAGGACAAACAGGAGATAAGGACAAAGGGTAGCAACATTCCGGAACCCAAAGAATAGCAGGATTCCAGAATCCTAAAGACTACTACTACTACTACTACTACTACTTATCATTTCTATAGCGCTACTAGATGTACGCAGCACTGTACACTTGAACATGAAGAGACAGTCCCTGCTCGACAGAGCTTACAAACTAATTAGGACAAACAGGACAAACAAGAGATAAGGGAATATTAAAGTGAGGATGATAAAATAAGGGTTCTGAACAAGTGAATAAGGGTTAGGAGTTAAAAGCAGCATCAAAAAGGTGGGCTTTTGGCTTAGATTTGAAGACGGCTAGAGGTGGAGCTTGACGTACCAGCTCAGGAAGTCTATTCCAGCTATATGGTGCAGCAAGATAAAAGGAACGGAGTCTGGAGTTAGCAGTGGAGGAGAAGGGTGCAGATAAGAGAGATTTACCCAGTGAAAGGAGTTCCCGGGGAGGAATGTAGGGAGAGATGAGAGTGGAGAGATACTGAGGAGCTGCAGAGTGAATGCACTTATAGGTCAATAAGAGGAGTTTGAACTGGATGCGGAAACAGATAGGAAGCCAGTGAAGTGACTTGAGGAGAGAGGGCTAATATGAGCATAACAATAGTAGAATAACCAAGAATAAACTAAATACAACAAGGTACACTTGAAAACGGTAAATTGAAACCTAATAAGAGAACTACCGTGAAACAGTATCAAAAATTTACAAATTTAACAGCACTGGAATTCAAATGCCAGAGATATAATACAATATTAGCATAATACGAAGGATACATCTAATAAGCATGCATTAGAACATTCAACCAACATAGATATGATGCTAAAGAATTATCAACCGAGGTGCTTGTCAATCAGCCAATACAAGCGTCAAAGTTGGCCGCACTTTGTCTGCTAAAATTGTATTAGTTTTGGTGACTGATGTATTGCATCCACCTCCCCGTCCAGCTCTGCCAAAATGCTTAAGCCTTGGTGAGGCCACCTCTGGGGTCACGTGTTATACACGGCATCACTTCAATCCTTAGCTGCACTGCTGAAATTGCTGAAAATGTTCCAGTTAGTGCTGATGTTTTAATAGGACTTTTTTTGTTGTTGACGCTTTGGATTCAGGTCTTATAGAAACTTAATTGAAACGACCAGCTCAAGGAAAAGAGGTTGTCGTGGGCAGCGTGAGGGAAAGAGGCTTAAAATAAATGTAAGGAAATACCTTTTCGCTAAGATCAGAACATCAAGGGTAGCTGCTTTGGAACCAGCATGCCTACAACTCCACGGAAGGTCACAGGGTCCATGCTAGAGATGGGCTGTCATTTGCAATGATATCGGAAATGTTGATGATGTATTGTTGCTGCATACCACTGCCATACTATAAAGGTTGCCAAAAATTGTGCGCACAAATTTAAGCGCATTCCTGATTTACACATGCAATTTAATAGAATAAAGAGCCAATTAGTGCCGATAGTTGGATTTTTAATAAGCAATTTTCGGTACTAATTAGATGTAATTGGGACTAAAGCGCATAACACATGGTCCAAAAAAAAAAGGTGTGAAAATGAGAAAGTCACGTGGTTTCGCAGGGGTGGACTGACCATTCGGGCAACCGGGCCCGGATGCCTGCTGCAACTACAGCCCTCCCCAGTCCTACCTTTAAAGGCGTGCCGCTGGTGACCTAGTGGCCTTTGTGGGGGGAGGGAGGGAGGGGGGGGGGGGAACATGTTCTTTCCTGCCCATTGTCCAGTCGCTATTCCTGCCCAGTCGCTATTCCTGTGCACAGTTGTTTAATTCAGAAGTCAAAGGTTTAAAGTTACGCTTTGATTTGTATGGAGTGAAGCTATAATGGAGTTGGGTGGACTTGGTTATAAAACCCCTATCCTTGGGAAATCTGCGTTGAAGGAATTATGTAAGTAGGAGCTTGTGCTGGAGAAATAAAAAAACAATTAATAAACGTGGTTTGAGTAAATTTGTATTGGTAACAAGAAATATAATTTACTGCAGTTTGTCAGTTGCAATAATAGCAAATTGACGTAGCAGAGACTCAACCACTTTCCTCAACCAGAGGTGGAAGTTTCTGGATTAGGGAATCGAATGCTGAACATGAGAGCCTAAGGGCTCCTTTTACTAAGCGGCAGTAAGTCCAAGGCGGGCATACCGCTCACTATACAGGAAGTACCGCTGGGCTACCGCAGGGTCCTTCCCACCCCTAGCTCGCTATCATTTCCGGCACTACAAAAAAATGTATTTTTGTAATGCCGGAGTGTACCTGGCAGTAGTTGGGCAGTGCCATGTGCTGCCTGGTTGACACTGGGTTAACATGAGAGCCCTTACCGCCACCTCAATGTAGGAAAGCGAGACTTCCAGCTGCGGTTAAAGGAGGCCTCGACATGCATATAAAACACGCACCAACACCAGCGCCAACCCCCTTTTGCCGCAGCTTGGTAAAAGGGGACCTTAGAGATTCTAGCATGGTTAATCCAGACTCCAACACCTCTACTTGCGAGAGCACAGCATGCAGGTGTTCAGAATAATCCAGTCTGCACTGGTCAAGCCCTTTTTTGGAGAGTATGTGGACAGCAGTCTTTCCTTGGCGTAAAGAGTTTTATTTATTTATTTTTGTTACATTTGTACCCTGCGCTTTCCCACTCATGGCAGGCTCAATGCGGCTTGCATGGGGCAATGGAGGGTTAAGTGACTTGCCCAGAGTCACAAGGAGCTGCCTGTGCCTGAAGTGGGAATCGAACTCAGTTCCCCAGGACCAAAGTCCACCACCCTAACCACTAGGCCACTCCTTCACTGTTGCTACAATTTGAGATTCTACATGGAATGTTGCTGTTCCACTAGCAACATTCCATGTAGAAGTCAGCCCTTGCAGATCACCAATGTGGCCGCGCAGGCTTCTGCGAGTCTGACGTCCTGCACGTACGTGCAGGACGTCAGACTCACAGAAACAGAAGCCTGCGCAGCCTTCTACATGGAATGTTGCTAGTGGAATATTCCACTAGCAACATTCCATGTAGAATCTCCAATAGTAACTATTTTACTTTTGTTACATTTGTACCCCCGCGCTTTCCCACTCATGGCAGGCTCAATGCGGCTTGCATGGGGCAATGGAGGGTTAAGTTACTTGCCCAGAGTCACAAGGAGCTGCCTGTGCCTGAAGTGGGAATCAGACTCAGTTCCTCAGTTCCCCAGGACCAAAGTCCACCACCCTAACCACTAGGCCACTCCTCCACACAACATTCCATGTAGAAGTCGGCCCTTGCAGATCACCAATGTGGCCGCGCAGGCTTCTGCTTCTGTGAGTCTGACGTCCTGCACGTATGTGCAGGACGTCAGACTCACAGAAACAGAAGCCTGCGCAGCCTTCTACATGGAATGTTGCTAGTGGAATAGCAACATTCCATGTAGAATCTCCAATAGTAGCAACATTCCATGTAGAATCTCCAATAGTATCTATTTTATTTTTGTTACATTTCTACCCTGCGCTTTCCCACTCATGGCAGGCTCAATGCGGCTTACATGGGGCAATAGAGGGTTAAGTCAGTGACTTGCCCAGAGTCACAAGGAGCTGCCTGTGCCTGAAGTGGGAGGTGTGATAACTTCTTGACAGGATGAGACCAATGGGACATATAAGATCTTCCTTTAGGACCCAGAGGGCTCATTTTAGAGGCAAATACATCACAGCTGATGCGAATAACCTCATAGGATATGACCTCATACTTCCCAGACAAACACACTCATAAAGAGGAGACATTGCCGCCATTTTGCCAGGGATAAGCAAGCAGGAAGCATGCTCATATTGTGAAGCTTTATGGCAAGTATTCATATTTGAACTATAAACATTTTAAGCTTTAAAGTTTAAGTTTATGGATCCTGTTTACACATTTTTTTTTATTTTTATGTTGTTCTCACAGTTCTTTTTTCACTTTTACACATATATTTTTTATCACACGGTTTTTTGTCTTTGAAGGTTACTCGCGCCTTGATACAGCGTTACTAGCAAAACCTTGGCCGAAGTCGGTGTGTTTGACCGATGACCCACTTGTTGCTTTGCACCTGCACTTGAAAGCTAAGTTACTCTTTTGACTTTCACATGCTGTATGGATCCCGAGCTGATTCTTTTGAGCTTTTAGCATCTTTCATTTTGGAAGTAAAGGGTTTTTGCCTACGATGATATAATTCCCAGCAGAAGTTTTCTCAACCCTTGTTATTACTAAATGGCTACTTGGGTTGGAGGTCAGGACTAAATTCAGAGGCTTTTCCCTTAATCTCCCTTAAAATAGATTCACTCTACACAGTGTCCTAGCGAGGGCGGCTGACACCCGGGGCGGGTCGCCGCTGCACCCCCCCCCCCTCGGTGCGCACCCTCCTCCCCCCCGGAACGCATTCTTACTTGAATTAGGAAGCGAGGGGTGGGCGAGAGGGCCGATCCGCCCCCGAGTGCACGTCGCTGGGAGCTGCGTCAGCTCCGCTGGTTCCTTGCTCTCTCTGCCCCAGAACAGGAAGTAAACTGTTCCGGGGCAGAGGGAGCAGGGAACCAGCGGAGCCGACACCCCCCCAGCGGCGTGCACCCGGGGCGGACCGCCGCACCGCCCCCCCTTCCTACGCCACTGACTCTACAGAATCTATAGTCTATTGTTGAAATTACTATATTTTGCCATTATACGAGAGAGTTTTGTTCTGTTGCCGGTTTATGCCACTTTTTGGATGTTTTTTCTCTTTCGAAAATGAGCCCCACACTCTACCAGACAACATTTCTACATGCAATAATCAAGAGGAGCTCTCATTAGTGGAGCATAAGACGATCAAAGTTATATCGAGTGTTAGAATGTCTCATGAGCTTGATAACAACAGCAGTACTTTTCCCTCATGTCACCTCCACTTCTTTCCGGTTGACTCCTTCAAATACGATTACGAGAAGGTAGGTCAGCGTTTGGAATTTGCCACCAAACTCATCCGCCTTCAACCTAGAGCCAGGGCTAAGGAAATCTGAACAGGGGAGGCAATGAGCGTTGCTCTTAAAGCACCTTCTCCGCAGCTCATTAATTAGGTACTGTTACACAGGATGCGCGATTTGCCCATCAAGCTGTAAAATATTTCGAAAGTCATTTGCACATTCTTTTTCTAGGTGTAATAATTAAAGTGGCAGCTTGTATCACATTCATAAAGCAGCTTGAGCATCTCAAGGGGGTAGGGGAGCCAACAAGGAGAGAAATTTGTGTGTTTTGATTAGTTAACATTTCTGTACTGAATGCTGCAATTTTTTTTTTGCTTTTTAAGGCTCTGTAATTTATTGTCATCACGACAGGCCCATGAGCGTGACAATTTTAATATAGGCTTGAGGAATGTGGTAATATATAATGGAAAATATAGTGTAAAGTCTGGAAGATGAGAAAGGTGGTGGACCTACCAACAGAGCCATGATCATGATCCAAGCAGATCCACACAACTCTACAGTTTCTTTGGCATTAAAAACAGGATTTATTTCAAAACACTGAATTAACAGTAACAGGCATAAGGGTTCTTTCTAAACATAGGTCTTGATGAAGAGCATTGATATAAGACAATTCATAGTCTCTTTAGGTCAGAGCTGGCCCCAGTGCTGGGCTGGGAATGGAAGAGCAAAGTCGGTCATTGCTCTAGTTGAGTTCCAGTACTCCTGGTCAAGACATACTCTGGCCGATATTCAACGCTATTTAACCATCTTTACATGGAAAGAAGAGGACCTCGGCTGGCGGAGGTTGGGGTCCCCCACCAGCAAAGGTAGCCCACAGCGACGGGGGGGGGGGAGGGTTGGCGGCGGGAGGGGGGGTCAAGAGGGTCGTCGGCAGGGGGGTCCAGGGCCAAATGTATGGGAGCCCAGGCCCCCGTGGCCCTACGTAGCTACGCCACTGGGCTGCGGTAAATGATTCGCAGTGTTAATGATTCACATTGTCATGCCTACTCTCCACCACAGAAATTCTGCAATATTTTTTAGTACAAGGTTTGCGCAAAGCACATTTCAGGATTTTACTGCAGGACCTCAACTGCGCGTCCTGCGGTAAGCCCTTTGAAGCTGAGGTAAGCATGCGTTAGAGCTTACCGCACCTTAATGAAAGGACCCCTAAAGTGAGACAAGCGGCACACACAAGCTAAATGCTCTGGGGCCCTCTCACTAAGCTGCGGTCAAAAGGGCCCTGCCTTGTTTCGGCATTGCCACCTGCTTCAGAAGTCTGAGAAATTGTAGCCTGAAAATACCAGAAAACAGACAGTGGGCCTGGAATGGCTCTTAAAGTTTGGAGTAAAAGGCACCTGAAGAGAGAACCTTCAAGCACAAACAAGTTTTGAGGCCTTCTACTCCACATATTAAGAGCCATTCCAGGCCCACTGTCTATTTTGAACCTACAATTCCTCAGACCCCTGAAGAAGGTGGTGACGCCGAAACAAAGCTCCATGTTGAGTCTTAAAAAGAATCTTACCACAATAAGCTATTTACCTATATGGACCCTACTCCTCCTTGATTTTAGGTTGGAAGTGCCACCAGATACCTTACACTTTTGCTTTCCCTCATAATTAACCCAATCTGTTTACCAAAAGGTATTATTTTATCTGTCTTGGTCTGCACCGCCTGAAGAGATCTTGTCAACAAGGCCACATCATCTGCAAAATCCAAGTCCTCTAACTGCATGTTTGGAAGCCATGTGATTCCTGAATTTTTAACTACTCCTTTCCATGTTGACCAATCATAGTAGATGACGACAGAAAAAGACCTGCACGGTCCATCCAGTCTGCCCAACAAGATAAACTCATATGTGCTACTTTTTGTGTATACCCTACTTTGATTTGTACCTGTCTTCTTCAGGGCACAGACCGTATAAGTCTGCCCAGAACTATCCCCGCTTCCCAGCCACCAGCCCCGCCTCCCACCACCGGCTCTGGCACAGACTGTATAAGTCTGCCCAGCACCAGCCCCGCCTCCCAACCACCAGCCCCGCCTCCCACCACCAGCCCTGCCTCCCACCACTGGCTCTTGCACAGACCATATAAGTCTGCTCAGCACTGTCCCCGCCTCCCAACCACCAGCCCCGCCTCCCACCACCGGCTCTGCCACCCAATCTCGGCTAAGCTCCTGAGGATCCATTCCTTCTGAACTGGATTCCTTTATGTTTATCCCAAGCATTTTTGAATTCCTTTACCGTTTTCATCTCCACCACCTCCCGCGGGAGGACATTCCAAGCATCCAGTACTCTCTCCGTGAAAAAATACTTCTTGACATTTTTCTTGAGTCTGCCCCCCCTTCAATCTCATTTCATGTCCTCTCGCTCTACCGCCTTCGCATCTCCGGAAAAGGTTAGTTTGCGGATTAGCTAAGCTCAACTCCAGTTTTTAGATTAAACCATAGCATTCACTGTTTTTGATAATCCGGATGAGCTTTTCAGATATTTTACATTTTTTCATACCATAATATTCCGTAAGCTCTCTCTCTCTGTTGATGATGTTGAACACTTTTTTCAAAATCCGTAAGTCTGATAACAACTGGGATTTTATACTGATGAATCTTTGCTAATAGTCTGAGCAGTGGAAACTTTTGATCTATGCAAGAGCTGTTAGGCCTGAACCCTGCGTGTTCTTCTCAAAGTACTGAAAATTGTACACTTGAGTTTTAAGCCGGTTAAGAATCATTGGACTGTAAACTTTTTTCAAGTACAGATAACAGAACAATTCCTCTGCAATTACTGCACTCCAATAAATCTCCTTTCTTCTGCAGCTTTACAATTATACCTTTTCTTCCAGTCGGCTGCTGTATTTTCCCTTTGCCATGCCACATTTCACAATTGCACAAACCGCTCTTTCATTTGAGTTGATCCTCTCTTCGACAATTCTGCACAGATGTTATCTAGAGCTGGCGATTTTCTGTTTCTTAGTCCCTTAATAGATTTGATTATCTCGTTCATTGTGAATGGCTTGGTGTCTCTTTGCAGCTCTGTTGATGTTTCAGGCTTTGGGAGGTTCAGTAGTTCCTTTACGTGTTTTCCAAATGCTGGTCTTTTTCTTTTTCATCCTTAATGACTTTACTGCCTTTCACCTGGATTCTATATTTGGCGCCTGGATTTGAAAGCCAAAATTTGGGTTTGCATGCAAAAACTGGCCAACAAGCCAATTGACATCTATAATTGCATGCTAAAAACTAATGATTGAATTTAATTGGCACCCATTCAAATGTGTTCACGCATCTAGCTGTGTGCTACAGTGGCGTAGCTACGTGGGGCCATGGGGGCCTGGGCCCCCGTAGATTTGGCACTAGACCCCCTGCCGATGACCCTCTCAACCCCACCTCCCATCGCCAACCCTCCCCCGCCGCTGCCGTCATCACCGTGGGCTACCTTTGCTGGCGGGGGACCCCAATCCCCTCGAGCCGAGGTCCTCTTCTTCCTGCGAAGGTTTCGTTTTGTTTCTGACGTCCTGCACGTTGTACGTGCAGGATGTCAGACTCACAGAAACAGAACAAAGCGTTCACAGGAAGAAGAGGACCTCGGCTCGCGGGGATTGGGGTCCTCCGCCAGCAAAGGTAGCCCACGGCGGCGGCGGGGGAGGGTTGGTGGCGGGAGGGGGGTTGAAAGGGTCGTCGGCAGGGGTCGTCAAAGTTGTTGGTGGTGGCGTTGGTGGCGGGGGGGGGGGGGGGCTAAAATGTGCCCCTCACCTCGGGCTCTGGACCACCCTCCCGCCGAAGTCTGGCTACGCCCCTGGTGTGCTATTCCATTAGGTATGGCACCTAACTCTACAAAAGGGGGTGTGGCAGGGGCGTTGTGGAAAGTTGTGTGTGTAGTTATAGAATACTGCCTCAGCAAACCTAACTTTGGGGGTCCTTTTACAAAGGGACGCTGAAAACTGGGCTGCGGTAGCGTAGGCGTGTGTTATGGACGCGCGCAGATCCATTTTTCAGCGCACCTGTAAAAAAGGCCTTTTTTAATATTTTTGCTGAAAATGGGATGTGCAGCAAAATAAAAATCGGTGCGCGTCCATTTAGGGTCTGAGACCTTACCGCCAGTCATTGACTTTGCGGTAAGGTCTCTCACGTTAACTGTGTGGTAATCGCCTATGCGCATCAAGTCGGAGTTACTGCCCGGTTTTAGCCGCGTGCCAGAAAATAAAATTTATTTTCTGGTGTGCGTAGCAGGCACGCGTCAAAAATGAAATTACCGCACGGGCCACACGGTAGCCAGGTGGTAACTCTGAATTGATGCAGGTAGGGCACACGTAGGTGTCTACGCGGCTCAGTAAAATAGCCCCTTAGGGCTCCTTTTAGAAAGTGGCAGTAAGCCCAATGACTCGCTAAAAAGTACCTCCGGGCTACCACAGCAGTCCGGCGGTACTTCCCACCTCCAGCACGCCATCATATCTAGTGCTCCAAAAATACCGTCAGTAATCGAGCAGTGCTGTGCACCTGGTTACCACCAGGTTCGCATGGGAGCCCTTTCCGCCAACTCAATGGATGGCAGTAAGGGTTACCCCACCCCCGAAATGGCCGCACGGCAAGTGCTTCACTTGCCGCATGGCCATGTCCTGAAGAAAAGAAAGACCTACCTTTTACCTGCTTCGGTAAAAGGGGGCCTTGGGGCGCATCAAAAACACGCACCGATGCCCGCGCAGGCCCCCTTTTGCCATAGCTTGGTAAAAGGGGCCCTTAGGAACCAGCATTTACACCAGGTTTCAGCAGGCATAAATCTGCTGCCCAAAGCTAGATGTGGGCTTTGGCAGAATTCTATAAAGGGTGCTTGTCATTTATAGAAGGGAAGGGAAGGTAAAAGGGACTTGATATACCACCTTTCTGAGGTTTTTGCAACTACATTCAAAGCCGTTTACATATATTCAGGTACTTATTTTGTACCAGAGGCAATGGAGGGTTAAGTGACTTGCCCAGAGTCACAAGGAGCTGCAGTGGGAATCAAACTCAGTTCCCCAGGATCAAAGTCCACTAGGCTACTCCTCCACTAACAACATTCCATGTAGAACCTCAAATAGGAGCAACATTCCATGCAGAATCTCAAATAGTAGCAACATTCCATCTAGAATCTCCAATAGTAGCAACATTCCATGTAGAATAGGGAAAGGGAACTGGGACTTGATATACCACCTTTCTGAGGTTTATGCGTGGCTGCGTTGCTGATCCGCAAGGGCAGGCTTCTACATGGAATAGTGGAATAGCAACATTAACATTCCATGTAGAATCTCAAATAGTAGCAACATTCCATGTAGAATAGGGAAAGGGATCTGGGACTTGATATACCACCTTTCTGAGGTTTATGCAATTACATTCAAAGCAGTTTACATATATTCAGGTACTTATTTTGTACCAGGGGTAAGTAACTTGCCCAGAGTCACAAGGAGCTGCAGTGGGAATCGAACTCAGTTCCCCAGGATCAAAGTCCACTAGGCTACTCCTCCACTAGCAACATTCCATGTAGAACCTCAAATAGGAGCAACATTCCATGCAGAATCTCAAATAGTAGCAACATTCCATCTAGAATCTCCAATAGTAGCAACATTCCATATAGAATAGGGAAAGGGAACTGGGACTTGGTATACCACCTTTCTGAGGTTTATGCAACTACATTCAAAGCAATTTACATATATTCAGGTACTTATTTTGTACCAGGGGTAAGTAACTTGCCCAGAGTCACAAGGAGCTGCAGTGGGAATCGAACTCAGTTCCCCAGGATTAAAGTCCACTGCACTAACCACTAGGCTTTTTTTTCTGGCACCAACTTTGAGCACCATTTATTCAACTCCCCCCCCCCCCCCCCCCACTTTTTTTTAATAGGTAGTACTTCTGTTCCTCTTAACTGATTAATTATGACATACACTCTTTTCAGTTTTTTCCTGCTGCTCCTTCTGCAATTTAATTTAATTTAACTTAATTCAAGTTTCATTTAATTTAACTTTCTTCAGCTCATCTTCTGTTATCTCATCTGGAGCCCATTCTAACTTCTATATCTTGCTGACTGTACTGCTGCAATAGAACTTCTTCCTTTTCAGAATCCTCTTGTGATGCGATTGGGAGGATGGAAACAAAGCAAAACAAAAAAAACGGGCCTAGAGGGACGTAACCTGCACGGACCTTTGGGTACAACTCTGGCTGCCTTATTGGTCAGACTGAATGGACTGTACAGGTCTTAATCTGCTGACATGTACTGTGGGGCCCTGTTAGTAAAGCTTACTGCCCTACCAATGGAATGATGTTGTGCGTCTTCTTTTATACCTCTGGGTCACATGGTACAACACATGCCAACAATGTCTGTTAGAATGCGCCAAGCTGATCTGCTGTTACTAATCTGTAAACTGTCATTAAAATCATTGGTAGTAGCTGAAGGTTGGAGGGTAGTCAATGTAACGCCAATTTTTAAAAAGGGTTCCAGGAGTGATCCAAAAAATTATAGACCAGTACGTCTGACGTCAGTGCCAGGCAAAATAGTGAAAACTATTATAACGAGTAAAATAATGAAAGGTATGGAAAACAGGTGTGAGGATGTTATAATGCTGTTGTATCGCTCCATGGTGCAACCGCACCTTGAGTATTGTGTTCAATTCTGGTCGCCGCATCTCAAGAAAGATATAGTAGAATTGGAAAAGGTGCAGCGAAGGGCGACTAAAATGATAGCGGGGATGGGACGACTTCCCTATGAAGAAAGACTAAGGAGGCTAGGGCTTTTCAGCTTGGAGAAGAGACGGCTGAGGGGAGACATGATAGAGGTATATCAAATAATGAGGGGAGTGGAACAGGTGGATGTGAAGCGTCTGTTCACGCTTTCCAAAAATACTAGGACTAGGGGGCATGCGATGAAACTACAGTGTAGTAAATTTAAAACAAATCGGAGAAAATATTTCTTCACCCAACGCATAATTAAACTCTGGAATTCATTGCCGGAGAACGTAGTGAAGGCGGTTAGCTTAGCAAAGTTTAAAAAGGGGTTAGACAGTTTCCTAAAGGACAAGTCCACAACCGCTACTAAATGGACTTGGGAAAAATCCACAGTTCCAGGAATAACATCTATAGAATGTTTGTACATTTGGGAAGCTCGCCAGGTGCCCTTGGCCTGGATTGGCCGCTGTCGTGGACAGGATGCTGGGCTCGATGAATCCTTGGTCTTTTCCCAGTGTGGCATTACTTATGTACTTATGTAACATGGTTAAATGGGACAGAGTCAGCATGGGTTCAGCCAAGGGAAGTCTTGCCTCACCAGTTTGCTTCATTTCTTTGAAGGCATGAATAACCATTTGGATAAAGGTGAGCCAGTTGATGTGGTGTATCTAGATTTTCAGAAAGCTTATGACAAAGTTCCCCATGAGAGACTCCTGAGAAAATTAAAGAGTCATGGGATAGGAGGCAATATTCTGTTGTGGATTAGGAACTGTTCCTTGGACAGAAAACAGAGGGTAGGTTTAAATGGCCAGTTTTCTCAATGGAGGAGAGTGAATAGTGGAGTTCCACAGGGATCCCTACAGGGATCGGTACTATTTAACCTATTTATAAATGATCTGGAAACTGGAACGACAGGTGAGGTGATTAAATTTGCAGATGACACAAAACTAGGCAAGGTTGTTAAAACACATGAAGGAAGACCTTAAGGAACTGGGAGACTGGGCATTCAAATGGCAGATGAAATTTAATGTGGACAAATGCAAAGTTATGCACATTGGGAAGAATATTCTGAATCATAATTACCTGATGCTAGGATCCACCTTGGGGGTCAGAACCCCCCCAAACATTCTAGGTGTCATTGTAGATAATATAATGAAATATTCTGCTCCGTGTGCGGTGGTGGCCAAAAAAGCAAACAGGATGCTAGGAATTATTAGGAAAGGGATGGTAAATAAGACTAAAAATATTATAATGCCTCTGTTTCGCTCCATGCAGTGACCTCACCTTGAGTATTGCATTCAGTTCTGGTTACCGTATCGCAAAATAGATAAAATGGAATTAGAAAAGGCTCAAACAAGAGGAACCAAAATGATTGAGAGGATGGAACTCCTCTCATATGAGGAAAGGCTGAAGTGGTTAGGGCTCATCAGAGGGGAGATTTATTTATTTATTGGCTGCATTTATATCCCACATTTCCCCACCTATTTGCAGGCTCAATGTGGCTTACAATATAAAACAACAATCACATTGATGAGATTAAGGAAATCAGAATACTGATAACAAATAACGTGCATGAGAATATCATGGCAATCCTATTAATAGAATAACAATTACAGCATTATAGCAGTTAGGATGCATAAAAATTATGTATAATGAGAAGTGGGTAAGTAGATGAAAAACAAAACAAAATGATAACAGGACAAGATAAATATACAATGATTAGGGTGTAAATTAGAATAAACAAATTTGAAAAGTTCCATTAAGCTTGTATCTGGTGAAGTTTAGGTGTCGGTTTTTTATGATATGATTGAGGTCTACAAAATCCTAAGTGGTGTAGAACAAGTAGAAGTGAATTGAGTTTTTATTCTTTTAAAAAGTACAAAGACCAGGGAACACTCAATGGAAGTTGCATGGAAATACGTTTATAACAAATAGGAAGAAATATTTTTTTGCACTGAACAAATAGTTAAGCTCTGGAACTCATTGCCAGAGGACGTGGTAACAGCGGTTAGCGTATCTGGGTTTTACAAAGGTTTGGACAAGTTCCTGAAGGAAAAGTCCATAGTCTGTTATTGAGATAGCCATGGGGGAAGCCACTGCTTGCCCTGGGATTGGTAGCATGGAATATTGCTGCTATTTGGGTTTCTGGCAGGTACTTGTGACCTGGATTGGCCACTGTTGGAAACAGGATACCTGGCTAGATGGACCACTGGTCTGACCCAGTATGGCTATTCTTATCTTCTTATGTAATGCCACATATTTTCTCGCAATTTTCAGGTGGTTTAACAACATTGCATAATTTTATGTCGTCTGCAAATTTGATCACCTCACCTTACTCCTTCCCATGTTAACTCACACATTCTCAAAGCCTTCTGTTACTCATGTTACATTACAGTTCGTAATGTTCTCCTTACTGAATCTAACAATTGTAATTCTGTTAATATGCAAGCCGCATTGTACCTGCTTCTGTGGGAAAGTGCGGGGTGTAAATGTAATAAATAATAATAATAATAATCATTCCCATTTCCAGAATAATTTTAAATATCCTTGTGGCACTCTCTAGCATTCACTTTCCTCCATTATGAGAAATACCCATTTAACCCTACTTTCTGTTTTCTATCTTTTAACCATTTTCCAATCCACAATAGGACATTGATTGCTACCTATAGCTTTTTAATTTACTCAGGAGTTTCTCATGAGAGTCGTTGGAAAAAGCTTTCTGAAAATCTAGATACATTACATCAACTCTCTCATCTTTATCCAGATGTTTATTCAAGCCTTCAAAGAAATGAAGCAAATTGGTGAGGCAAGATTTCCTTTGACTGAATCCATGTTGACTCTGTCCCCGTAAACCGTAAGTTCACAAGTATTGCCATACTGGGACAGACCGAAGGTCCATGAAGCCCAGCATCCTGTTTCCAACAGTGGCCAATCCAGGTTACAAGTACCTGGCAAGATCCCAGAACAGTACAATACGTTTTATGCTGCCTATCCTAGAAATAAGCAGTGGGTTTTCCCCAGGTCCACTGTAATAAAGGCTTACGGACTTTTCTTTTAGGAAGTTATCCACATCTTTTTTAAAAGCTGCTAAGCTAACTGCTTTTACCACATTAAACGAATTCCAGAGTTTAATTACACATTGAGTATAGAACTATTTTCTCCGATTTGTTTTAAATTTACTGCTTTGTAGCTTCATTGGGTGCCCCTTAGTCCTAGTATTTTTGGAAAGAGTAAACAAGCGATTCACCAGTTTGAATGTGCTCCATAATTTTATTCTTTATAATAGTCTTTACTGTTTTGCCCAGCACTGACGTCACTCACTGGTTAAAGCTGTACTGCTAAGTCTTTTTGAGTATTCAATCCTGTGTTTCTGTAAAAAGAAGCCCCTTTTTGTGACAAAAATATTTGATATAGTAACATAGCGGATGACGACAGGTAAGGACCAGTGGCCCGTGCTATCTGCCTGGTTGACACTGTCTGCAATGAATGTGCAAGTAGTAATTCTCATCCTGACATTCAGAAATTGCCAGTCAAGATCTTCATTTAAAAAAAAACAACAACAGCTCAAAAGAACAGGGCATAGATTTTTCTCTGCCCTGTTTTCTCTCGGCAGCTGGTCCTGAGTGAGATCTGGCTGGTGCAATTGATTTCAGCTTCTGTTTCCCTTTTCAGTCTAATAGCTTTTAAGGTTTTTTTTTTTCTTTTCATTTGCTATGCTTTTTTTTCTCCCCCTAGGTTTGGCTTTTAGCTACTTGCATCACTATTAACCTGACCTTTTCTCTGACTCACATCCAGCAGGAACATTGAGCGTTTTTTCTGAAGAAAGGCTGCCAGTTTTGCCCTAATTCACTGAACATGCAGGAGGATGAATGCTGGACATTCTGATGCACAGACCTCTTCTATTCTGAACCAGATTCCACAGCATTTAGAAGCAGAAAAAGTTTGTCTCTTGCATAAAATAAATGCAAACTGACTCTTTTCACTTCTTTTTCTTTTTTAATTCCAGAGTGCTAAATAAACTCCACACAACCAAGGGATTTAACAAGAAAAGAAATATTAAAGGTTTATTAAAGGGTAAAGTAAATAGAAACACTGAGATATGTTTCTTAAAGTTGGTACCAACTTTAAGAAACATAACCAACAAGTGTTTCTATTCATTTTATTTTTAATAAACCATTTAATATTTTCTTTTCTTGTTAAATCCCTTGGTTGTGTGGAGTTTATTTGGGAACCCTATTTGAAATGGTGAAATTCATATATATTTATTTCTTTAATTATTATTGTAATTTACCTGCTCCACGACTAGGGGGTTTACACTAACCAGAACAAGAACATACTTAAATCTTCACTGCCCAAGCTGCAAAGGACTCAAATACAAATCAACATATGCAACCAGCTTTTCCTACATAAGCACACAACTGTGGAACGCATTACAAAAAGCCTTGAAAACTACATACGGCTATCTAAACTTCAGGAAATCACTAAAAACCAACCTATTCAAAAAGGCATACCCTGCGGACAGAGTCTAAATGCCTGAACCCTGCTACACAAGTAACTAAAGCTAGTAATGGACATAACGCAACTCTTCCTCTCTACGATTCCCAAATGTGTCTGTAACACATGAACCTTATTCTACCATAATTCCACTTTGTATTTGTTCTTTACCGGCTTGGCGAACGCCTACGGTACTATGTAAGCCACATTGAAGGGCATAATCGAACGGTGCCGGCCATCTAGATGGCCGGTGCCGCAAAAAGCGGTCCCGAACCGTATTAGCGAAAAGATGGCCGGCCATCTTTCGTTTCGATAATACGGTAAATGTCAAAGATGGCCGGGTTTGAGATGGCCTGCATCTGTTTTCGCCCATAATGGAAACTAATGCCGGCGATCTCAAACCCGGCCAAATCCAAGACATTTGGTCGTGGGAGGAGCCAGCATTTGTAGTGCACTGGTTCCCCTGACATGCCAGGACACCCTAGGGGACACTTCTAAAAATTTAAAAAAAAAAAAAATTAAAATAGCTCCCAGGTGCACAGCTCCCTTACCTTGGGTGCTGAGCCCCCAAATCCCCCCCCAAAACCCACTCCCTACAGCTCTACACCATTACCATAGCCCTTAAGGGTGAAGGGGGGCACCTAGATGTGGGTACAGTGGGCTTTGGGGGAGGGTTGGAGGGCTCCCATTTATCACCACAAGTGTAACAGGTAGGGGGGGATGGGCCTGGGCCACCTGCCTGAAGTGCACTGCATCCACTAAAAACTACTCCAGGGACCTGTATACTGCTGTCAGGGAGCTGAGTATGACATTTCAGGCTGGCATAGAGGCTGGCAAAAAAGGTTTTTTTTTTTGTTTTTTTTGGACGGTGGGTGGGGGGTGGTGACCACTGGGGGAGTAAGGGGAGGTCATCTCTGATTTCCTCCGGTGGTCATCTGGTCAAGTGGGGCACTTTTTTGAGACTTGGTCCTGAAAATAAATGGACCAAGTGAAGCTGGCAAAATGCTCATCAGAGCTGGCCATCTTTTTCCCATTATCAGGCGAAGCCGGCCATCTTGTAACCACGCTCCGTTCCGCCTTCGCTACCCTGCCGAAACGCCCCCTTGAAGTTTGGCCGGCTCCGCGACGGAAAGCAGTTGGAGCCGGCCAAAATCGGCTTTCCATTATACCGATTTGGCCGGCTTCAGGAGATGGCCGGCCATCTCCCGATTTGTGTCGGAAGATGGACAGCGATCTCTTTTGAAAATAAGCTAGATTGAGCCTGCAAATAGGTGGGAAAATGTGGGATACGAATGTAACAAATAAATAAATAACCACAAATCTATTCGGTTGTCTTCCTTGTAATCACTTTTTCACCATTTTTCACAGACAGTGGTGATGCCTGTGAAATAGTCTGCCAAACTCGATGGAAGCCTTAAACTAGGGTAAAGCAAGTAATATCTTAATCGCCGGCACAAAAAGGCAGATGCACTGAAGTGTATCAAAATTTGCATGCTCGTAGTGAAGAAAGCACGCTATTTTGCTTCCCAAACATCTGTACAAATGAGCCTGCTAGCAAAATATTGCATTGTTTTCTACAATGCTGTTCTCAAAATCTTGCAAAGTTACATTTGTGAAGCTATTTCTCCATGTAATTTTACTGGGTGCTCAAACTTAATG
Source organism: Microcaecilia unicolor (assembly GCF_901765095.1). Taxonomy (NCBI): domain Eukaryota; kingdom Metazoa; phylum Chordata; class Amphibia; order Gymnophiona; family Siphonopidae; genus Microcaecilia; species Microcaecilia unicolor. The sequence goes on from NC_044033.1 coordinate 18,303,786, forward strand.
ATCTGCTTTGCATAATTTAGCATCTGACTGACTCATTTATAATACAGTTATATAAAAATATTTCACACATAAAACTATGTTCAACAAATATTTAAATCCCACATGCTAAGGGGTTCCTTTGACTAATGCTAAATTGGCCTTAACCTACCCTTACATTGGTCTCTCTCATGCACTAAGGCCATTTTTATCATGGTTGTAAAAATCATGAATCGGTATGTTTTCAATTAATGGCCGTGCGCTAATGTTGAGGATGGTAAACTTTAATAAGGAAAACTCCACAGCGGCGTTTAGAAGCAGCAGTAGCAGCATTCATCATGACCCAAATGATCTTTTTGAAGACCAGTAATCTTTAGAGTCCACATATCGAGGATTCAGATTCTTTTGACACATATAAGACCCACCCAGTATACTAAAGCTTTCAATTTGTATATGAAAATCCACTGTTCCAGCTCTATAGCTGCAACACTACAATTGTAGATCAATGCACCCGATGCAACTCAGACTTCCCAGTGCAACCCAGCCTCACCAAGGTGGAGACAAAAAAGGCTTCAGTAATACCACCCAGCCAGCCCGTATCATCAGCTATAAGGCATGGGCCCAGTACACCATCATCTTGCAAAAAAAAACTCCACAGTTCCTTAATTTATTTTATTTATTTATTGCATTTCTACCCCACATTTTCCCACCTATTTGCAGGCTCAATGTGCCTTACATAGTACCGTCAAAGGCGTTTGCCCAGTCGGTGGATAACAAATACAAAGTTGTATAGCAATCGTATGAGGTATAAGTGGAGGGTTGAAATGGATGAAGATTGCGTGTTGTCCTGTTCGATCATAGTCATGCTGTGTTGGTAGGTGAAGAGGGTTAGGTGGGGTCGTTGGGGTAGGCCTTTTTGAAGAGGTAGGTTTTTAGTGATTTCCTGAAGTTCAAGTGGTCGTGGATTGTTTTCACAGATTTTGGGAGCCCGTTCCGTAGTTGTGCACTTATGTAGGAGAAGCCGGTTGCGTAAGTTGTTTTGTATTTCAGTCCTTTGCAATTTGGGTAGTGTAGGTTTAGGTAGGATCTTGACGATCTGACTTTGTTTCTTATTGGTAAGTCTATGAGGTCTGTCATGTATCCTGGGACTACGCCGTACATGATTTTGTGGACTAAAAGGTGCAGATTTTGAAGATGATCCGTTCTTTGATTGGGAGCCAATGCAACTTTTCTCGGAGGGGTATGGCACTTTCGAAGAGTGTTTTGCTGAATATCAGCCTGGCTGCTGTATTTTGGGCGGTCTGGAGTTTTTTTATGAGTTGTTCTTTGCAGCCTGCGTAGATTCCGTTGCAGTAATCTGCATGGCTTTGGACCATTGATTGTATTAGGTATCGAAAAGTTACTCTTGGGAAGACAGGTTTTAATCGCTTGAGCTTCCACATTGAATAGAACATTTTCTTTGTTACAGAATTTACTTGGCTTGAGATTGCACAAAAAAAATCCAAGTACACATTGCATGCAGGTCCCTGGAGCAGTTTTAGTGGGTGCACTTAAGACAGGCGGACCCAGGCCCATACCCCCCTACCTATTACATTTGTGGAGGGAACAGCGAGCTCTCCAAAACCCACCAAAACCCACTATACCCATATATAGGTGCCCCCTTCACCCTTAAGGGCTATGGTAGTGGTCTACAGTTGTGGGTAGTGGGTTTTGGGGGGGGGGGGTTAGGGGAATGGAGGGCTCAGCACACAAGGTAAGGGAGCTATGAACCTGGGAGCAATTTATGGAGTCCACTGCAGTGCCCCCTAGGGTGCCCGATTGCTGTCCTGGCACGTCAGGGGGACCAGTGCACTACAAATGCTGGCTCCTCCCATGACCAAATGGCTTGCATTTGGCCATTTTTGACATGGACGTCTTTGGTGTCGAAAATCAGAAACGTCCATGTCTAGGGACGACCAAATCTAGGGACATCCAAATTTAAGGATTTGGACGTCTCTGACGGTATTTTCAAAACGAAAGATGGACGTCTGTCTTGTTTTGAAAATACGGGTTTCCCCGCCCCAGGATTTCACCGTTTTGCAAGGACGTCCCTTTCAAAAATGCCCCTCCATATCTCCCAGCATTCCAGGTATTCACTCAGAGCATCAGCTCTTCAGGGTAGGGTCAAATTGCACCTGAGTATATCACCAATATACTGTGCTGGATACATCCAGTTGCACTGTTAAAAAAAAACACAACCCATAGTATTATTGTGTCATAATAGAACAGAAGGTGATGAAAGACAGGAGAAAACTGAGCTTGTATGGAAGGGTGGCATGTTTGCAAATGGCATGAGGGGGTGAGAAAACGAAAGAGGGGAGGGACCCTGGTGCTTCAATTTACTGTTATGCTATCAACGAAGCTTAATCATTAAAACTGCTTGATCGTTGTCCAATCAATGTAAAAAACTTTGAATGACAAATGAAACATCTGTAATCCTCTGGCCAGCTCTGTGAAAAAAAATAATTGGAATTTCTTACTTCATGACCCACTGCATCACCTGCTGTAGTTTCATTTTCCCTCTGGATGTGTAATCCTATTGAATCAGTTCATGCTGAGCAGCAGCTAAGCTCAGCTCACATTAATTTGCATTGCTTTACTGTTGCACCCTGAACACCAACAAACATCATTCCACTAATACTATGGCCTGGAGGAGTAGCTTAGTGGTTAGTGCAGTGGACTCTGATTCTGGGGAGCTGGGTTCAATTCCCACTGCAGCTCCTTGTGACTCTGGGTAAGTCACTTAACCCTCCATTGCCCCTGGTACAAAATAAGTACCTGAATGTATGTAAACTGCTTTGAATGTAGTTGCAAAAACCTCAGAAAGGCGGTATATCAGTTCCCTTTCCCTATTTGAGATTCTACATGGAATGTTGCTACTATTTGAGATTTTACATGGAATGTTAATGTTGCTATTCCACTAGCAACATTCCATGTAGAAGCCTGCCTTTGCAGATCAGCAACGCAGCCGCACAGGCTTCTGTTTCTGTGAGTCTGATGTCCTGCATGTGCAGGACGTCAGACTCACAGAAACAGAAGCCTGCGCGGCCGCACTGCTGATCTGCAAGGGCAGGCTTCTGCATGGAATGTTGCTAGTGGAGGAGTAGCCTAGTGGTTAGTGCAGCGGCCTCTGATTCTGGGGAACTGGGTTCAATTCCTACTGCAGCGCCCTGTGACTCTGGGCAAGTCACTTAATCCTCCATTGCCCCTGGTACAAAATAAGTACCTGAATATATGTAAACTGCTTTGAATGTAGTTGCAAAAACCTCAGAAAGGCGGTATATCAGGGCCCATTTCCCTTTCCCTATTGGATATTCTAGATGGAATGTTGCTACTATTGAGATTCTGTTGCTACTATTTGAGATTCTACATGGAATTCTCCACTACTGCCAACTCCAGACTTCGCGCCTTCTGTCTCGCTGCACCCTACGCCTGGAATAAACTTCCTGAGCCCCTACGTCTTGCCCCATCCTTGGCCACCTTTAAATCTAGACTGAAAGCCCACCTCTTTAACATTGCTTTTGACTCGTAACCACTCGCCTCCACCTACCCTCCTCTCTTCCTTCCCGTTCACATTAATTGATTTGATTTGCTTACTTTATTTATTTTTTGTCTATTAGATTGTAAGCTCTTTGAGCAGGGACTGTCTTTCTTCTATGTTTGTGCAGCGCTGCGTACGCCTTGTAGCGCTATAGAAATGCTAAATAGTAGTAGTAGTAGGAATGTTAATGTTGCTATTCCACTAGCAACATTCCATGTAGAAGCCTGCCCTTGCAGATCAGCAATGTGGCCGCGCAGGCTTCTGTTTCTGTGAGTCTGACGTCCTGCACGTACCGTATTGCTGATCTGCAAGGGCAGGCTTCTACATGGCATGTTGCTAGTGGAGGAGTAGCCTAGTGGTTAGTGCAGCGGCCTCTGATTCTGGGGAACTGGGTTCGATTCCCACTGCAGCTCCTTGTGACTCTGGGCAAGTCACTTAACCCTCCATTGCCCCTGATACAAAATAAGTACCTGAATATATGTAAACCGCTTTGAATGTAGTTGCAAAAACCCTAGAAAGGCAGTATATGAAGTCCCATTTCCCTTCCCTCTAAACAGAGGTAGGTCTGTCTGTATCTGCTCGTGTTTATTTTATTCTAGCTATGAAACATTGGGAAGTGTGATATGCTACTGTGATAAGAGCAAGCCAGAGGCGCTGGGAGCAAACTGCTTCCCTATGTGCCATACTTCACAAGTACAATCGCCTCCACCAACACCCCGGCCTTGGTGTCAATTTATACACAGCATTTTTTTTTTCTTTTTTAAGCATGCTATAAAATCACATTCTGCACATACTGCTCCAAAAATATAGCTCTTGGGAACATCGCTTGTAGTCTCATGAGAAGAAATATTGGCCCTGATAGTCAAAGCTATTTATCCAAGTTTTTATGTTGCTACCTGGCTAAGCAGGCTCGGACCAGAGCCAGTCAGTAATTTTCAGCAGCAGAAATTACAACAGACTGTCCTGGTGCTTTCAGGATAGAAACATAGAAACATGACGGCAGATAAAGGCCAAATGACCCATCCAGTCTGCCCATCCTCTGTAACCCCCCAATTCTTCCTGTTCCTAAGCGATCCCACATGCTTATCCCATGAACAGTCCTCGACTCCACCACCTCCACCGGGAGGCCATTCCACGCCTCCACCATCCTTTCTGTGAAATAATACTTCCTTAGGTTACTCCTAAGCCTATTCCCATTATGACATCACAATATGAGCTCTGGTTACCAGAGACTGAAACTCTTCACACTAAGGGGGGAAAGTAAGCCAAGAATAGGACAATTGAGCCATTGTGACATCACTGATGAGGTTGGCTCTTAGGCATTGGTGGAATGAGGCATTATGACATCACAATATCAGCTCTGGTTACCAGAGACTGAAACTCTTCACACTAAGGGGGGAAAGTAAGCCAAGAACGGAACAATTGAGCCATTGTGACATCACTGATGAGGTTGGCTCTTAGGCATTGGTGGAATGAGGCATTATGACATCACAATATCAGCTCTGGTTACCAGAGACTGAAACTCTTCACACTAAGGGGGGAAAGTAAGCCAAGAATAGGACAATTGAGCCATTGTGACATCACTGATGAGGTTGGCTCTTAGGCATTGGTGGAATAGAAACATAGAAACATGACGGCAGATAAAGGCCATATGACCCATCCAGTCTGCCCATCCTCTGTAACCCCCCAATTCTTCCTGTTCCTGAGCGATCCCACATTCTTATCCCATGCCTTTTTAAATTCTGGAACAGTCCTTGACTCCACCACCTCCACCGGGAGGCAGTGGCGTCGCGAGGGCAGTTGACACCCGGGGCGGGTAGCCGCTGCGCACCCCCCCCCTCCGGGTGCAGCGCGGCGCACCCTCCCCCCTCCGGAGTGCAACCCCCCCCCCACCGAGAACATACCTGGAAGGCGGTGAGGGGTGGGTGGGAGAGCCAATCCGCCGAGTGCACGCCACTGGGGGGTGTCGGCGCCTGGCTGGTTCCCTGCTCTGTCTGCCCCGGAACAGGAAGTAACCTGTTCCGGGGCAGAGAGAGCAAGGAACCAGCGAGGCGCCGACACCCCCCAGCGGCGTGCACCCGGGGCAGACCGCCCCCCCCCCCGCCCCCCCTATCTACACCACTGCCGGGAGGCCATTCCACGCCTCCACCACCCTTTCTGTGAAATAATACTTCCTTAGGTTACTCCTAAGCCTATTCCCTCTTAACTTTGTCATATGCCCCCTCATTCCAGAGCTCTCCTTCATTTGAAAAAGGGCTCTCTTCCTGTACATAAATGACCTTGAGATATTTAAATGTTTCTATCATGCCTCCTCTCTCCTTCCTCTCTTCCAGCATATACATGTTGAGGTTCATAAGCCTTTCCCCATAATTTTTGCATTCAAGACCGCTTACTAATTTCTTAGCCGCTCTCTGGACCGACTCCATCCTGTTTATATCTTTCCATAGCTTGGAGAAAAGATGGCTGAGGGGAGATATGATAGAGGTCTATAAAATAACGAGTGGAATGGAACAGGTAGACGTGAATCATTTGTTTATTCTTTCCAAAAATAGTAGGACTAGGGGGCAAGCGATGAAGCTACAAAGTAGTAAATTTAATACGAATCAGAGAAAATGTTTCTTCATTCAATGTGTAATTAAACTCTGGAATTCGTTGCCAGAGAATGTGGTAAAGGCGGTTAGCTTAGCGGGGTTTAAAAAAAGGTCTGGATGGCTTCCTAAAGGAAATTGACTTGGGGGAAAATCCACTGCTTATTTCTGGGATAAGCAGCATAAAATGTATTGAGCCTTTTTGGGATCTTGCCAGGTATTTGTGACCTGGATTGGCCACTTTTTGGAAACAGGATGCTAGGCTTGATGGACCTTTGGTCTGTCCCAGTGTGGCAATACTTATGTAGGAAAGGCAACCAGTGAAACTGTTTAAAAAGAGGAATACTATGATCAAATTTACGGACATTTTCCAAGAGTCTAATGGCCAAGGTTTGCAAGGATGGTAAGCATTTGAGATTACTCTTTGCTATTCCAACATTGACAATAGTCCCATAATCCAGGCGGAAAATAAGAACAGCGTGTAGTAAAGTAAGTACAGTTGCTTCGTCAAAGCAATGCCTAATAAAACGCTTTTGCCGCAGATGAAAAAAACTCTTTTAACCATGGAAGATACCTGTCTATTAAAATTAAGAGATTATAGTAACATAGTAAATGACGGCAGATAAAGACCTGCACGGTCCATCCAGTCTGCTGAGGAGGAAGGAGGTGTTTTAGTGAGCTCTGCTGACTTCCAGTGGAAAGGGAGTGAGACCTAGCTCCCTCCCCAAAGATGAGGAGGGTCCCTGGGGAGAAGGCCTCAGGAAAGTCCCAGGCTATGGGGCCTCCTGGGGCCCGGGACCAGAAGGCCGAAAGGAGTGGCTCTCTCCCTGGTTTGACTACCGGGAGAAGGGAAAGGAGTCCAGTGGACCGAAGGGAGAAGCAGCCCAGTGGAGGCCACCAGAGCATTTCCCCCTCCATGGCCCAGCTTGCGGAAGGTAAGCGAGAAGACAGTGGAGGGGGGAGGAAGATAGTACAGGCCCCAGAAGGGCGCTTCCAAGGAAGGGAGAAGGAAGAGGCGATGGAAGTTTGCCAGAAGCCTTTGCTGGAGGCAGCTGAGAGTGAGAGTGAGGAGAATGGATCGTCAGATGAGGAGTTCCTTGAAGTGAGCTATGACCCTGATGATCCAGCAAGTAGTGTGGTAAATATTGTAAGACGAATTAAGCTGGTGGAAAAAGAAGTAGTGGAGCTAGGAAAACGTCTGAAAATGGCAAGAACTATGTGTAAATTTGCCCCAGCGGAGCACAGACAAATGTATGTTAAAGAGGAAGCCCGGATATCAAAGTTGTTGGGGAAAAAAGAACACTTGTTGAACTGTTTAAAAAAGGGCTCTGTGAATCCTTTGAGGGAGCTCTATGTTAACCGAGAAAGGATGGCTTCAATACCTCAGTCTGGGGGTTCAGGAACACTACAGTTGCAGCAAGCTTCAGTGTCTTCAGCAGCATTAGACTCAAAAGAGTTGTCTGGGTTCAGAGGTGACCCCACTTTAAAATACATGAGACAGTTGGCAACACAGTCTAGAGCACTTACCCAGCAGCCAGAGGATAAGGAGGCAGCGGCAGGACATGGCTCTGAGGTGGGGGCTGGAGTAGAGATCCTACCTGTGGAGGGGAGGACAGAACTCAGTAACTTTTCAAAACTCCAGATAATGGAGGCAGCAGAGGGAGACGCAGGTAGCAGCCTGTTTTCTACAGAGGTGGTGGTCGAAGTCTCAGAGGGCTTACCTGCAGTTGTGCAAACAGCAGAGACAGTTGCCGTGAAGGAGGCCCTGTTGGAAAAGGGTCAGCAGAGGCAGACTCCGGTATTTTTGGCCGGGTCTGCAATGACTGAAGTGGAAACCGAAGCAGCATGGCATCTGGAGAAGCCCCGCCCACGAAGTCCGGGAGCAGGGGAGGTCTTCCCTGAGCATGGAGTAGCTGGCGGTTTACAGGAGAGGGGTCGGAGAGAGAGGAATAGGAGCGGGCAGCAGCTGGGAGCTCATTTGACCAGCTGTCCATTACAAGAGGTGAAATCGGGGGGTGCTAACAGCCAGCCTGTGGCGGAATCAGGAACAGACAAGCCATGCCCCCGGGAAGCGCCAGCCATTGGGAGAACGCAGGAGGGACTGCACCAGAAGCAAGGGGGAAGTAACCCGATTGTTGAGAGACTTTCGTTGACTACAGAAGTGGACATGGCAAGTCTAACAGATGTGCAGCGGGTGGTGGAGCAGACCTGCCAGCAGGACGGCTGGGAGCGAGGAGCCAAGGGGAGCGGCGGAGTTCCGGAGGCTTCGCCCCTGGTGCCGGAGGTTGGAGGGAGTTCGGGGGCAGAGCGAGCAGGGAGTCTGGTATCGCCAGCTGCAGACCTGACTGGGCAGGTGCCAGAGTATCGCCAGGAGACAGAGGAGAGGAGGCGATTAGCCCAGAGGCTGGAGCCTGCAGTGGCAGGGACGAGCAGGGACGTTCCAGGAAGTGGTGATGGGCAGGACAATCAGTTGGAGGCAGCCCAAGCCGCAGAACTGACTATGGACGTTGCTGGATGTTTGTCTGAGAGGGAAGGGGACGGGGGACAACGGGAGGGGGAGGGGGCGGTGGATATTGAGGAAGGGAGAGGGATGAGGGGAGGGGCAGAGGGACAGAAGGGGGGGGAGGCAGAGGGAAGGGCTGGAACAAGTGTGGAGGGGGGGCGGTGGGGGCTGGGGTCCAAGTCCTTTGCGGCAGTAGTCCAGGGAGGGGGAAGGAGGGAGGGGGGGAGATCGGGTGGTTTTGAGGGCCCAGGGAGGGGTTGGGGGGGAGCGGGGACAGGGGGTGGACAGCTGCCTAAGCGGCGAAATGTGGTACAGCTGAAATGGATAGGGGAGGGGGGCAATGCCCTCCAGGGATCGGGTCTTGAGGCTGGTGATGGGGATGGGGTTTATACCCGAGGACTTTTACGCGTGTATACACCCCATCAACATCCCAGAATATGACTTGAGCTTCATGACCCAGAGGGGGATGGAAATATTCTGGGAAAGGTACAAGGGGGTGAGGGGAAAGGGGGAGTGGCGGGACCTCAGGGCCATTCCAGTCAGCAAGCCGGACCTGGTGCAGATCACCCTGCTCGTGAGAAATGAGTCTATCTCTGGGGCAGATTTAGCCTACTGGCTACAGAGGTACGCGGAGCTGAGATCCCCACTTGCAAAGTTACCGGATCCAAGCAGGGTTTGGGCAGGAGGTTGGGGAGCCCTGGTCAAATTGAGACAGGAGAGCCATGTGGTCCAGCACATTCCTTCGGCTGCCTTTATCGGTCGTGACAGGATACTGTGCTTTTACAAGGGGCAGCCGCGGCAGTGCTTCAGATGTGGTTCGTTTAGGCACTTCAGCATGTCATGCCCAGTGGTAAAGTGTGGAAGATGCGGGGATCAGCATGCCACAGAGGACTGCACCGCGATCAGGTGCAACCTCTGCGGCGGGTTAGGCCATGCATATCGGAACTGCCCTAGGGCGGCCCATAACGAGTGGGATATGTGGGGGAAGGGACGTGGAGGGGGGGTAATGGAGGAGGGGATAGGGCAGGGGGTGATAGGCAGGGAGGGGCAAGGGGGGGAGAAGGAGGGGATGCAGGAGGGGGGGCGGCAGGGGGGTGGGTCGGGAGTGGAGCAGGGGGGAGAGGGGGAGTGGGTACAAGTGCCACAGAGGAAAGGGAAGTTTCGGAGGGGGGGGGAAAGTAGGGGTGGGCAGGGAGGGGTCGCTGCAGGGGAAGAGGGGGGGGAACAGATTTCAGGTGTTGGAGGAGGAGGAGGAGGATAGGGAGGTTGGGAGGGAGGAGGAAGAACAGGGGGAAGGAGAAGAGGTGGAGTTAATGGAGGAAGAGGGGGTGGCAGGGGGGATTGGGGAGGGCAAACGGAAATATGAGGAAGCACTGGAGGAGGGTACTGGTGGTAGGAAGAAGGGCGGGGAAGGCTCTGGGGAGAGGGGGAGGGGTGAGGGAGGAGGAAGAGGGAAGGGAGGGAGGGAGGGGAAAGGGGAGTAAGAGGAAAGCTGAGGGGGCCGGGCAGGTGGTGAAGGCCCAAGTGCAGGCTTGGGGGGACAGAGTGGAGCTAGAGGAGGATCTGGAGGACTTGGAGGACTTGGGGGAGGTGGAGGACTCGGAGGAGGAGGTAGGGGGCGGGGGTGAAGAGGGGAGAGGGAGGGATCAGGGGGTGGGTCCGGATAGAGCAAAGAAGAAAGGAAGGAAGAAAGGGGGAGGGGGGGGGTAAGGTGCAGACAGGACGGCTGCGGGGGGGGGAGGGGGATCTGGCAGGGGATGATGTAGACCGCATAGCAGAGGACCTGCTTCAGGGTAAGAAGGGGGTATCCCAGGAGATAAGGAAAGAAGTTGGGAGTGAGCAGACCCGTGACTCGCAATGAGGATGGCAGGCTTAGTGTTGACATTTGCCACGCTGAATGTGGCCAGCATCGCCTCTCCGAAGAAGCAGGGTTTAGCGTATGACTGGTTCGCGAGGGTCCAAGCAGATTGCTTCCTGCTCCAGGAGACTCGGCTGCGGTCCATTGAGGTGATCAGGCGGGCAAGGCGGGCCTGGAAGTGGGGTCCCTCGGTGGGGGGGTTGGCGGGGGAGAGGTATGGTGGGGTGGGGATCTTATTTAAGTCCCACCGGGTGAATATTCAGCGAGTGGTGGAGCTGGGGGTGGGGAGATGTCTTGTTGTGGATGCGATTTGGGAGGATAGAGCACTGAGGGTGGTGAATGTGTACGGGCCCCAAAGCAAGAAGGAAAGGGTGCTCCTCTTTGGGAAGATCAAGCCCTACCTATACACTTCGCGCCAAGTAGTCTGGGGGGGGAGATTTTAACACCATATTGCGGAAAAAGGATAGTGGGGGACGATCGGTACAGGTGGGCTATGACGGGGTGAGGCTGGCAGGGATCATGCGGGAGGCGGAGCTGGTAGACGCGCATGTGGCCTTCTGTGAGGAACAGGAGGGGTTCACGTTCTTTCGAGGGCAGTGTAAAAGTAGAATCGATAGATTCCTGGTAAAGAAGGGGGTTTGTCTGGGGGGTCCACGAACCGTGGACGTGGACTTTTCAGACCACCACATGGTCCTCCTTCAGGTGGGGGGGGCGGCAGCGCAGAGGCCAGGGAGGGGGTTATGGCGACTAAATTTAAAGTGGTTAGGTAGCGAGCAGGTGCGGGAGGAGTACCGCCGGTTTTTGGAAGATCAGGTGTCAGTGCAGGGGGCATTTCAGTCATTGGGGGAGTGGTGGGATACAGTGAAAAGACGAACGCGGGGATTCTTTCTCAGACAGGCGAGAAGGGAGGGGAGGGAAAGGACAAAGTTGGGCATGGCAATAAAGAAAAAGAGGGACACATTGATTTCACAAGGGGGGAGGGAGGAAGAAATACATGATCTCCAAGCACTCCTGGAGCAGGTACAGTACAACCGCTACACCTCCTTGGTGTATGAGCGGGACTTCGGGAAAATGTGTAGCCCGGACCCCTTCGCATGCTGCCGGGAGCGGAGGGCGCGCAGGGTGATGGAGGGGGTGCGGGATGCACAGGGGGTCCTGCAGGACACCAAGGAGGGGATTCTGGGGGCAGTGAGGGACCACTTTGCGGCGTTCCTTTCAGCCCAGCAGATTGATATGGAGCAGATGGAGTGTTATGTGGAAGGAACCCCGGGGATAGGTCACGGGGGACCCCAGCTTCAGGCCCTCTTGAACCCGTGGACAGAACAGGAGGTGGAGGAAGCCATCGGGGCGCTCCACAGGAAGACCTCGCCGGGGCCGGATGGGCTAACAACTGAGTTCTACCAGGCCTTTAAGGAGCAGCTGGTGCCGATCCTGGTGAGGGTATGGGGGGCAGCCCAGTTGGAGGGTTCCTTGCCTAGTTCCTTGACAGAGGCGGCTCTTATCCTACTAAGTAAGGGGAAGGACCCGGCGATGCTGGCCAACTGGCGGCCTATAGCACTGCTTAATACGGATCGAAAAATCTTTGCGCGAATGCTATTCCAGAGAATGAGGCAGGTGTCTGGGGATTTGCTAGCAGCCTCGCAAGCATGTGGGGTTAAAGGGAGAGGGGTCTTGGAAGCTGCAGCGTGGGTGCGGGAGGGGGTAGAACGCAGTAGAGTGGGAGGGCATGGTAGGCTGTTGGTAACACTCGACCAGGAAAAAGCGTTTGATAGAGTGCAGTGGGGTGTCCTATGGAGCATTCTGGAGCGCTATGGGTTTCCGAAGGGTTGGATAGAGCAATTACAGCTACTCTATCGGCATGCGGGGTGTTTTCCCCTGGTTAACGGGTGGAGAGGGCAGGGGTTTGAGGTAGGGGCAGGGGTCCGACAGGGGTGCCCACTCAGCCCGCTGTTGTATGCATACGCCATCGACCCTTTTATAAGACGGCTGGAGAAGGGGGGGGCGGAGGGGCTGGAAGGGGTGGAGGTGGGGGACAATAACCAGTTAAGGGTCGTGGCGTATGCAGATGACGTTACAGTGTGGGTAGCGGACCAGAGGGAGGGAGGTAGATTGCAGAACCTGATCCAGGAATACTCGCAGGCAACAGCGTCGCAGGTCAATTTTCAAAAGTCCAATAGCCTGTGGGTTGGGGATCAGGGGCTGCAATTTGAGTTGGGAGGTAGGTTTCCTACAGCTGTGGAACGTATACGGGTCTTGGGAATATACTTCGAGAAGGGGGATTATAGGCTCTACAACTGGGATAGGTGTCTCCAAGAAGTGAAGGGGAGGGTGGATAGATGGAAGGGGTGGAAAATGACCATGGGGGAGCGGGTACAGCTCATCAAGGCACACTTAGTTCCTTTGTTTCTGTTCGTCAGTTACATCTGCCTGCTGCCGGAGAGCCGGTACACGGCCTTGTATGGGGTGTTCTTCCGGCTGCTCTGGGGCAACAGGACGAATCCGGTAAAACGGAATGTTACCTATCTGCCTAGGAGGGAGGGGGGGTGGGCATGATAAACCCAGTCCTGTTTTTCAGCGCTTTGTTCCTGCAGTTCAATCTGGGGAGGGCGGTAGGGCGGGAGCCACCGGGGTGGGCTAGGAGTGTCCTGCAGTGGTGGCCGAGATATTGGGACCTATGGCGGGAGGGGGGGAGGGTAGTGGCACTGCGAAGGGGGGCTCCGGGGGGGGTGAGTTATTGCAAGACCCTAGTGAAATTGGTGAGGGTGTGGGGGCTGACGGTGGGGGAGGTGAAGGCAGGACAACGGGGGGTCTGGATGGACAGAGTACGGGCGCAGGTGTTCTCAGCTCCTCTGGCGCTGAGGGACGCGCCGGCCCCACGGATGCAGCAGGGGTTACGGTTGATTGCTTCGAACCGCATCCCGGTGAAGTATAAAGACCTGGCGTGGCTGTCCTTTCACGGTAGACTGTACGTCCGAGGAAATTTGAAATATCGCAATGTGCGGGATAGAGGGTGCCCACGGGAGGAATGTGCTGGAACTGAAGAGACGATGGAGCATTTCCTGGTGAGGTGCCCATTTACAGTCCAGGTCTCTGACCGGGTTTCCTCGTTGCTGCAGATCCCCAGTTTCCGCAACTACAGCTATGCGGACTGGGTGTATGGCCCAGAGGGTGGAGAGGGACGCGGGGATCCGGTAACACGCTTTCTGATTTCGGTGATATTGCGGTACTGCCTCTGGATGGCGCGCTGCAGGGTGTCCCTGTACCAGGAGGTCCGGCCGGCGGAGGTAGTCAGCTGGGATGTGGTAAGGGCGGTGCAGGAAGCGGCGAAGTGGGAAAGGGTGGAAAAAGGGGTGGGGGTGGCTTCGAGGTGGTGGAGACACGTGAGGCTTAAGCCGCCATGAGGGGACATGCTTCCCAGGGGATTGTGTGCCAGTTGTCTGAAGGGGTTGTGGGGGGTCGGGGGGGGGGGTTGATCCATTGTATTATTGAGGAGGGGGTGTACATAGATAGGCAGACCATGTCTAGCTAGGAGCCTGGGGTTTGATTTGCATGTCCGGTTTTTTTCTTTGGTCTTTCTAATAAACAGTTTCCACTGTACTATTGAGGAGGGGGAGGGGGTGTACATAGATAGGAGGACCGTGTATAGCTAGGGGCTTGTTTTTGATTTGTATGTTATTTGTTTTTAGTTTTTTCCAATAAAAAGAGTTTTCCAGTCTGCCCAAGAAATGTGCCACTTTTTTGTGTATACCTTACCTTGATTTGTACCTGTCTTTTTCAGGGCACAGACCGTACAAGTCTGCCCAGCACTATCCCCACCTCCCAACCACCAGCTCCGCCTCCCAGCACTTTCTCTGGTACAGACCGTATAGGTCTGCCCAGCACTATCCCCGCCTCCCAACCACCAGCTCCGCCTCCCACCACTTCCTCTGGCACAGACCGTAAAAGTCTGCCCAGCACTATCCCCGCCTCCCAACCACCAGCCCCGCCTCTCACCACCAGCTCTGGCACAGACCGTATAAGTCTGCCCGGCACTATCCCCACCTCCCAACCACCAGCCCCGCCTCCCACTATCGGCTCTATTATCCAATCTCGGCTAAGCTCCTGAGGATCCATTTCTTCTGAACAGGATTCCTTTATGTTTATCCCACGCATGTTTGAATTCCGTTACCGTTTTCATCTGCACCACCTCCCGTGGGAGGGCATTCCAAGCATCCAAGATCCTTTTACTAAGCTGCAGTAAACGCTAGCATGAGTTTACCGCAGCTTCCAAGGGCTTACCGCAGGACGCACTCAGGTGTCCTTCAGTATGTTCCCAATTGGCATGTGCTACCTGCACACTAAAATATATTTTTCATTTTTGTGTTTGGGGAGGCACAGAATGGGCATTGCAGTACTAGACAGTTAGCATGTCCACTGTCCACATTACCATGCTAATTTGGAAAAACGCGATTTGAAAGCGCCAAACCCCTCCGTGAAAAACTGCACTGGCTTCCAGTAAATGAACGTATTGCTTTCAAAATCTGCACCCTGGTCCATAAAATCATCTACGGCGAAGCCCCGGGATACATGCCAGACCTCATAGACCTACCAACCAGAAACACAACAGGCTCAACACGAACATACCTACATCTCCACTACCCAAGCTGCAAAGGACTCAAATACAAATCAACTTATGCTTCCAGCTTTTCCTACATAAGCACACAACTGTGGAACGCACTACCAAAAGCCTTAAAACAACATGGAGTGGAGGAGAGGCCTAGTGGTTAGGATGGTGGACTTTGGTCCTGGGGAACTGAGTTCAATTCCCACTTCAGGCACAGGCAGCTTCTTGTGACTCTGGGCAAGTCACTTAACCCTCCATTGCCCCATGTAAGCCGCATTGAGCCTGCCATGAGTGGGAAAGCGCAGGGTACAAATGTAACAAAAATAAAATAGATACTATTGGAGATTCTACATGGAATGTTGCTACTATTGGAGATTCTACATGGAATGCTGCTATTCCACTAGCAACGTTCCATGTAGAAGCCTGCGTGGCCACATTGGTGATCTGCAAGGGCCGACTTCTACATGGAATGTTGCTAGTGGGACTCTGGGCAGGTCACTTAACCCTCCATTGCCCCATGTAAGCCGCATTGAGCCTGCCATGAGTGGGAAAGTGCAGGGTACAAATGTAACAAAAATAAAAATAAATAAAACATATGATCACCTAAACTTCTGGAAATCATTAAAAACCAACTTGTTCAAAAAGGCATACCCCACCGCCCCAACCTAAATGCCTGCACCTTGCAACATATCGAAACCAAAGCTCGTAATGGACACAGAAGAACACTTCCCCCCCCCCTACGATTCTCTTCCTCTTTACGATTCCCTAATGCGTCTGTACACACAAACCTTATTCTACCACAACATTACTGTATTTGTTCATACCGGAATTGGCGAACGCCACATTGAGCCTGCAAATAGGTGGGAAAATGTGGGATACAAAGGTAACAAATAAAAAATAAATCAACTGATTAGTGCAGGATTACCGTGTGTGCTTTTACTACCCACAAAATAGGTGGCAGTAAATGCTCCCACAGAAATTTGTTTTAATGGCTGTTTTGCTAATGGCAATTCAAAACTCAAAAGAACATTTCACAAAACCATATATTGAGGGGTCCTTTTACGAAGGCACACTGAAAAATGGCTTGCGCTAGTATAGGCGTGGGTTTCGGGCGCACGCCGATCCATTTTTTAGCGCGCCCGTAAAAAAGGCCTTTTTTTGTTGTTGCTGAAAATGGACGTGCGGCAAAATCAAAATTGCCGCAGGTCCATTTTGGGTCTGAGACCTTACCACCAGCCATTGACCTAGCGGTAAAGAATCTAGGCAGTAATGACCTACGCACATTAAATGCCACTTGGTGCACGGCCAACAAAAAAAAATTCAGATACGTGTCTCGGACGCGCGCCAAAAATGAAATTACCGCAAGAGCCACATGGTAGTCAGGCGGTAACTCCATTTTTGCGCACGTTGGGTGCGCGTAGACGCTTACGCGGCTTAGTAAAAGGGCCGCTGAAAAAGCTATTCAAAAAACGTATGTTGTGGTGTAATTGCTGGATGTTACAACTAACCATAAAAAGTGGAGGGAAAAGACCTCTGCGCGTCTGTGGAACTTTCTCTTGCTTTAACTGAACACAGTGCCTACAGCTTTGGCCAAACCCCCTCCCCCCCCCCCCCCCCCCCCCCACACACACACAAACATTATTCCCATCTTCTTTATTATCATCATGAAATGTGTTTTTAATTTTTTTAAATTTTTATATATAAAAAAACAACCACTGGGCAAATAATTGCGACAACTAAGCACACTTATCGTTTAATCCAATCCATGGCCATTATTTGAGCAACAGAAGATCTGCCATTTTCTGCCTGTAGTAAAAATGGCCTTAGTGCTAGTTATTGGCTCATTACCCAATTAAATTGTGCGTACATAATTGGCCAGGTACCCAAATCTGTGTGCGCAATTTTGGACATCATGTATAGAACCCAGGGGTAAACGGCAATGATGTCAGCACAGAGCCCAAGGACACCTGTACCAAAACCTGTCTTGGGAGTAAAACTTTCATTTCTACCATGAATGACCGCACTGCTCATATTGGGCCCTCGACACTTCATAATCGACCAAATCAAAAGCACCTGTAAGGCCCAACAGCAGTACCAACATTGAATTACCCTTATCTAAATGTCCAGTGAATCTCATACCATCACTGACACAGACGCTGTACTGCAAAGAGGGGCATCATCGAAAGTGGGTGCCCATCTCCATGGGTGCCCATCTCCATGAGTGCCCATCTCCGTGGGCGGTCATGCGAAGGGGTGGGACAAACTGTATTTTCGAAAAAAAGATGGGTTTTTCGATAATACGGGTTGTGCGTGGCAAATGCCTAGGATTTGGGCGTTTTTGAGCTGGGCGCTCTCGGTTTTCAGCAATAATGGAAACCGAAGGCGCCCAGCTCAAAAACGAACAAATCCAAGGCATTGGGTCGTGGAAGGGGCCAGGATTCGTAGTGCACTGGTCCCCCTCACATGCCAGGACACCAACTGGGCACCCTAGGGGGCACTTTTACAAATTAAAAAAAAATTAAAATAGCTCCCTTCCCTTGTGTGCTGAGCCCCCCCAAATCCCCCCCAACACCCACTGCCCAGAAGTCTACACCATTACCACAGCCCTAAGGGGTGCAGGGGGCACCTACATGTGGGTACAGTGGGTTTTGGGGGGGTTTTAGAGGGTTTTAGAGGGCTCAAAATTAACCAGCACAAGTGAAACAGGTAGGGGGGGATGGGCCTGGGTCCGCCTGCCTGACGTCCACTGCACCCACTAACAACTGCTCCAAGGGACCTACATACTGCTGTCAGGGAGCTGGGTATGACATTTGAGGCTCGCATACAGGCTGTCAAAAAAAGTTTTTAAAGTTCTTTTTTTATGGTGGGAGGGGGTTAGTGACCACTGGGGAAGTCAGGGGAGGTCATCCCCGATTCCCTCCGGTGGTCATCTGGCCAGTTGGGGCACTTTTTTGGGACTTGGGTCGTGAAAAAAAAGGGTCCAGCAAAAGCGACCCAAATTCTCGCTTCTGCCGCCCTTTTTTTTTTCGATTATCTGCCGAAGGCGCCCATCTCTCCTCGGCCGATAAACACGCCCCAGTCTCGGCTTCACCACGCCTCCAACACGCCCCCGTCAACTTTGTTCATTCCCGCGACGGAGTGCAGTTGAAGACACCCAAAATTGGCTTTCGATTATATCGATTTGGGCGCCTTTGCGAGATGGGCGCCCATCTCCCAATTTGGGTCAAAATATGGGCGCCCATCACTTTTGAAAATAAGGCCGACAGTCTACTAAAGCCTGATAAATCATCAGGTTTATGTTGTTCTTCCAAAAAACAAGAAAGCTGACCTTATAAAATAAGGGCGACCAGATTTGCCAAAAAAAAGGCTGGATCACAACTGGTCTAGCGTTATTATAACAGGAACCATCCAACATTTTGTTTCTCAACGTAGGCCGCAGCACTGAATTGTTCAACTGTCTTGGAACATTCCTACCAAGCAATCACTTCTTAATCACACGTTCAACCAAGCCATCATCCTGTCACCGAGGGGTCCTTTTACAAAGGCGCACTGAAAAATGGCTTACGGTAGTGTAGGCGCGGGTTTTCAGCGCGCACCGCTCCATTTTTTAGCATGCCTGCAAAAAAGGCCTCTTTTTTTGCAGAAAATGGACGTGCGTCAAAATCAAAATTGCTGTGCACTCATTTTGGGTCCGAGACCTCACCGCCAGCCATTGACCTAGCGGTAAAGAATCCAGGCAGTAATGACCTACACGCATCAGATGCCACTTGGCGCGTGTCCGTTGCACGTGCCCAAAAATTAAAAAAAAAAACATTTTTCAGAGACGCGCGTATCGGACGCGTGCCAAAAATGAATTTACTGCAAGAGCCACACGGCAGTTGGGCGGTAACTCCATTTTGGTGCGCGTTGGGCGCGCGAAGATGCTTACGCAGCTTAGTAAAAGCGCCCCCAAATTGCTTAACCAATCCTGAATGACAAAGGTCTAGAAAACCAATAGCATCCCTTCATCCAATCGAGCTGTAATTGTACGTTCTGCAAATATATAACAAAGACGATTGCCTATTTCACCTCCAGGACGACCCCTGTCGAGACAGGCTCTTCCAAAGATCTCAGCACTTACCTGTGCCCTCTGTATTTCATTTATATCCTACAAAAGACACATTGGTGAATAAACAGAGGATGAAGGTTGCTGAATCAATAGAAAAGAATCAGCAGCTATTATGCACAAATAAGTTCTCGCTATTACAGCCAAGGCTCTTACCGGATGCATTTTGAACAACTGATAGGCTGAATAAATGTTTTTCTCCACTAGCAATGTGAAAAGTAATTTTTTTAAAAAGATGTTTTCTCTTAGATCAGATGCTACCATGGTAACAATGGCTTGTTTGCAGTCTGTTTTATGGATGGCCGATCTTCTGTCCTGTCTTCATTTTCATGTGACCAGCGTACAGCACAAACGCATCACCTTCCCGAGTTGGAGAAAAAGCAAAGCAAAGGTGGCAGGGACAGACTGCAAGGAAGGTAAACAGGAACCGACGTGTATCAAATCAGGGAGCTCTTTACAGACAACGTAAAGGACTCCGGATGGGTATTTTAAAAATAATGTCCTTGTCAGGACACAGTTTACGATAATCCACACAAAAACAGTCCTCCCCTCACTCTACCACAAAGAGCTGCAGATTGAGTTCAAGGAGGTTAATGAAACATAGAGGAGTGGCCTAGTGGTTAGGGTGGTGGACTTTGGTCCTGAGGAACTGAGTTCAATTCCCACTTCAGGCACAGGCAGCTCCTTGTGACTCTGGGCAAGTCACGTAACCCTCCGTTGCCCCATGTAAGCCGCATTGAGCCTGCCGTGAGTGGGAAAGCGCAGGGTACAAATGTAACAAAAATAAAATAGATACTATTGGAGATTCTACATGGAATGTTGCTACTATTGGAGATTCTACATGGAATGTTGCTACTATTGGACATTCTACATGGAATGTTAATGTTGCTATTCCACTAGCAACATTCCATGTAGAAGGCTGAGCAGGCTTCTGTTTCTGTGAGTCTGACGTCCTGCACGTACGTGCAGGACGTCAGACTCGCAGAAGCCTGCGCGGCCACATTGGTGATCTGCAAGGGCTCCCACTTCAGGCACAGGCAGCTCCTTGTGACTCTGGGCAAGTCACTTAACCCTCCATTGCCCCATGTAAGCCGCATTGAGCCTGCCATGAGTGGGAAAGCGCGGGGTACAAATGTAACAAAAATAAAATAGATACTATTGGAGATTCTACATGGAATGTTGCTACTATTGGCTATTGGAGATTCTACATGGAATGTTGCTACTATTGGACATTCTACATGGAATGTTAATGTTGCTATTCCACTAGCAACATTCCATGTAGAAGGCTGAGCAGGCTTCTGTTTCTGTGAGTCTGATGTCCTGCACGTACGTGCAGGACGTCAGACTCACAGAAGCAGAAGCCTGCGCGGCCACATTGGTGATCTGCAAGGGCTCCCACTTCAGGCACAGGCAGCTCCTTGTGACTCTGGGTAAGTCACTTAACCCTCCATTGCCCCAGGTACAAAAAAGTACCTGTATACAATATGTAAGCTGCATTGAGCCTGCCATGAGTGGGAAAGCGCAGGGCACAAATGTAACAAAAATAAAAAATAGTAAGTTGGTCAGCACAGTGGCTATTTTATGAACACTGTTTTGGATAATTCTTTAGGGGAGGTGGTTCATAAATATTAGAAATAAATGGATAAATATGTCTGGGGACAGGGGATCTTGGAGGGACTGGGAGAAGGGAATATTCCTTTTAAGAATGGACTGGTATATGTGTATGGAGGGGGGATGGGCTGAGAGGAATATTTATTTTAAAAAAGAGAGATAGAAGCAATGGGTTCCAGGGGGAGTCAGGGATAGTCTTTTACGTTAGGAATGTGGATCTTGGGGAGAGGAGAATATTCATTTTAAGATGAAACTAGGGGATCAAGGGAGTAGGGGTCAAAGGGAATATTCACTTTTAGAAGGGAAGAAAAGGTAAAGTTCCAAGAACGGGGAACTAGAGGTAAGGGATATTAATTTTAAGAGAAAATGTAGGGTTGGAGATGATGTTTATTTATTCATAAGTACATAAGTACATAAGTAGTGCCATACTGGGAAAGACCAAAGGTCCATCTAGCCCAGCATCCTGTCACCGACAGTGGCCAATCCAGGTCAAGGGCACCTGGCACGCTCCCCAAACGTAAAAACATTCCAGACAAGTTATACCTAAAAATGCGGAATTTTTCCAAGTCCATTTAATAGCGGTCTATGGACTTGTCCTTTAGGAATCTATCTAACCCCTTTTTAAACTCCGTCAAGCTAACCGCCCGTACCACGTTCTCCGGCAACGAATTCCAGAGTCTAATTACACGTTGGGTGAAGAAAAATTTTCTCCGATTCGTCCCTTTAACAACATGAAAAAATGTAAATCCTGAGATCAAAGTGTATCACCCAATTAACAACTCAATCCTGACCCAACAACTTTTACAAGTAAAACATATTTTGTAAGTCACCAATAGAGACCCTGCCCTACCCCACTTCTACTGGTGCCAGCATCATCATACTTCGAATGCAGTAACAGCCAAACTAAAATCTAGGGTACCTTAACTCTTAGGAAGGCTTCACAATCTCCAATAAACGCGTGCTTTCAAAAGGTGGATGCTTCCTGATCCAATAATAACTGGATTTCAGCCCCTCGGCATTTGGCAGCATCAAGAGCTCAAGTGGTGACATCACCTACATGATGATTCCACAACACAAGCTGGTTGATACCTTCACTCCACCCACTGGTTGGTGGACAGTCCCTGGAGTTCAAGACATACCAACTACTGCAATATCAACAGTAACTACAGATGGACAATGGATCTCTACAGTTGCTGTTGACTGACACCTCTTAACCTGGAGCTAACTGAAGACTTCACCTGGACTTTATTTATTTTCAGCACTTGAAAGTGATCCTGAGGTGACTATCCAGCTTATAATCGAAAGACAAAAACGCCTATATTGCGACCTAAATCGGGAGATAGGCGTTTATCTCCCAAAAACGAATAACGCGGTATAATCGAAAGCCGAACTTGGACGTTTTCAACTGCACTCCATTGCGGAAGCGTACAAAGTTGACGGGGGCGTGTCGAAGGCATGGTGAAGGTGGAACTGGGGCGTGGTTATCGGCCGATCAGAGATGGGTGCCTTTCGCCGATAATGGAAAAAAAATATGGCGAGAATTTAGGGCACTTTTCCTGGACCCTGTTTTTCCACGAATAAGGCCCCAAAAAGTGCCCTAAATGACCAGATGACCACTGGAGGGAATCGGGGATGACCTCCCCTGACTCACCCAGTGGTCACAAACCTCCTCCCACCACAAAATATGCCGTTTCACAACTGTTTATTTTCACCCTCAAATGTCATACCCACCTCCCTGGCAGCAGTATGCAGGTCACTGGAGCAGTTATTAGGGGGTGCAGTGGACTTCAGGCAGGTGGACCCAGGCCCATCCCTCCCCTACCTGTTACAATTGTGCTGCTTAATGCTTATTAGTCGTCCAACCCCCCAAACCCACTGTACCCACATGTAGGTGCCCCCCTTCACCCCTTAGGGCTATAGTAATGGTGTAGACTTGTGGGCAGTGGGTTTTGAGGGGGATTTGGGGGGCTCAACACCCAAGGGAAGGGTGCTATGCACCTGGGAGCTGTTTTACCTTTTTTTTTGTTTTTGTAAAAGTGCCCCCTAGGGTGCCTGGTTGATGTCCTGGCATGTGAGGGGGGACAGTGCACTATGAATCCTGGCCCCTCCCACGAACAAATGCCTTGGATTTATTCGTTTTTGAGCTGGGCGCTTTCATTTTCCATTATTGCTGAAAAATAAAAACGCCCAGCTCACAAATTGTCGAATAAAACATGGACGTCTATTTTTTTTGAAAATACGGTTCGGTCCACCCCTTCACAGACCTGTTCGCGGAGATAAACGCCCATGGAGATAGACGTTTTCATTCAATTATGCCCCTCCATGCAGTCTACTGTAAACCCCCTGGTGGCAGAGCAAGGTATTACAATGATGGTACCAAATATGTCACAGTGTTTCGCCAAAATGACTCAACACCAACCAGGGAGTTTATCAATAAAAAGAAAATATTTTTTTATTATTTGAATTATACTTAAATGTTAACGAAATTTTACCAACTTGCAAATTTAAC
Organism: Microcaecilia unicolor; assembly: GCF_901765095.1. Taxonomy (NCBI): domain Eukaryota; kingdom Metazoa; phylum Chordata; class Amphibia; order Gymnophiona; family Siphonopidae; genus Microcaecilia; species Microcaecilia unicolor. Next base: position 18,327,119 of record NC_044033.1, read on the forward strand.
ATATGTATTTCAATTACAGGTTTGCAACACAAATCAGTTTAGTCTCTAGAAACATTGAGAGCATTTTCAGATAAGTATAAATATTAGGTACATAAATCATTTAAGCACAATCAGTTTTACAAAACACTAGATTCTTTAAACTTTCTTGTCTCCTGTCTTTCAGATTTCCGGAGACCAAGTTTTCCTCTACTCTTTTTTTCCCTTCTTTTAGTTATCTCTCACTTATTGTTCAGGTTTCCTTTACTATTTTCTCTTATGTGCACTTTCTATTTTCTCTTATGTGCACTTTTTTTAAATAGTTTCAGTCACTTAGCTGCTCTCTTTGTTTTCTCTCTCTCTGGCTCTCTTGAACGGTGGGCGCCTTTTCTTTCAGGTGACGATCTCCAGCATCAACTTTCTTCTAGTCTTTCCCTAGTAACATGTTCTCACCAATACAGCTCCTTCCCAATTGCCAGCCTGAGCTGTTTGTCACTCTCCTGAGAGTTCCATCAGTATGCGGAACACTCAGCACATGCACACGGACCACTCAGTTTCACTGCACTGCTCACTGTCTCCACACCAGATCCAGAATGAGCCAGGTGATCTTTTAACATTTAACCCATAGGGTTACATTACAATTTCTAATACAGGTACTTTGCACAGTCCCTAATAGGCTCACAATCTAAGTTATAGATCGTACCCGGGCCAACGGAAAACTAAGTGACTTGCCCAGGGTCACATGGAGCTCCAGAGGGAATTTAACCTGGTTCCCCAGGATCTCAATTTTTTTTCTTCATTTGAAGAGAAGTGCTGGAGCAATCAACACATAAAGGAGGTTTCTTTCGGCAGAGACATTGGATAAAATACCTATATCCAGTATTACGTAACACCAATATATCACAGATAATAGAATATACAAAATCAGCTGTACACTATAAGACTTCGGAGGAAGGCGCTTTTTAGCGCCGAAACACAGCTTTGTCGAGTCGAGTTTTTCACTGTGTAACTTGGAATAAAGGTTTGATTTACAATATACGTCTTCCCCGGTTTCTTGGAGGAGCCTTCCCTTCCTACTCCCTGCTGTGTGTGTTTCCTTGCGTAGGATCCTAGCGTACCTCCACCTTCTTGGTGGCATTTTCCTCTCCCCAGGATCTCAACCCACTGCTGACAATCAGACAGCAGCAGGAAGCAAACCTAGTTCCCTAGGTCCCCAACCCACTGCACTAACCATTAAGACACTTCTCCACTCAATTAGTCTGAGACCCAGTTCTATGCTAAGTTCCTCTATAAATAATGTAACATTGTAATGTCTGCTTACATTTTAAGACAAATGGAATTTTATAGTTTATCATGCCTTTTGCCATACCAGCCTTAAGATGTTGCAGTACATGAACTTTTGAAATGTCCTTTTTTTATATGAACAAGAGATCCCTGTAGTGTCTAGCACTCAGGTATTTCAACATCTTTCTTCTTGATGCTTTGAAAAGGTATCACAATCTTCAAATATTCTAGAAAAATCATTTAGTCTTGGCTTTATACACCTGGAAGATGTAATGGAGCAATTTCACAAATTGAAGAGTAGGAAATCACCTGGGCCAGATGGCATACATTGGAGAGTGGACGATGTAATACCAATTTTTAAAAGGGGGTTCTAGAGGTGATCTGTAAAAGTATAGACCAGTGAGCATGATGTCGGTGCTAGGCAGAATGGTAGAGACTATTATAAAGAACAAAATTACAGAGCATATACATAAACATGGATTAATGAGACAAAGCCAAAATACATTTAGTCAAGAGAAATCTTTCCTCACCAATTCACTACATTTCTTCGAAGGAGTGAATAAACATGTGGATAAAGGTGAACTGATTGATATTGTGCATCTGGATTTTCAAAAGGCACTTGACAAAGTACGTCATGAAAGACTCCTGAGTAAATTAGACAGTCATGGGATAGGAGGTAATGTTCTATTATGGATTAAGAACTGGTTAAAAGATATAAAACAGAGAATAGGGTTAAATGGTCAGGATTCTCAATGGAGAAGGGTAGACAGAGGGACCCAAATTATAGCTAAGTGATGCAAGGTTCCACATTAGCAGTCACTACCCAGGAAAATGATCTAGGTGTCATCATTGATGTTCTGCCCTCATATTCATGGCGTACCAAGGGGGGGGGGGGCGGTGGGTGCAGTCCGCCCTGGGTGCACGCCGCTGGGGGGGGGCCGTGCGCCTGTCCGCTACGTTTGTTCTGTGCTCCCTCTGCCCCGGAACAGGTTACTTCCTGTTCCAGGGCAGAGGGAGCATGGAAACGAACAAAGCGGACAGGCGCGCGGCACCCCCCCCCCCCCCCCAGCAGCGTGCACCCGGTGGGGGGGGGTTCTTTTGCTGGGGGGGTGTCCTTTCGCCGGGGGGAGGTCGTTGCACCCGGGGGGGTGGGGTGAATCAGCGATCCGCCCCGGGTGTCAGCCCCCCTAGGTACGCCACTGGTAATAGCTCTGTGTATTAGGACTGCTTTTCCTTTAGTTAGCAATTCCTGTGAGTGACTCATTGTGAACTTTCCCTATTGGCTGTTAGCTCTGAGCTAGGGCCAGCCCTCCCTCTCTGCCCCCCCCCCCCCCCCCCCCGTGGGCTGTATGAGAGAGCCCAGTCTTTTGGGCATGCCTTTGTGATCAGCAATTGTTCTAGATAATTCTGTGTACGATAGAGCATATCTTGAAGGCTATGCATGCATTAATTGGTAGCCAGTGTAGTCTTTGTAGGAGGGGTTCCATGCTTTGAAATCGTGTTTTTCCATAGATAAGTCTGGCTATCTGGGTTTAAAAAAGGTTTGGACAAATTCCTGGAGGAAAAGTCAATAGTCTGCTACTGAGACACACATGGGAAGCAACTGCTTGCCCTGGGATTTGTAGTATGGAATGTTGCTACTCTTTGAGATTCTACATGGAATCTCGTCACTCTTTAGGATTCCAAAATCTTGCTATTCTTTGGGGTTCTATATGGAATGTTGCCACAATTTGGGTTTCTGCCGGGTACTTGTGACCTGACTTGGCCACTGTTTGGAAAACAGGATACTGGGATAGATGGACCATTGGTCTGACCCAGTATGGCAATACTTATGTACTTACATACATTTTCTATATCGCTTTATTATGTTCTTATGTTCACTGTATGTCCCAACAGTGCATACTTGTTGTGAATAGTGCACTTTATGTCCACTAGTGCACACTCCATAAGATGTGGTGACCAGAATTGCACACAGTATTCAAGGTTCGGCCGCACCATGGAGTGATAGAAAGGCATTATAATATCCTCGTTTTTATTTTCCATTCCTTTCCTATTAATACTTAACGTTCTATTTGCTTTCTTTGCCACCGCCGCAGCACACTGAGCAGATGGTTTCAAAGTATCGTCAACGATGACTCCTAGATCCTTTTCCTGGTCGGTGACTCCTAACGAGGAACCTTGCATCACGTAGCTATAGTTCGGGTTCCTCTTTCCCACATGCATCACTTTGCACTTGCTCACACCTATATATTTTATATCGTCCTCAAAGTAGCGCATTTGTGCATACATTTTCATGCCCATAGAGTGAGCAATTTTCAAAAAGCCATTTTTCCATGAAGAAAGCACTACCTGCTTAGTGATCTCAAAAGACTATCCTTGTGCTTATGTTTACATTGCTTAATACAATGTGCTGTACTGCTCCTTCCAAAATCAAAACAGTTTATAATGTATGGGTACAACGTGCAGAACATCAGACTAGAACGAAGCCTTGCACGGGATTGGGAAGAAGAGGACCTCGGCTCGGCTGGTGGGGGTTGGGGTTCCCCGCCAGCAAAGGTAGGCGACGGTGGGTTAGCAGTGGGAGGGGGGGCCGAGAGGGTCGTCGGCAGGGAGGGGGTCAAAGTTGGTGGCGGGGGGGGGGGGCGGCAATGGCAGGGAGGTCAAAGTTGGTGGCGGGGGGGTTCAGCAATGGTGGGTTGGGGGTCGGCGGTGCCGGGGGGGGCTAAAATGTGCCCCCTCACCTCGGGCTCTGGACCCCCCTCCCCCCGAATTCTGGTTACGCCCCTGGTGCCATGTACTTGAGGGCAGTACTGGCAACTGTATCCCTGGCCAAGTTAGCCTCAGTAATGCATTCCATATTACCCGTGGGTGATGCCGTACTTGCTAGGAATGTGCATTTGTGAACTCTGATGCAGTTTATTTGTGCATAGAAAACCGAAGTGCATGTAAATCACTTTTACACAGGTGTGTTAAATTTAGGCAAGCACCGTCGTTCTTATGCTGATGATTTCTCGGTATTGCTAACAGGTTTTCTGATGACCTAACCTGTACTTATGGAGAGATCACATGTTGCATTATTCTATTCCATTCCGATGTATCGCCTTTAACAAAATCTTCAAAGCAGTTTACAAACAAAGATAAATATCCTAATCAGATATGATAAACACTTCCAGTTTGGTTAGACTTAAAAAAATAAAGTTACAGAGTGAACAAATAAGACTTAAAAACTTTGCGAAATATAGTTAGATACTAAAAGTATAGATATTGGTAAATTATTCCATATATTTTGGACCCTGGAATGAAAAAGAACGTCCCAAAATAGATTTCAATTTCATATTCTTTATGGAAGGAATATCAAGTGTCAAGCTTTTTGAACTTCTCAGTTGCCCTCTGGAGATGGTAATAATTGCTCCACCATACCCATAAACACATTTATACATTTGACAAGCAATTTTAAATTGAATTCGCAATTCAACTCTTAACCATTGCAAATTTTCCAAAAGAAGACCAACTTCACTAAATTTTCCTGAGCCAGAAAGCAAACGAGCAGCAGTATTTTGCTAAAGCTGTAAATGACGCAATTGCTGTTTACTAACATTATAATATAACGCATTGCAATAGTCGAGTAATGGACTGAAGATTGCCTGTGCAGTTTTTCAAAATCCTAATGAGCTCAAAGACGTTCTAATTACTTGAAAGTTATGTAAACGAAAAAAAATGTCCTCAGTAGAGCATTAATCTGATATTCATAAGTAAGTCTAAACAGTTGTTAAAATTAAATGCTTATAATACTAAGAACTTGTGGTTCGGTAACTCTTTGACAAATATTCCTTGGACGATTCCATTAGACCACGATAATTCTTGATCGGTAAAAAAAACTTCCCCAGAATTGGGAGTAATTTTGGACTCTCCGCTCTCACTTGAACCTCAGGTTACTAACATAGGGTCCTTTCACTGAGATGCGCTAATGGATTTAGCACGCGCTGAATGTCACGCAGCCTACCGTAGATCCATTACTGCTTGGCATTTCTTTACTGCGCACTATGGGCTTCTTTTACAAAGCCATGCTAGCGATTCCTGCTCGGTTAATAAGAGCAAGCCCATTCAATTCCTATGGGCTTCCTCTCATTTACCGTGCAGGAATCGCTAGCGCGGCTTTTGAAAAAGAAGCCCTAAATCTGTTAGCACACCTTAGCGAAAGGACCCCTTAGAAAAATTTTCCTTAAACTTAAACAATTGTGGTTGGTTTGGTCATATTTTTACAAAGATCATTTCACCTTGCCAGTTCAACTATTGATATTATCTCACCTAGATTACTGTAATTCCATTTATGCTAGTAAGTGGCGATCCTAGGTCGGCTGCCACCCAGGGCGGATTGCTGCTGCGCACCCCCCCCCCCCCCCGGGTGCAGCGGCGTCCATTCCCCCAGGGTGCAGTATGACACCCCCCCCCCCCCGGTGCAATGACACCCCGCTCCCCAGCGCATCAAGCCCCCCCCCCCCCCCCCCACGGGTGCAATCTTGGCTGCTGGAAGGTGCAGAGAACAACCACGTGGAAGTAACCTGTTCCGGGGCAGAGGGAGGAGGGAACCAGCGGAGCCAACAGGTGCACGGCTGCTCTCTGCACCCTCCAGCAGTGTGCACCCGGGGCGGACCGCCCCCACCACCCCACCCTTGCTACGCCGCTGATGCTAGTTCGTAAAACGTTTCTGCGTAAATTTTAGTAACTCCCCTGACACGCCCACACTCCTGCCAGTGCTGTGCCCACTTTTCAGCTACGCACGTTGGAATTTACGCGTGCCTCTTTTTAGAGTACGCCTAAAAAGAAGCGTGCATAAATTCCAATTATTGCCAATTAGTGATGATAATTGGTTGTTTTTGACCAATTATCATCACAGATGGGCTCATTACTCAGTTGAATAGCATGCGTAAATTGGCAGCAGGCGTAAATTGGCTGCATGCGCAATTTAACACGTACTTTCCCACAAAATGTACTGCAAAATCAGAGAAAATCCATTTCAAACGTGTAGGAACCAATCATCTTTTAGCGCTGCATACCCCTAATACTTGCACAGAGAAGCAGGATGTTTTCATGCCACACTGCTGTCAGTCTGAAACTTTCCACCATCATTTAATTTATTCCTGGGCTCAGACGCTTTTGCTACTGAAGGAAGGTTTGTGAGGGCGTTAGGCTGATAACAGGAGCTGCAAGAAAACAATAAAATAGAAACAATAAAACCGAGCCCCAGCATTGATGATAATAATAAATAAAAAGCAAGAAAAGGAAGGCAGAAGTGATTATGTGCACGCTATGAAAAACACGGTTACCAAGCCCGAAGCATCTGGGAGAAAAGAGGGAAACAGAAGAACTGCCAGGTAATCATTGCTCTGCACACTTCCTTGAGACGACCTCGGGCAGCTGCTTTGATGCAAGACAGGTGAAAGCTCTGCCTAATTCTCTTTCCCACAGCTCTGGCATTTACTGAGTCCTAGCGGTCTCTTATCTCTCTCAGGCACAACTTTCTTAGAAAACAAAGTTGATTGCATTATATTAGCCTCCTTGAGAATCTCAGATTTGGATACTCTCCCCGCCCCCCCCCCCCCCCCCCCGCCACCCCAGTGGTCTTCTGTTTTACCCCTCTCATCTTAAAATAGAGGCTTCTGAACTGCATAGGCTGGAGCCTAACAAGATCGATCCCAACTTATTAAGGAACATAGCTGATCGCAGTGCAGATGTGGATGGTGGGGGGTGCAGCTGGGATTCCACATGTTGAGTAGCATGACAATGTAGCATGTGATAACATTTTCACCACTAGTAGGCGCTGTGTAATACTGCAACACAAAGATTATTTCCGTTTCTAGCTGACAGTTATTGCAATGCTGCTTCTCCGAAGATGAATTTCACTACTGCCAGGGGCGTAGAGAGACCTTGCTGTGGGAGGGGGCCAGCGCCGAAGGTGGGGGGCTATTTTGGTTTGCTGACCCGCCGCCGCCCCCCCCCCCCGCCATCTTGCTGCCCACCCTGTCGCTCCCCTCTGCCACTCCAACCCGCCGCCCTGCCACTCCCCACCCACCCACTGCTGCAGCAAATACCTTGGCTGATGGGGGTCCCCAACCCCCCCTAGCTGAAGCCTTGTCCAGTGCCGGTCTCTGGTGCCACCGCGTTGCCTGCCCTGCTCGCTCTTCTCCCTCACGTCCTGCTTGCTCCTTTTAGTGAATCTGAGCATGCTGAATTTCACTAAAAGGAGCATGTAGGATATGAGGGGGAAGAAAGGGCAGGCAATGCAGCAGCGCTGGAGGTCGGCGCTGGACAAGGCTTCAGCTAGGGGGGGTTGGGGACCCCCATCAGCCAAGGTATTTGCTGCAGCAGTGGGTGGGTGGGGAGTGGCAGGGCGGCGGGTTGGAGTGGCAGAGGGGAGCGACAGGGAACCAGAGGAAATTTGAGGGGGCCCAGACCCCGTGGCCCCACGTAGCTACACCACTGACTACAGCAAATCATTGGAGTGCTTCAGGATGATAATCATTTCCCCTAAAACCAATCATAAAAGTCATACCATGGGAACAGTTTGCAATATGGTCAGTCACTGTAACATTGTGATCTGATATTCCATGATATTGAAGGCAGAAATAACTACTGTATAGTGAAATTTTATAAGTGGGTCAAAAGAAAAGTCCATCTCACAGCCATTTTTGAACAGGAAATATCTCAAAACATCCAAAGTGATCAGCCATTTTACAAAATGAAACATTCAAATTATGAACGCCAAAAATCCAGGGAAAATGGAAGTCTGGCAACATTTTTACAGAAATGGCCACACAGATGTCCTTGCAGAGCAAAGGGGCAGCCTAGTGGTCAGAACAGTGGACTGTAAACCAGGACACCTGGGTTTATATCCTCTACAACTCTTACATTTTAAATGCCGAGTCCTCCAGGAACAGAAAAATATCTACTCTACTTGACTGTACACTACATCAATAGCCTTCAGGCTTGAAGGTGTCATAAACATTTAGGTACAGTAGGTAAATGTCTGTTTCTGGAAAGTTCATAATTTAAAAGAAACAAAAAAGAAAGAGAGCTGAATTGAGAACTAAGCCTGGGTCCCCTGGTTTGAAATCCACTGCACTGACCACTAGGCTACTCTTCAGACCTGCTTCCTGCTTTTCTAAGGATACCCATAATACCTGATGCTATCATTTTTATTTTTATTTTATTTGTAGCATTTACACCCCGCGCTTGATAGCAGGTTCAGTGCGGCTTACAATGTATGGGTACAAAGTATCACAGTGATAACACAATGTATGGGTACAAAGTATCAAAGAGGTAATACAATGTACGGGTAAGAAGTATCACAAAGATAATACAATTGTATAGAGAAGGACAAGAGGAAGAGATGTAAGGGGAAAGATTTAGGCATGGTTAATGTTAGTGGTGTGGATTAGGGTCGTAAATTAAGTTGGGTCGTTTGGATAGGCTTGTTTGAAGAGGTGTGTTTTCAGCAGCTTTCGGAAGTGTAGATGTTCATTTGTTGTTCGGATGAATCTTGGTATGGCGTTCCAAAGTTGGCTGCCTATAACGGAGAAGTTGGATGCATAGTAGGTTTTGTATTTCAGACCTTTGCAATTGGGCAGGTGAAGATTGAGATGTGTTCGAGAAGATTTGGACCTGTTCCTGGCTGGAAGGTCGATTAGCTTGGTCATGTAACTTGGAGATTCTCCTTGGAGGATCTTGTGGATCAGTGTGTGGACTTTGAAGTTTATTCGTTCCTTGATGGGGAGCCAGTGGAGTTTTTCACGGAGTGGTGTTGCACTTTCGAACCATGATTTACCAAAAATGAGTCTGGCTGCCGTGTTTTGGGCGGTTTGAAGTTTTTTTAGGATTTGGGCTTTGCAACCAATGAAGATGCTGTTGCAGTAGTCAGCGTGGGTGAGTACTGTGGATTGTACCAGATTGCGGAACGTTTTTTGGGGGGAGGAATGGTTTTACTCTTTTCAGTACCCACATCATGGAGCTTGGTATTCTTTTTCAGTCTTACTTTTAGGGGAAAGGGGGCAGCAACCACTGGGAGATTCCAGAGATGCCAAGGGTGGTCCATCACAAAGTGTAAGATTTACTACTCCAGAGAATGAGATTGAAGGCTAAAGAGTGAGATTTTTTTTTTCAGATGTTGCATCCAGGGTATAAGTCTAACATGATTTAAATGTAGTATTGCTTTGCAAATGAATCAAGGCAGCATTAAATGACATTGGCTTTTCTTTGGAGCCTCTGAAAGAATACAGACAAAGTAGAGAACAATTTGGGTCAATTTTTTAAAGCAGAAAATTGTATGTGCATCGGTTTCTGAGCACATTTATTTATTTGGATTTTGTTCAACCCTTTTTCAGTAGTAGCTCAAGGTGAGTTACATTCAGGTACTTAAGGTAAAGGGGAAAGGGAGAGGGCAAGGGGAAGCAGCAGGCGGGAAGGTGTGCTCAGATTTCTTCCTACTGGTTGGACCACTTGGTTTACTTCTCTACAGTTTCCCTCCCATGAAAGCAGTGATGAAGATCAGTGGCACTGGTAAAGAAGCTCTGATGAGTGAGAAATTTTTATTTGTTACGTTTGTATCCCACATTTTCCCACCTATTTGCAGGCTCAATGTGGCTTATGCTACTACCTTTGCGTACAAAAGTACACAGTTTTGGAACGCACTACCCATGGACCTAAAAACCATGACCAATCAAACCAGCTTTCGCAAAGCTTTGAAAACACATCTCTTCAACAGAGCCTACAAAAGTCACCCTCAATGAAACAAATCATTCCTTAAACCACCCAAGTACACCAAAAAACACCTCTCACATGACCTTACCTAACACCTTCTACCTAAATTCCTCTTTCACCTGAGCTTATGATTGACTGTATTCTTATATCATGTAATGACGTTCTCATTTCCATACTCTGTAAGCCACATTGAGCCTGCAAAAAGGTGGGAAAATGTGGGGTACAAATACAATAAATAAATAAATACATAGTACCGTAAAGGCGTTCATCAATTCCGGTACGAAGAAATATAATTCTGTTTTGGTAGAACAAGATTCAAGTGTTACAGACACTTTAGGGAATTTTACAGAGGAAGAGAATCGTAGAAAGGAAGAGTTCTTATATATCCGTTACGAGCTTTGGTTTTGTTGTGTTGCAAGGAACCGGCATTTAAGTTGGGTTGGTGTGGTATGCCTTTTTGAACAGGTTGGTTTTTAATGATTTCCGGAAGCTTAGGTGATCATATGTTGTTTTCACGGCTTTGGGTAATGCGTTCCATAGTTGTGTGCTTATGTAGGAGAAGCTGGATGCATAAGTTGATTTGTATTTGAGTCCTTTGCAGCTTGGGTAGTGGAGATTTAGATATGTTCGTGTTGATCCCATTGTGTTTCTTGTTGGTAGGTCTATAAGGTCTGTCATGTATCCCGGGGCTTCGCCGTAGATGATTTTATGCACCAGGGTGCAGATTTTGAAAGCAATACGTTCTTTGATTAGAAACCAGTGCAGTTTTTCACAAAGGGGTTTGGCGCTGTAAAATTGCGTTTTTCCAAATATAAGCCTGGCTGCTGTGTTTTGAGCGGTCTGAAGTTTCTTTAAAATTTGTTCTTTGCATCCTGCATAAATTCCGTTGCAGTAGTCTACATGGCTTAGCGTCATTGATTGTATCAAGTTGTGAAATGTTTCCCTTGGCAAGAATGGTTTCAGGCGTTTGAGTTTCCACATTGAGTGGAACATTTTCTTTGTAGTAGATTTCGCTTGGTTCTCTAGTGTGAGGTTACGGTCGATTGTGACGCTGAGGATTTTCAGGCTGTCTGAGATAGGGAGAGTATGGTCTGGGGTGTTTATTATTGTTGGTTTGTATGTGTTGTATTGGGATGAGAGGATGAGACAGTGTGTTCTTTCGGAGTTAAGTTTTAGCTGAAATGCATTTGCCCATGAGTTCATAATGTTCAGACTGCGATTGATTTCATTGTTGATTTCTGTCAGAAATGTATGGAATGTATGGAATGTATATTGTAACATCGTCTGCATAAATGAAAGGGTTGAGGCCTAATACTATCGGGCCAATATTCAGCGCTATTTAATGGGCCAGAAATGGTCGCTGAACGGTTAAAAAGTGTTTTGGTGCCTAACTGCTAATATTCAGCATGAGATAACCAATATTTAGCGCTGGCCAGTTAAGATTAGCGGCCAAATAGCAGCAATTCAGTACTGGCCACTATAAACGTAACCAGCCAGTGCTGAATATTGACATGGGGTGTTTTTACTAAGGTGTACTGAAAAATGGGCTGCGCTAGTGTAGGCATGTGTTTTGGTCGATCCATTTTTCAATGCGCCTGTAAAAAGGCCTTTTTTAAAATTTTTGCCGAAAATGGACGTACTGCGAAATAAAAATTGGCGCACGTCCATTTTGGGCCTGAGACCTTACCTCCACCCATTGACTTAGCGGTAAGGTCTCACGCGGTAATCGTCTACGCGCATAGAATGAAAATTACCGCTTGGTTTCCGCCGTGCAATGGAAAATAAAAATGATTTTCCAGCACGCATAGCGGACGCGCATAAAAAATGAAATTACCGCCCAGACCACGCAGTAGCCGGGCAATAACTCCAAATTGACACATGTTGGGCATGCGTAGGCGCCTACGCAGCTTAGTAAAAAGGCCCCATAGAGGGGCATAATAGAACGGGGGCACCCATCTCTAAGGACGGCCCCATAAAGGGGCGTCCCCAACCGTATTATCGAAACAAGATGGGCGTCCATCTTTCGTTTCGATAATACGGTCGGGGACGCCCAAATCTCAACATTTGGGTCGACCTTAGAGATGGCCGGCCTTGGTTTTCGCCGATAATGGAATCCAAAGACGTCCATCTCAAAAACGGCCAAATCCAAGCCATTTGGTCATGGCAGAAGCCAGCATTTGTAGTGCACTGGTCCCCTTCACATGCCAGGACACCAACCGGGCACCCTAGGTAGCACTGCAGTGGAGCCCCCCAACCCCCCCCCCCTCAGGTCCGCATGCCTGAAGTACACTGCACCCACTACAACTGCTCCAGGGACCTGTATAGTGCTGCGATGGACCTGAGTATGGCATTTGAGGCTGGCATAGAGGCTGGCAAAAAGTATTTTTAACCTGTTTTTATGGTGGGAGGGGGTTATTGACCACTGGGGGGAGTAAGGGACCACTGGGGGAGTAAGGGGAGGTCATCCCCTATTCCCTCCAGTGGTCATCTGCTCAGTTCGGGCATCTTTTCACGGCTGGGTCATGAAAACAAATGGACCAAGTAAAGTCAGCCAAGTGCTCGTCAGGGCTGCCCTTCTTTTTTCCATTATCGGCCGAGGACGCCCATGTCCTAATCACGCCCCAGTCCCACCCCAGTCCTGCCTTCGCTACCCTGCCGACACGCTCCCATGAACTTTGGTCATCCCCGCGATGGAAAGCCATTGAGGGTGTCAAAAAATCGCCTTTCGATTATGCCGATTTGGGCAGCCTTGCGAGAAGGGCGCCCATCTCCCGACTTGTGTCGAAAGATGGGCGCCCTTCTCTTTCGAAAATGAGCTGGATAGTTGGTTAAGTTTGAGCCAGCCAAACAACCCCGGATAGTCAATGCCGGTCACTGCATATGGGTCGGTATTGATATCCGGGGTCAGCGCTGATCACGGCTCTTAGATGGGCTGCCTCCCACAGGCTGAATTTCAGCCTGTATATTAAAAATGTGTATCACGTCCTGTCTCAGATTACTTTTCATACAACTTTTGAAAGCAAGTTTAAACTTGAGAACAAAAGAGCAATATTTCATTTGCAACATAGTCTGGTAGGAACAATTAGGATGCATAATAACGAAATCTGTCATTCTGAAAGTAGATAAATTAAGAAATAATGCCCCCTGCGCACAAGCTAGTTTGCATGCCTGGTGCTTCTCACTGCATCTGCAATAAACTGTGGGTATTAGAAGGCGAAAAAGTATGAGCACTTGCGCAGAGCAGAATTGGTATCATGAGTAGCGAAGCTTCCTATAATGAGAACTTTAATGTTAGTGGCCACTTTACAGTGTACGTTGGACAAGCTCCACTGCATAGCAAGGATCCCAGCTATTCACAGTTGCAAGATAGCCAAATATTTCTTCACTCAACGAGCAATTAAACTCTGGAATTCGTTGCTAGAGAATGCGGTAAAAGCAGTTAGCTTAGCAGCGTTCCTACCCGTAACCTCCGCTCTCAAGACAAATCCCTCCTTTCAGTACCCTTCTCCACCACCGCCAACTCCAGGCTCTGCCCTTTCTGCCTCGCCTCACCCCATGCTTGGAATAAACTCCCTGAGCCCATACTACTACTACTACTTAGCATTTCTATAGTGCTGCCAGGGTTACGCAGCGCTGTACAAGTTTAGACATGGAGAAGGACAGTCCCTGCTCAAGAGAGCTTACAATCTACGCCAGGCCCCCTCCCTGCCCATCTTCAAATCCCTACTCAAAGCCCACCTCTTCAATGTCGCCTTTGGCAACTAACTACCTTACCTCTATTCAAGAAATCTAGACTGCCCCAACTTGTCATTTCGTCCGTTAGATTGTAAGCTCCTTTGAGCAGGGACTGTCCTTTTTTGTTAAACTGTACAGCGCTGCGTAACCCTAGTAGCGCTCTAGCAATGTCAAGTAGTAGTAGTAGCAGGGTTTAAAAAAAGGTTTAATTTCCTAAAAGAAGTGTCCATAAGCCATTATTAACATGGACTTGGGGAGATCCACCGCTTATTTCTAGGATAAGCAGCATAAAATCTGTTTTGCTTCTCTGGGATCTTGCCAGGTACTTGTGACTTGGATTGGCCACTCTTGGAAACAGGATACTGTCGGTATATATAGCAATGCTTATGTTCTTATATAACACCCAACATTTTTTTTCTAAATTGAACTCCTTCTCTCCATTCTTAGCTGCTTTTATTCTGACTTTATTTTTAGCCAGCGCTGCTGTTCTAAGGTTATAACATCCCCATCTGCCAGGGATGCGCTGCATCCATTGCAACGCCCTCTTCAAGCATCAGGAAATTAAATGGACTGTGCAATGCCTTCAGGCCCACAAGAGGATGACCTTGGGCTTTCCTCCATCCAATTATTCTACAGGCCTTAAAAACCTGGGTCAGTGCAACGTCAATCCAGCCTGCATGTGTGCCCAAGGGAGCTATGACAGACACAGATTGGTAAAGTCAAACTCTGGTAGAAGGTGGTTCATGGGTCAACCTGCTCAGAGACTAAACAATCTGTTCCAGTTTAAATAACTACTGTTGCACAGAAAAACATCTCCAGTATATCTCCAACTGTTGCCTGTACTTTAAGGGGGTAATTTATATAAACAGGGCACCAACATTTAAATACCAAATATACATATAAATACACTATAGCTACATGATCTACGTTTCTTGTCATGAAACACCTAGCCACCCTCCTGGAGCCACTTAGAGGGTCTATCCCCAGAACAGCTCAGGTCCACTTGAACCTGCTGCTTGTTCTCTAAACTAGCACCCTCCTCCCACCAACTAGGTCACGACCGCCTCTGGGCGAGTCTCCTGCTCGCAAATTATCCCCAGTGATTTCTAGGTTTCTAGGACCACATTCCCTGTGGTCCCATAGTTCCCAGAAAGCACTCACAGACCCAGCACCCAAACCACCAGGATTCTTAATCAGTCCAGACAAACAGGGCGAACAAACAATTATGTTTATTCTCATAAAAATATTGAACAGTGAAACAGACAAAGTGCAATTAGCAGACAATAATAGGTAACTGAAATATGGATAAATTTTAAAACTATCTATACATTTGTTTACTTTCTAAAAAGTATCTAGGGAGAAAAGAAACTATAATGCTCACAGAGTATCAAATATAACTGATCAGAGGGCCTTACCAAAGAGATATGTCTTTCTCTTCTACTGGTCTAAGACTGGGGAAAGTGCCAGTAAAATCCAAATGAAAATGGGGCCAATTAAAGCCCAGAACAACAATCTTTGAAAGTATACTGCAGACTGCCTTTCCAAAAGGCTTAAACCAAGAAACACAGCCTTGGTTCTGCAGCAGCTTCAAAACATAAATTTGCACCACCTGCTGGCCAAACTAGAGGTATACACTGCAGGAAATAAGGAAGTTTTACAGGCTTAAAACACACTGTTCTGTCACAGTTCTACATTAGGACTCATCAACCAGGAAAAGGATCTACGTGTCATCGCTGATGATACATTGAAACCCTCTGCTCAATGTGCAGTGGTGACTAAGAAAGCAAATAGGAATTATTAGGAAAGGAATGGAAAACAAAAATGAGAATATTATAATGCCTCTGTATTGCTCCATGGTACGACTTCACCTTCAATACTATGTGCAATTCTGGTCACCGCATCTCAAAAAAACACATATAGTGGAATTAGAAAAGGTACAGAGAAGGGTGACGGAAATGATAAAGGGGCTGGGATGACTTCCGTAAGAGGAAAGGCTAAAGTGGCTAGGGCTCTTCAGCTTGGAGAACAGACAGCAGAGGGGAGATATGATAGATGTCTATAAAATACTGAGTGGAGTGGAACGGGTAGATGTGAATCGCTTGATTACTCTTTTCAAAAATACTTGGACTAGGGGCACACAATGAAACTACTGAATAGTAAATTGAAAACAAACCAGAGAAAACATTTTTTCACTCATTGTGTAATTAAACTCTGAAATTCATTGCCAAGGAAAGTGCTAAAAAGCAGTTAGCTTAGCAGGGTTTAAAATGTTTGGCTAGTTTCCTAAAAGAAAAGTGCATAAGCCATTATTAAGATGGGCATCAGTTAGAGCGGTATAGTGAGTCTTCATAAACTATAAAATCTGGGATCTTGCCAGGTACTTGTGACCTGGACTGGTCACTGTTGGAAACAGCATACTGGGCTTCAAGGACCTTTGGTCTGTCCCAATATGGCAATGCTTATGTTCTTATGATTAGAATACTGGAATATGAACACATACAGTACCCCCTATGGCCACTATGGTCTCTGAGCTTTTTTCTCAGAGGCCAAGTTGGATAGCCTGGGCACATTGAGGGCCGCTGTGGTTGCTATTGGCCACAAGACTTAGGTTCATGTTTTATTCGCATTGACCAGCTAGTTGGTGAAGCAGACTGGAAGTTGAAAATTGCTGTAAGCTGCACCCGGAGGTTGCCAGCTTTGGGAGATCTGTTTTCAATCAATGTTTAAGTTTATGCTCATAAATCACAACTAGATGTTCACAGTTTTGAAGGTACTTTTGCACGGTTTGTACAATGTTTGCCTGTTCCAACCCTGTTGAACTCAGGTGAAAAGTGACAAAGTTCACAGTCGAATATTTATCGGTACGTTACAGGACCCCTGACGAAGGCTAGCATGCTGAAACACGGCCCATGTCGGGTTCTGCCTGTATTCCCTATCGGAACATATACAGTTTGTCTTTGGGACTTGTGGTTCTTTGGACTTGTGGCATTGGTGCCTTTTACCTGTTTTGGTTTGTGCAGAAGAGTTTTTGTTCTTCTTTTGTTTTGTTTTGTTTTTCAATTATAAAGTCAAGACAGTGTCATGATCAAACCAGCAAGCCAGTGTCAGTTACCAACCCCAGTGCTCTGGAGCTTTTCAGCGCTGTTTCCTTGCGTGTAGTAGAATCACCCAGGAGATTTATTACTCAAATAATGTGTCAAGACTCTTACAGTCCCAGCATTTCTGTAGTAATATAATTACCACTAGTTTAATTCAACAAAGAAATATTACATTCAGGATGTTGTAGAGCGAACACAGTGGTACCATTAATTATAGAGAGAAATGTGCAAAGTTACCCTCCCCCCTTGAAAAAAAAAGTTTCTGAACAAATTTGACAAACCCATGACGATTATAATTTGTTTTGTAAACATATAAGGCAGATTTATGTGGTGCTTCATCTCACACTGAGCCTAATTCATGGAACTCTGTGGATTAAAGGTCTGTATCAAACATTAGTGAATTTAAGGGGTGGCAAGGTGGTGGTGGTGGGGGGGGGGGGGGGCAGTGAATAATTCACTGCATTTTTTTTCTTCGCTGATCCGGAGAAAGTCTGAAAAATTCGGACAAACGTAAAACAGACAGAAATCTTCTGGGTTCACGCCTTAAGCTGGAATAACTTGTATTAATCTGGTTATAAACTCTCTGAAAAACGTGGCATCATCCTTCAGATAAGTCAATTGGCTGCATTTCCAGACACCCCCATTCATAGGCTCCCCCCCCCCCCAAAAAAAAAACCTGGCAATTGCAGGGGGACAGTTTATTTCTAACTATACCCCGTTGGCAAATGGAAGGTTTCGTGGGCACGGAAAATGGAGCAATCAGATATAAAGACTTTTGTGGTGTTCCTTCCTTGAAAGCTTTTAATTTAAATAAATATTCTTGCAACACTGGGCAATTGGAAGTACCGTGTCAGGCATGGATTATAGCAAAATAGCAGCAGCTGGTCAGGCAGCAAATGCCATTAACTGACTCATTTGATATGAAACTGCTGATGTTCCCAGATTATTAGGGAGCACAGGGCATTGGAGGCATGGCCTAGTGGTTAGAGCATCAGGCTTGACATCCAGAGTAGCGAATGACATGGGGACAAAGTTTGTCCCCGTCCACGCCCCATCCCTGTGGGTTCTGTCTCTATCCCCACACCATCCACGCAGGTTCTGTCTCTGTCCCCACCCCCAATAGGCCCTGTCTCCATCCCCGTGGGCTTTGTCCTCATCTGCAGAAGCCTTGAACACTTATGATTTTATATTTAAATCTTTTTATTAAAATACAAAAAGGAACAATATGCTGTGCAACTGTTGTGTATAAATTACAAATAGAGAACAATAATAACAATGAGCAGCTATAATAACCCTCCTTCCCACCACCACCCTCTACCCTTCCAACCCCAACAATAGGTGATTTCAAGGAATCCTATTCCACCCTGTTAAAATGTCCAGGGGTACAAAATACAACCCGTTCTGTATGCCCTAGAGGGGAGAAATATTCCCCATGAAGAACTGTTATGTTTTATTAATCTGTGGATAAATAAGAAATCATCAACAATCTCAGGATTCAGTCTAGCTCTCCTGTCTTCCACAGTCCTTCCTGGAATAGAAGTTGTCTTCGTAGAAGATGTGCTGGTAGCAGGATGTACAGGATCCCCCATGCAAATTTTGCTAGTTGTGGCCAGTATGCTTGCTTGTTTTTCCCCAAAATCAAAATATCTTTGTAGGCATCACTTAAACATAAATAACAGTCCAGTTCATTAACAGGCCTCAAAGTAGAAAATGACATGGGGACAGTCCCTGTGGGCTCTGTCCCCATCTCCGCCCTGTCCCTGTGGGATCTGTAACCATCCCCACCCCATCCCCATGGGATCTGTCCCCGCCCTGTCCCCGTCCCATCTCCGCAGTTACTGCGGTTCACCATCCCCGTGTTATTCTCTAATCCAAAGGTAGCTGGTTCAAATCCTGCTGCTGATTCTTGTGATCTTGGGCAAGTCACTTAAATCCTCAGGTAAAAAGTTAGATTGTGAACCCTCCAGGGTACCTGAATGTAACTCACTACTGAAAAAAAGGTGTGAGCAAAATGTAAATGAAATTGAGCTCCTAGGCCAATCAGAGCCCAGAACAACAAGTTTGAAAGTATATTACAGACTACCTTTCCAAAAGGCAGCTTCAAAACATAAACATGCACCACCTGCTGGCCAGACTAGAGAAATACACTTCAGGAAATACCCAATACACTTTACAGGCTTAAAATACACTGTTCTGTCACAGGTGTTTTATAATTAAAGGGGTTGTTGGTTTTTTTTAAAATCTCGGATCATCAGCTTTTTATATTTGGACATTCTCACTGTGGTTTTCTGCAACATTTTGTGTATGGTGAGAATTCTATGGTTTTCTCCTTTTTGTGGACTTCACTCATGTTAACTCTTAGCAGATGCCACACGCTAATGGGAACATTAATGTATGATCTACAATAAAAAATAGTCAAAAGGTTGAAGGTGGTTCCCCCAGCAGCTGCCATATTGGTACATCCAAAACAAAGAGGCTATCAGCTACTGAATCCACGTTGTTGTTCATTGTTGGCAGAATTTTTATTATATATCGGTTATATTTGGAAATATGCCGGCTTATGCAGCATACAAATGCACAGAGAGGAACGTCATTGAAGGAGTCCAGACATGGCAAGTCTATGCTTCACTCAGTTTGTAAAACTGGATTTCAGGGGTTTATAGTTTGCATTGACAGTTGCAATTTCAAGCTTTATCAGCTGAGCATTTTTATATGCTTTTAACATGGTAATACGCAAATGGACCTCAGTGAAAAGGGAAAATGAAATGACAGGTTCTGGAAAAGACAAGACCAGTTCTCAGATCCTTCATCTCATCCCTAACGAACAGCGAAAATTTTGTAAAAAAATCAGATGCGATCCCCCCTCCCCTGCACTGAACCCCTGACCCCCCCCCCCCCCCCGACTCGAGCCATGTGTAGACACATGTTTTGGGTGTGCACAGAATCATTTTTCAGCGCACCTGTAAAAAAATGCCTTTTTTACAAATGGACGTGCGGCAAAATGAAAATTACTACGTTTCCGTTTTGGGTCTAAGACCTTATCGCCAGCCATTAACCTAGTGGTAAGATCTCACGCGGTAACTGGGCAGTAATGGTCTACGTGCATATAATTCCAATTACTGCCCACGCACGCGCCAGAAAATAAAAATATTTTCCGGCACGTGTAGCGGACGTGCGTCAAAAATGAAATTACAAGGGCCACGCGATAGCCGGGTGGTGACTCGAAATTGACACACATTGGGCTCACGTAGGCGCCTACATGGATTAGTAGAAGGTCCCCTAAGGGTCTCACTGGAACCATTCCAACAAGAATCTAATTGGTACCGACGTGGTGACTAATACTCCCTCTCTCCGCAATATTCCCAGCCTTGATCCAACAAGAGAGAAGAAAGCTGGTCCAGCATTCAAATCCAGGTCTTCTTAACGGTAGGGAACAGCACTGTTACCAAGTCCTCTGGGCAATCCTCCCCCACTGTAATGGAAGTGAATTTTAAAGATTGTTTTTCAGCCCTGTCTGGACCGACTAGTGCACTCGGGGTCTGTATTGTTGATTACTACTTACTACTACTTAACATTTCTAAAACGCTACTAGGGTCACGCAGCGCTGTACAATTTTTAAACAATAATTTTTTAACAAGGAAGGACGGTCCCTGCTCAAAGGAGCTTACAATCAGAAGTAATTCTGTTTGAAAATGGTTGTTTAACTTTGATTGTGTGAAAATAAGTTGGAATGCAGAAGATAAGACACAGCTCTAACTAATTTGGTATGCAAAGGGGAGGATGGCTCTTATTTCCCAGGCCCAGCTTGGCCACCTGGACTTGGGAAAGCATGTGACCACGTTCCCACAGACGTAAGCAGAGAAGCATTCTGTAATTTTCCATAGAAGCTTTCTGTAACTTTCCTTAGCTCTGGACATGGGCTCAGAGCCTAATAAAAAGGGAGGGCTTGTCACAGCAGGGTGGGGGTTCGTCTGTGGGCGGATGTGTCGTGCGGAAGGTCTGTACCTGGTCTGAAGCTCCTAGCTCTTGCTGTGAACCGGGCCCCCCCAGCTGTTGATAAGAACCTGGATGATGGAGACCAGTGTTGTATGTATGTATGTATATCTGTTTTATAGCGTTCTTTTAGTTAGATGTAGAGACCAGTGTGTAATGATTGTTTAGCTGATTATTGTGTGTATAGAGCTAACCATTGTATGTATATATATATATATATATATATATATATATATATATATCTTAATCATTGTAGAATTTAGCTTCCCTAATAAAGGTTTAATTTACTTATTACGTATCTAAAAGAATCCACGGTAATTATTGAGCAGTCTGTGTTAGTGAGACAGGCTGTAAATCCATAGCAGTACCCCTACCCTGCCCCCACTCTCGCAAACAAACTCATCAAGACAAGGAAGTTTCTGGTAGCACCACCCTTGCACACCGTGGAACCATAGTAGGAACCATTTCAGGAAGCCAAAAATGCTGTAAAAATGTTCTAAGTAACCAGAGGTGGCTTTGGAAAATGGGATTACAACAACAAGCTGACAAAAATAATGATCATTCATACAGTGAAAATAATACCAACTAAAGCCAAAACAGAAGCTTTCTGGAGAACGTTATATGAGGACTTTGTAGAGTACAATCAAAGAAGCAGAATGGCTACCTTGCATCTGAGAACATCAAAGCTATTGAATGCCCTGAAGTTATAACAAAAGTGTGGGATATTCAGTTAAAAATAGCCCCAACACCGAGACCTGACACAATGCAAAAAAATCAATTGATCAGACAGCCAGATTTAACACCATAATTGCTAATAATCGAAAAACACTTCTCCTTCCAAAGGGAGACCCAAGTAATGTTCCCAAAAATTATTGACCAGGAATTTGTTTATCTACAATTTCCAAGCTGCTCGCTTTAATAGATGCCAACAGAATATACAGTCATGCTGAATCCAGTAGCGCCATGGCAATAATACAGAAGGACAATAAGAAAAAAAGGATATTGAACCAACGACCAGAAATCCCTGCATAGCACTGATTGCTTATATCAGGGGTTTCAACCCAGTCCTCGGGGAACACCCAGCCAGTTGGGGTTTTCAGGATATGGAATCCCGACTGGCTGGGTGGGTGTACCCCGAGGACTGGGTTGAAAACCTCTGGATTGTAAGAAAGCCTTTGATAGCAACTCCCACCCTTGAATTGTGAAAAAAAATAAACCCTGGAGAGACTGAGCATATTAAGTTCACTGTGAAAATGTGGCAAACCACACTCAGTCTGAAGTTTGAAGATGGATGTTTTGTCATTTCTAACATCAAGGTCCAGTGAGGAATATTTCAGGGAAGAAATTCTGTTGCCACTTTTGTTTCCTATAGCACTTCATCCATTGAGAACCCATCAACTCCTTGATGGATATGGCTTTACCCTTAATTCTACACACAGTCTCTGCCAAGCACAGAATTTCTTCTAAAATATGTGTAAGGATGTGTAGAAATGCATGTCCATGTCTCTCAGGAGCAGCAATTTAAAAAAAAAAGCTGAATATGAGGAAAAAAAACCCCATGCTATCCCACCCCTGTGTATGAGGGCAGCTTTTTAAACTCTGTGCTCCCAATCTCCCTGCATGCATGATCCCCTTCTGCCAGTTGCTCAGGTCTACACACTCCATGAGTGGAGGAGTGGCCTAGTGGTTAGAGTAGTGAACTTTGATCTTGGGGAACTGAGTTCAATTCCCACTTCAGGCACAGGCAGCTCCTTGTGACTCTGGGCAAGTCACTTAACCCTCCGTTGCCCCATGTAAGCCGCATTGAGCCTGCCATGAGTGGGAAAGCGCAAGGTACAAATGTAACAAAAATAAAATAGATACTATTGGAGATTCTACATGGAATGTTGCTACTATTGGAGATTTTACATGGAATGTTGCTATTCCACTAGCAACATTCCATGTAGAAGCCTGCGCGGCCACATTGGTGGAATAGCAACATTCCATGTAGAATCTCAAATAGTAGCAACAGTGGAGGAGTGGCCTAGTGGTTAGGGTGGTGGACTTTGGTCCTGGGGAACTGAGTTCAATTCCCACTTCAGGCACAGGCAGCTCCTTGTGACTCTGGGCAAGTCACATAACCCTCCATTGCCCCGGGTACAAATAAGTACCTGTATATAATATATAAGCCACATTGAACCTGCTATGAGTGGGAAAGCAAAGCGCAGGGTACAAATGTAAGAAAATAAAATGATCATTCACTGATGTCCCCCCCCCCCCCCGCTTATCAATAACCCCTCCTAATGGCTCCTCCAAACATATACCCTCCCTGAAAATCAATATTCCCCTCCTACCTTTGATAAACTCCTTCTTCAAATGTCAATACCTGCTCCATCCCCATAACTGACCCCCCCCCCTCGCTCAGGGATGACTCAAGGGACTGTGGTACCCTGATCCAACTTTTACATCAGTGTCCCCTCCCCATAATGGTGCCTAACCCCCACCCACAATCTGGTATTTCCCCCTCTCTTTCCTCCTTCTCCTGCCTGGTGATAAAGGGCACCAAAATGACTGTTCCTTCTAGCCCCCCATGGTCTGGCACAGTGGCGTAGCCACGGGTGGGCCTGGGTGGGCCAGGGCCTACCCACTGAGGGCTCAGGCCCACCCAACAGTAACACATGTTTAGTGGTAGCTGGTGGGGATCCCAAGCTCCACCAGCTGAAATCTTTCCCCTGATGGTAACAAAAATGTGACTCTCGACGATACCGGCACCCACGCATTCTCAGTTTTCAGCGCAAGCCTACTGCAGAGTGCCAAGGTGGAAAGAAGCATTTTCCTGCCAGCTGAGATATTTTTTTGGTGGTGGTGAAGGAGGGAAGAACACTTGGTGCCCACCCACTTCTTGTCAAGGCCCACCCAAAATCAGTTGTCTGGCTACGCCCCTGCTCTGGCATCTCTTCCTCTCTCTTCTGTCTCCCCTGCCCACAGCCTGGCATTTCCTCTCTCCACTCTCCCCCCCCCCCCAGTCTAATTTCAGTCTCCTCGAGGACACTGGCAGCAACATGATTCTTACACTTTGCATGTGCCCAGCCCTGAAACTTTCCCTCTGCAGTGTGCAGCCCCACTGGAAATGGGAAGTTACTTCAGAGAGTGCGGGACAAGGAGGTTTAATCTGCAGGAGAGGGCAGGAATGTGCTTGGTGCTTGGCCTATTATCTAGCGTGTAGGCAGAGTCTGCCTCCATACGAAGTAATGTATTTTGAGTGTATCAAGATGGCTGCGTAGGGAAGCAATTAAACCTCCTTGGGTGTAGATGGCTTCAGCCTTGTCATGTGACACCGCCTCCTGTCAAGCAAACCTTCTTGGTATGGGATGTGGCAGAGGAAAGACTCCAGGTCAGTCACAGGCAAAGTGTGAGAATCACAGCCACTGCTGATGAGGTGGGCTGGATGGGAGTGAGAAAGAAGGGGCAGTGGCGTAGGAAGGGGGGGGAGGGGCGGTCTGCCCCGGGTGCACGCGCTGGAGGGGGTGTCGGCCCCGCTGGTTCCCTGCTCCCTCTGCCCCGGAACAGGAAGCCTGTTCCGGGGCAGAGAGAGCAGTGAACCAGCGGAGCCGACGCAGCTCCGAGCGACGTGCACTCAGGGCGGATCGGCCCTCCCGCCCGTCCCCCGCAAGTAAGAATTCGCTCCGGAGGGGGGGTGCGCCGCAGAGGGGGGAGTGCGCGCCGTGCTGCACCTGGGGGGGGGGGATGCGCAGCGGCAACCCACCCCGGGTGTCAGCCGCCCTCGCTACGGCCCTTAGAAGGGGGATACTAGACTGTGGCCAAATTTCTTACTAGTTGTAGTACATGCAGATACGAATGTGGGATCCTAAAGAATAACCCATTATGTTAACCTAACTCTCCTCCCTCCAGGGCCGGTCCTAGGGTCTCTGGCGCCCCCCTGCAGAATATGAGTTGGTGCCTGCGCGCCCCCCCTCCGGCACCCACGCGCCCCCGCCCCCCCAGCATCTCCTTTCTCTCTTCTCCCACCCTGCCCCTGTCCAGCGATTCTCCTTCGCCCCCATCCCCCGCCGCCCTTGGTGCTTTAAATCTTTAATTTACCTCCGTTCCAGCAGCCGCGTCATTTGAAAGCCTTGTCCCGTCTCTAGCCTTCCCTCCCTTCGTGAGTTCGTTCTGCAGTCCCAGCCTCGAGGAAATGACGTCAGAAGGCGGGACTGCGGAACAAACTCACGAAGGGAGGGAAGGCTAGAGACGGGGCAGGGCTTTCAAATGATGCGGCTCCTGGAACGGAGGTAAATTAAAGATTTAAAGCACCAAGGGTGGCGCGGTATGGCGGTGCAGCGCCGCAGCGGCGCCCTTAAAGGCAGGCGCCCCCCTGCGGCGCTTACCTCGCTTACCGGGTTTGACCGGCCCTGCCTCCCTCCACTTCCCAGAAGCACAGATTGAATAACAGATCATCTGAACAGATCAAGCACTTCAACCTTCAAAGTAGCCCAAGCTTGTAAAAGGATGGCCATGCCACCTTAAAAATTAGGCACTTATCAGATTTCTGACTGCATTGCTGATTTAAAAAAAAAAATGATAGGCTGCCTACTTTCTTGCATCTACAATTTTCTATTGTTTCAGTTATGATTCTGAAATTCCATCTCCTAACTGGGATCCAGGTGCCTGATATTTCTGAAGGCAGGGAGGTTGGAAAGAGCTGAAAGCCTTTTAAAACTTGGACAGAGCAGGCTGAATAGAAAAGCTTCCGTGGCGGGGCATTAAAGTCGGCAGCTGAGGTTGATTTGCAGAGCCCTGGATTTTAGACACTGTTAAGCATGCCATTTGCACCAGCCATCACTGAAAGCAGAATGCATAATTTAAAAAGGCTGCCATGGAGCCCAGAGGAGAGGAAATGTCATTTGCCAGCGCTACACAATCACGTCGAATGGCAACAGCAATCTCAGCGATAAATGGAAGCAGGTTCAGCTAGCCTGCCCTAGGAGCGTCTGTCTCTGCCAACTGGAGCAGCTGCCTTATCATTCATATTGCAGGAGGGCTGGAGGAGGACAGCAATCCTGAAATTAATCCTGGCACAGGCAGAGCAGCAAAAGTGGGAGATGTTTTTAGGAAGTATAGAAGGTAGCAGGTAGGGGCAACGGAGCTGCTGAACGCACACCTGTACCAGCAGCTTTCTCTGTGCCACCTGCTAGAAGTTTGGCAATCTCTGGCAAGTAACCATTGCAGAAATTATCTGCAAACATAGAAGCGGGACACAGCATCTGTTTGCAGAGATCCCACCAATGAAGAAATAACTTACCTTTCCGTTCTGCGAAGCATTCTATTTTAGTGACTGTAGGGGTAATTATATAATGAGGAGTGGCCTAGTGGTTAGAGCACCGGTCTTGCAATCCAGAGGTGGCCGGTTCAAATCCCACTGCTGCTCTTTGTGAGATCTTGGGCAAGTCACTTAACCCTCCATTGCCTCAGGTACAAACTTAGATTGTGAGCCCTCCTGGGACAGAGAAATATCCAGTGTACCTGAATATAACTCACCTTGAGCTACTAATATATGGAATGTTGCTACTATTGAAGATTCTACATGGAGTGTTGCCACTTTTCGAGATTCTAGAATGTTGCTACTGTTTGAGATTCTACATGGAATGTTGCTAGTGGAGGAGTGGCCTAGTGGTTAGAGCACTAGTCTTGCAATCCAGAGGTGGCCAATTCAAATCCCACTGCTGCTTCTTGTGATCTTGGGCAAGTCACTTAATCCTCCATTGCCTCAGGTACAAACTTAGATTGTGAGCCCTCCTGGGACAGAGAAATATCCAGAGTACCTGAATCTAACTCATCTTGAGCTACTACTGAAAAAGGTGTGAGCAAAATCCAAATCTATATATATAAAACTCACCCTCAACGTTCTATTGTCTGACGTCACTGAAGCCAAGGTTCGTAAGTTCGAAGCTCTGAAGCCATGAAAAACACAGTCTCGGGGCCCCGCCCTCGCGTCAAACGTTATGACGTTGAGGGTGGAGCAATTCACTCACATCGACGGCGGCCAGGGCGGCACAATGGCGTCACTAACAATGAAGGTGCGTTGGGTGGGGGGGCCAGAGGAAAGTCTTGCTAGCGCCCGTTTCATTGGCTCCAGAAACGGGCCTTTTTTTACTAGCAAATAAATATTTGAGATTCTACATGGAATATTAATGTTGCTATTCCACTCTGTAGAAGCCTGCCCTTGCAGATCAGCAATGTGGCCACGCAGGCTTCTGTTTCTGTGAGTCTGACGTCCGGTCTCGGAGGTGAAGAAGAGTTATAATGAAAGTTTTATGCAGTCAAAAGGAAGCCCTCTTCAAGCCGCGCAGATCCATTGAGCTGATTTGTGAGGACACTTTGTTTATTGAAGGAGTCTCACCAGGCTGGAGGACTATATTTCTTACAGAGGACATCATTCTCCAGTAGAAAAGATCTAACTCATTTGCATAACGCACATGGACAATGCAAGGACATAAGGATATTGATCCTTAATTCAGGGCTTTTAGCCCTAGGTTCTTTAATACCATAACAGCACAGTTTAAAGGCAAGTGTTGGAAAAACATTTATAATGTGTTGAGGGCGAGCGGGTCATTGAGCCAGGTTGAGCAATACTTTAATTTGTATGCAGTATTTATAGCGGCTGAATGATGACGTGAAAGATTTGAATGAGTGAGTTCCTTAGATTGTATTGAGTGTTATAGGGTATTGATATTTGTGTCATGAAATACTGAATAAATTTATTGAAAATATTTAATAGGATTATGTTATTAATATTAATATAGTATACGAGATTTGTACTCTTAGGATATATAGTTTTCCCCTTTTAGGTGATTTAGTTAAAATTTAATGCCAAGAAGTGTAGAGTGATGCACTTGGGATGCAGAAACCTGAACGAGAGATACCGAACAGGAGGGGAGAGATTAGTAAATTCGACTCAGGAGAGAGACCTTGGGATGTTGGTGTCTGAGGATCTAAAGGTGAAGAAACAGTGCGTCAAGGCAACGGCCGTGGCCAGAAGGATGCTAGGCTGCGTAGAGAGGGGCATAACCAGCAGAAGAAAGGAGGTGTTGATGCCCCTCTACAAGTCGTTGGTGAGGCCCCACTTGGAGTACTGTGTAAAAAGACTGGAAGCAGTGCAAAGAAAAGCTACAAAAATGGTATGGGATTTGCGTTGCAAACCGTACGAGAGACTTGATGACCTGAACATGTATACCTTAGAGGAAAGGAGAAACAGAGGTGACATGATACAGATGTTCAAATATTTGAAAGGTATTAATCCACAAATGAACCTTTTTCAGAGATGGGAAGGCGGTAGAACTAGAGGACATGAATTGAGGTTGAAGGGGGGAAGACTCTGGACTAATGTCAGGAAGTATTTTTTCATGAAGCGGGTGGTGGATATGTGGAATGCCCTCCCGCGGAAGGTGGTGGAGATGAAAACGGTAGTGGAATTCAAACGTGTGTGGGATAAACACAAAAGAATCCTGTTTAGAAGGAATGGTTTTGCGGAATCTTAGATTGGGTGGCGACGGCAGTAATTGGAAAACAAAATGGGAACTGGCCAGACATCTACAGTCTACGCCTTGATCGTGACTGAATAGATAGGGATGGGCTGGAGTGTAAATTTTAAGGGGCTTCGGTGTTAGCTTCAGAATTTAGTACAAGAACAGTGCTGGGTAGACTTCTACGGTCTGTGCCCTGAGAAAGGCAAGAACAAATCAAACTTGGTATACATATAAAGTATCACATACCATGTAAAATGAGTTTATCTTGTTGGGCAGACTGGATGGACCGTACAGGTCTTTATCTGCTGTCATTTTTCTCTGTTACTATGTTACTCTTTGGGATTCTACATGGAATGTTGCTACTAATTGAGATTCCAGAATCTTGTAACTCTTTAGGATTCCAGAATCTTCAGAACTTTTAGTGCAAGAACAGTGCTGGGCAGACTTCTACGGTCTGTGCCCTGAGAAAGGCAAGGACAAATCAAACTCAGGTATACATATAAAGTAACACATACCATGTAAAATGAGTTTATCTTGTTGGGCAGACTGGATGGACCGAACAGGTTATTTACTATGTTACTATGCGCAGTCAAAAAATAATTTTTATTTTTGGATGCGCGTTTCGGACGCGTGCCAAGTGGCACTTGATGAGCATAGATCATTACTGCCTGGTTAGCACATGAGACTTTATCGCTAGGTCAATAGCTGGCAGTAAGGTCGCAGACCCAAAACGGACGCGCGACAATTTTGATTTTGCCGCACGTCCATTTTCGCCAGAAATTTTTAAAATGGCCTTTTTTACAGGCATGCTGAAAAAGGGATCGGCGCATGGCCAAAACCCGCGCCTACACTACCGAAAGCCATTTTTCAGTGCACCTTAATAAAAGGACTCCCCCCCCCCTAAGTGATTTGCCTAAGATCAGGAGGAGTAGCAGCCAGATGTGAACCTTGGCTTTCTTGCTTCTTAGCCTGCTGCTCTCACCATTAGGCTATTCCTCCTGGACTTAATTAGAGCTGCAGCAGTGAAGGTGAAACCTAACCTTTTCCTATTAAATTCAGTTTTACAGAGCTTGCTAAGCATCATAACTCTAATCTTCACAGACTCCATCCAGGTTTGTACTGTGTTACGCTTTCATCAAGAAACATTTTCTTGATACAATCACAGGTTCCTATAACTCACAAGAGAAGAGTCACTGTTGAGTTTAATTTATCAATGTATAGTCCAGGAACTCATGCAAAGTCCTTGTAAAGGTTTTTAAGAATTTTATATGAGGAACATTGTCATACAGAAACATTTTGAACATACCTAAAGATGGCACAGATACTTTCCTTCCACGCAAGCTTCCAATTTCACAAATCAAAAAATAGACATGTAGCAATTTTTGGTCAGTAGCAGATGTAAAACGCATTGCCCTCTTCTCACTCACTGGAAGATGATCAAAAGCCCCGCGCTGTTCCAAACAGCGCTCTACAAATAGCGCTGGAACAGCATGGGACTTTACCGCACCTATGATCAGAGATAATTGCATGCAGATTTAAGCACGCATTTCTCTCTGATCAAGGGGTAGAAGTGCGAGAGGATCAGGCACAATCCTCCCGCACTTGTTTGACAGGTCTGGGCTGTCAAAAGCCCAGACCTGTCAAACACAGGGGCTGGAGGTCCATGGCACCACCAGACCCCAATTACCCCTGCCCCGAGCAAGCTGAAACAGGAGCTAGAGATCCGGCAGACCTCCGGTCCCCCTGACCTCCACGACACAGGTTTAGGGAGGGCTGGAGATCTGATGGGTCTCCAGCCCCCCCAGCCCCCCACCAGCATTCGTAAGAAGTCCCTGGTGTCCCAGTGGGCGACCGACAACCCCCCCCCCCACCAGCGTCAGGGGGCTGCAAGTCCAGCAGACCTCCCCCCCAACACAGGTTCAGGGGAGGCTGGAGATTCAGTGGGTCTCCAGCCCTCCCTAACCCCCCAACCCCCCTCACCCCCAACATTCGTAAGAAGTCCCTGGTGGCCCAGTGGGCGACCAACAACCCGCCCAGCGTCAAGGGGCTGGAGGTCCAGCAGACCCCCCCCCCCCTAACACATGTTCAGGGGAGGGCTAGAGATCCGGTGGGTCTCTAGTCCTCCCTAACCACCCAACCCCCCTCACCCCCCCAGCATTCGTAAGAAGTCCCTGGTGTCCCAGTGGGCGACCGACAACCCCCCCCCCCACCAGCGTCAGGGGGCTGCAAGTCCAGCAGACCTCCCCCAACACAGGTTCAGGGGAGGCTGGAGATTCAGTGGGTCTCCAGCCCTCCCTAACCCCCCAACCCCCCTCACCCCCAACATTTGTAAGAAGTCCCTGGTGGCCCAGTGGGCGACCAACAACCCCCCCCCCCCCCCCCAGCGTCAAGGGGCTGGAGGTCCAGCAGACCTCCCTCCTAACACATGTTCAGGGGAGGGCTAGAGATCCGGTGGGTCTCTAGTCCTCCCTCACCCCCCCCCCCCCAGCATTCGTAAGAAGTCCCTGGTGTCCCAGTGGGCGACCGACAACCCCCCCCCCCCCCACCAGCGTCAGGGGGCTGCAAGTCCAGCAGACCTCCCCCCAACACAGGTTCAGGGGAGGCTGGAGATTCAGTGGGTCTCCTAACCCCCCAACCCCCCTCACCCCCAACATTTGTAAGAAGTCCCTGGTGGCCCAGTGGGCGACCAACAACCCCCCCCCCCCCCCCAGCGTCAAGGGGCTGGAGGTCCAGCAGACCTCCCTCCTAACACATGTTCAGGGGAGGGCTAGAGATCCGGTGGGTCTCTAGTCCTCCCTCACCCCCCCCCCCCCCCCAGCATTCGTAAGAAGTCTCTGGTGGCCCAGTGGGCTGCGATCAATCACCCACCCCCTACCTTAGGTTGGAGGAGGGAGGTGGACTCCCTTCTCTTCTTTCAGCACCACCTGCTACGTGCACTAAGAGCCCTGTTTTGAATGCATTTGCATGCTAGTTGTGTTCAGAGCCCACGAGCGTGTTGTTTCACATGGTTGGGGGATCTGATCATGGGGTGGTAGCAAATGCAAGTGCTAGTATGGCGCTAACAGCCTTTAGCGCCTGCGTTTGCTTCTGATTATCGGCCCATCAATGAGAGGAAAGGGAGAAAACGCAATAGGAAGGAAATTGAATGCTTCCCTTCCCTCCTCCAAAAATGCAGGTTCTCCTAGGCGTAGAAGCATTTTTCTGGTACCTGGTTTAATTTTGCTTCATCTTCGTAACTAGTTAAGCATCTGAGCCCATGTTTAGTCCAAAAAAAGAGCTAGAGGAGGAACGATAGTGTTATTGCCCACCAGGTGATAGAGGGGTCTGCGGTAGTGTAGGCGTGGGTTTTGGGCGCACACAGAATCATTTTTCAGCTACGTGATGCAAGGTTCCACATTAGGAATCACCGACCAGGAAAGGGATCTAGGAGCATAGGAGCCAACTTTTCAAAATTATTGGGGGTGCTAAGCCCAATGAAAATAACCCCTCTCTGGACACATACAAGGAATTTTCTCAATATTGGGGGTGCTCAAGCACCCACAGAGTCGGCTCCAATGTCTAGGTGTCATCATTGATAATAGGTTGAAACCCTCTGCTCAGTGTGCAGAGGCGGTTAAGAAAGCAAACAGAATGCTAGGAATTATTAGGAAAGGAATGAAAACAAAAATGAGAATGTTATAATGTTGTATCGCTCCATGGTGCAACCGCACCATGAATACTATGTGCAATTCTAGTCACCACATCTCAAAAAAGGTATAGTGGAATTAGAAAAAGTACAGAGAAGGGTGACAAATAAGATAAAGGGGATGGGACAGCTTCGGCTCTTGAGCTTGGAGAAGAGACAGCTGATATGATAGAGGCCTATAAAATAATGAGTGGAGTGGAACGGGTAGATGTGAATCGCTTGTTTACTCTTTCCAAAAATACCTGGACTAGGGGGCATGCGATGAAGCTACAAAGTAGTAAATTTAAAACAAATCGGAGAAAATATTTCTTCACTCACCATGTAATTAAACTCTAGAATTCGTTGCCAGAGAATGTGGTAAACGCAGTTAGCTTAGCAGTGTTTAAAAAGGGTTTGGCTAATTTCCTAAAAGTCCAAAAGCCATTATTAAGACGGACGGAAAAATCTACTGCTTATTTCTAGGATAAACAGCATAAAATCTGTGTCACTGTTCTGGGATCTTGCCAGGTATTTGTGACCTGGAGTGGCTACTGTTGGAAACAGGATACTGGGCTTGATGGACTTTCAGTCTGTCCCATGTCAGCAGGCCACCACCTTCAGGCCTCTCTGCAGGGCCCTTCCCTGGACACAGCACTCCCAGAAGCAGGCTCCAAAAATATGCTTAAAACCACTTTATTCCATCAGCAACGCCAAGACATTTCCTCTTCCAGACACAGTCCTGGGTTACAGCACATATCACCCCTTGTTCCTTCCCCCCCACTGGCCACAGTTTCTGGATACAGTTTAAATCATTCACTGCTTCCCCAGCATGGCCTGATTCCTGGACACAGTTTTAAATCACTCACTGTTTCACCACAATCACACTATCAGTTCTGTTTCCCAGAGACTGAAACTCTTCACACTAAGGGGGAACGTTATCAACGTGGGCTACTGTTAAGATATGTTATTTTACCACTAGCTCGTGCTATTTTAGCACAGGTTTCATTTTATGCAATGACACCTAGTAATAACTGGTGTTAACAGTAAAATAACACATCTTAATGGTAGCCCACATTGATATTATACCCCTTAATTAAAGACAAAAGACATGTCTCTAGAAATTGGAATTACTTCTATATGTAATAAAAGTGAGCCAAGTACAGGACAATCAAGCCATTGTGACATCATTCATGAGGTTGGCTCTTAGGCAAATTAGGCATTATGACATCACAACATCAGCTCTGGCTACCAGACACTGAAACTCTTCACGCTAGGGGGAAAAGTTATCAATGTGGGTGTGGTACCATCGGCGGGCCCAGAGCACGGATAACACAGACCACACAGCGGTTGCAAGTAAAGGAAAATAAAATTTATTGAAGGTGTTGGGCCAGGGGTCCTGTTCAATTCACAGGAAGGAAGGAAGAAGGCACATTCAAAGCAAACTCCTAGAATGTGACAATGTCTTCAAGTGGCCTGCTCCTGCATAGGGTTACCATCCTGCTTATAATCGAACGAGAATAACGCCCAAGTTCCGACCTAAATCGGGAGATGGGCGTTCTTCTCACAAAAACAAATAAAGCGGCATAATCGAAAGCCGAACTTTGGACGCTTTCAACTGCACTCCGTCGCGGATGCGGACAAAGTTGACGGGGGAGTGTCGGAGGCGTGGTGAAGGCGGAACTGGGGCGTGGTTATCACCCGAACAGAGATGGGCGCCCTTCGCCGATAATGGATGCGTTTGTAGCTAGAATTTAGGGCACTTTTCCTGGACCCTGTTTTTTGACGAATAAGGCCCCAAAAAGTGCCCTAAATGACCAGATGACCCCCAGAGGGAGTCGGGGATGACCTCCCCTGACTCCCCCAGTGGTCACTAACCCCCTCCCACCACAACAAATGATGTTTCACAACTTTTTACTTTCACCCTCAAATGTCATACCCTCCTCCCAAGCAGCAGTATGCAGGTCCCTGGAACAGTTGTTAGGGGGTGCAGTGGACGTCAGGCAGGTGGACCCAGGCCCATCCCCCCCCTACCTGTTACAATTGTGCTGCTTAATGCTACTAGTCGTCCAACCCCCCCCCAAACCCCCTGTACCCACATGTAGGTGCCCCCCTTCACCGCTTAGGGCTATAGTACTGGTGTAGACTTGTGGGCAGTGGGTTTTGAGGGGGATTTGGGGGGCTCAACACCCAAGGGAAGGGTGCTATGCACCTGGGAGCTCTTTTACCTTTTTTTTTGTTTTTGTAAAAGTGCCCCCTAGGGTGCCCGGTTGGTGTCCTGGCATGTGAGGGGGACCAGTGCACTATGAATCCTGGCCCCTCCCACGAACAAATGCCTTGCATTTATTCGTTTTTGAGCTGGGCGATTTCATTTTCCATTATCGGTGAAAAGCAAAAACGCCCAGCTCACACCTTGGCGAATAAAGCATGGGCGTCTATTTTTTTTAATAAATACGGTTCACTCCGCCCCTTCACGGACCCGTTCTCGGAGATTAACGCCCATGGAGATAGGCGTTTCTGGTCGATTATGCCCCTCCATATGTCCGGATTTACCCGGACATGTCCTCTTTTTGAGGATATGTCCGGGCAACCGGGCGGGTTTTGCCAATCTGCTCGTTTGTACATATTTCTGGACAAATGGGCAGGCTGGTGGGCGGGCAGGCGGGCCGTCCTTTGCTAGCCTCCTGGCCCTCCCCTCCCCTTACTTCTCTACTGCCCTGGAGATCTAGTGACCTCTTCCGTCTTCGGGGCAGGAAAGAGCCCCCCTCTTTCCTGCCCGGAGCGCTGCCCTGCATCCTGTTGCTGATCTCGGCGCTGATTCAAAATGGCCGCCGAGAGTTGAAGCGACCTCGCGAGACTTCAACTCTCGGTGGCCATTTTGAATCAGCGCCAAGATCAGCAACATGGCAGCGCTCCGGGCAGCAAAGAGGGGGCTTTTTCCTGCCCCAAAGAGGTCACTAGACCACCAGGGCAATAGAGTAAGGTAAGGGAAGAGGGGTGATGGGGAGGGGAGTGGGGGGGGGGGTGACAGGGTGTGTGACAGGGGGAGGGGAATATGTGACAGGGGGCGGTGCGAGGGTGTGAAAGGGGGCAGGGAATGTGTCCTCTTTTTGGGGGGGGACCAAATATGGTAACCCTACTCCTGCATGGGCCACAGCATACATTCCTGTCCCTTGGCACAACAGCACATTGTACTTATCTCTGGCCTGAGTCCCCAGTTACCAGTGCAGTCTTTATCAAGTCAAAATACTCTGTGAGGTTCCAAGTTGGACTTGGCCCATCTGACTGTAGTCACTGTAGTTTACACATAGGTGGTGATGTCATAAACCATGGGGCATCTCTGCTTCCTTCTAGCCCCAATCTACATGTTAAACCTCGTGGACCTATCGCCCAGAAACGCCACAAGATCATCTCGCAAATTTCTCAACCTGCACTATCCCAGCTGCAAAGGACTGAAGTAGAAACAGATGCATGCCACTACCTTCTCATACATGAGCACGCAGTTATGAAATGCACTACCTACAGACTTGAAAGCAATCAACGAGACAACTATCTTTCGAAAATTGCTGAAAACATTCCTCTTCAACAAGGCCTACAATGAGCACCCACAACCTCATTAACTCACCTCACCAACCCTCTCAACTATGAAAGCTTACCTTACACAGCTATCCAATTCACTCCCCCCCCCCCCCCCTTCTTCCCTCTTCCCTTCTTGATCGCTACACACTACTAACTGTATCTGATATCCTAACATGACAATGTCAACAAATCTATGTAAGCCACATTGAGCCTGCAAATAGGTGAGAGAATGTGGGATACAAATGCAATAAATAATAATCCAACTCTGGCCCTGCCTTTTATACTTCCTGGCAGCTGACTTCCTGGTTCCACCCCTCTCATGTCACTTCCTCTTTAAGTAGAACTATGTGGTTAAGGTGACTCTGACTCTGTGAGGAGTATTTTTAAGGGAAAAGGGTGGTGTCCTATAGACCCCCCTCATACAGGACTACTGTTAAGATGGGTTATTTTAGCACGGGTCCCATTTGTTGGAATGAGACCTAGTTATTAATAACTGGGGTTAACAGTAAAATAACCTGTCAACAGTAGGCCAATTTGATCACTTCCCCCCTTTATACTTTTCTGACTAGCTTTCAAAGGCTAGAATATTTTTCTTCAAGTCAGAGACATATTGGCTGTGACAGAGGATAATTTCAGACTCATACTTAAATTTGGGTCTATATTATTAGCAGCAAAACGTTTTGCAAAACTCATCAAATTAAAAAAACGGTTCAAAACTCTGCTGCCCGTCTCGTCTTCCGCCAGGGTTGCTTTACTCATACTACCCCTCTCCTCAAGACCCTTCACTGGCTCCCTATCCGTTTTCGCATCCTGTTCAAACTTCTTCTACTAACCTATAAATGTACTCACTCTGCTGCTCCCCAGTATCTCTCCACACTCGTCCTTCCCTACACCCCTTCCCGTGCACGCCGTTCCCTGGATAAATCCTTCTTATCTGTTCCCTTCTCCACTACTGCCAACTCCAGACTTCGCGCCTTCTGTCTCGCTGCACCCTACGCCTGGAATAAACTTCCTGAGCCCCTACGTCTTGCCCCATCCTTGGCCACCTTTAAATCTAGACTGAAAGCCCACCTCTTTAACATTGCTTTTGACTCGTAACCACTCGCCTCCACCTACCCTCCTCTCTTCCTTCCCGTTCACATTAATTGATTTGATTTGCTTACTTTATTTATTTTTTGTCTATTAGATTGTAAGCTCTTTGAGCAGGGACTGTCTTTCTTCTATGTTTGTGCAGCGCTGCGTACGCCTTGTAGCGCTATAGAAATGCTAAATAGTAGTAGTAGTAGTAGGGTTCAGAGAGATAATTCCTCTCATCTGTCCTTCTGTGCAAGCCCTTTTGTTTTACCTGTTCCAAGTCTGCTTTCAGCCTTAAGACCGCCATGACTGAAGTATAGCTGGCAACAGTTATGAAACTCACCAGACGAGCAAATTAAATTTCACCTACCAAAGTGAGACAGAACATCCCCAGGGTATGAAACAGAATGTTTTAAATGATGTCCCCACAGTTATGTCAATCTGCATTTTTTTTCCTTCCCTGGTGTTGTTTTTCTCTCCAGTGATTAAATCAAAATTTCATTTTCTCCCACCTGGACTCAATTGTTTAACAAAAACTATCTAGGTTGTTAAAATAACTAATTTAATTTAGCAAAGACTCATTTCATTTTCACGTCATTGATTTTGAACTTAATATATTCTGTCAATGAACTGTGAGTTCTCGAATAGGAAGTAAATTTAAAGCATGAATTAACTGAAAAAGAAAAAAATAACAGCATACATTTTGCTGATGGCTAATTATAAAGTAAAAATTCATTGTTAATCAATCCAGTTTGCCTTGTACAATAAAGAGGGGCATAATCGAACGTCGCCGGCCAAATAGATCGCCGGCGATCTATGTTGGCGGCGGCGCTACAGCTGGCCGGAACCGTATTATCGAAAAAGATGGCCGGCCATCTTTTTTTTTCGATAATACGGTTTAGCCCGGCCAAATGCCGTGGAGTACGCCGGGTTTGAGATGGCCGGGTTTGTTTTTCAGCGATAATGGAAAGTTATGTCGGCCATCTC
This sequence comes from Microcaecilia unicolor, assembly GCF_901765095.1. Taxonomy (NCBI): domain Eukaryota; kingdom Metazoa; phylum Chordata; class Amphibia; order Gymnophiona; family Siphonopidae; genus Microcaecilia; species Microcaecilia unicolor. Next base: position 18,364,768 of record NC_044033.1, read on the forward strand.
AAACCCCGGCCAAATTCAAGGCATTTGGCCGTGGGAGGAGCCAGCATTTTTAGTGCACTGGCCCCCCTGACACGCCAGGACACCAACCATCCACCCTAGGGGTCACTGCGGTGGACTTCAGAAAAGCTCCCACGTGCATAACTCCCTTACTTTGGGAGCTGAGCCCCCCCAACCCCCCCCCCCAAACCCACTACCCACAAATGTACTGCACCCACTAAAATTGCTCCAGGGACCTGCATACAGCCTCTAGGACTTATTGCTGCTGTATAACTTTGGCACACCAGTTCACACCTGAAGACTAATCTCTCTGAAAAAGTCCTTTCTTGAAATAAGCACGTTTACTCACAGTTAACTGCAGATCAGAGGTTGTGCCCCACTGGCAAAGAGTCCACTGGTACTAAGATGAGCAGTAGGTCAGAGCTGGCACAATGGTGTACAATGCCCTCTTTCAGCACCATTCAAGGTAAGAACTACCTTCTCTAACGTGGGTAACACAGGAAAGGGAACTAAAACTGGCTTACAAAAATGGCCACTACCGCATGGACTACAACAAAACAGGGCACACTCTGACCCAGTTAGCAGGGGGGAAAAGCACCATGGGAGTAGAGCCCAGTGCCCTACACCCACCACAATGCATTGCTAATGTGACTCTCTGCAGGGCACCTAACAGAAAGGTGTCACACTCACCCGAGAGCCACATCGCAACCAGGGAAAGGCTGTCGGAGGATACAACACATTCTGCTGTCATGGAGGTGGGTACGGCATTTGAGGCTGGCATACAGGCTGGCAAAAAAGGTTTTTAGTTTTATTTTTTTAGTATGGAAGGGGGTTGGTGACCACTGGGGGAGTATGGGGAGGTCATTCCCCATTCCCTCCAGTGGTCATCTGGTCAGTTGGGGCACCTTTTTGAGGCTTGGTCATGAAAATAAAAGGACCAAGTAAACCCGGCAAAATACTGCTTAACGCCGCTTTTTTTTTTCATTATCGGCAAAAGCCGGCCATCTGGTAGCCACGCCCATGCCCACCCATGCCCGCCCATGTCCCGCCTTCGCTAATCTACCGACACGCCCCCTTGAACTTTCGCCGGCGAAGCAACGGGAAAGCGGCGATGCTGTCTAAAATGCCGCTTTCGATTATACCGATTTCGCCGCTTTTAAGAAATCGCCGGCCATCTCCCGATTTGTGTTGGAAGATAGCGGCGATCACTTTCGATTATAAGCTGGATAGTCTGTTTCTTTTTTTTTTGGTCCCAACAAGCACAGAAGAACAAGGAACCGCCGCACAGGTAAAGCCAGGCAAACAAGCACAGCTCAGGAGGTAAAGACGCTGACAAAAAATGTTGTTTTTTACCTGTGACATCAGTGTCTTGTTACTTTGCATTCCAGATGGGTTAGTTTGTGTTTGCTTCTTTCTTATCGATACACTGCTTACGGATGCTTTAGCACTTTCAGAAATTACAAACTACAGGGACTCCTGAAGCAGGCCTCAGTGGCCGAAACACGATTTGTGTCGTCCAGTATTTATTGTGAAATAAACTTCTAATGTGAACTCTCTGAGTCCGTTAGACGTTTTTTTGTCATCATCTTCCTTGAATCTTGGGCCACCAGAACAGCCTATCTATAGAGTAAATCTCAAGAACCATTGTTCTCTGCCCATCTTTGGGCTGTACTATTGTCGTCATAATAAGAACAATAATCCTAAATACTAATTTTAAAAACCTTAGAGTCGATATCCCAGTGGCGTAGCCAAGGGTGGGCTTGGATGGGCCCAGGCCCACCCACTTTGGCCTGAGGCCCACCCAGTAGTAGCACACCTATGCCGTGGCTGGCAGGGATTCCCAAGCCCCACCAGCTGAAAACTCCCAACAACTGTCCCTCCTGCATACCTTGTAAATAGCAGATCTTCGCCTGCAGCAAGCAGCGACTGATACATACTGCTCACATCGGCCCCACTGCCTTCTCTCAGACGTATTCCCACCTATGCAGAAACAGGAAGTTGCATCATTGGGAAGGCTGTGCGGCCAACATGAGCAGTGTGTATTAGTTGCTGCTTGCTGCTGGTGAAAATCTGCTATTTAAAAGGTATGTGGGTGGGGGGGTGGGCTGGTGTAAATGGAGGCGCGTAGTTTTAGGCACTGGGTTATCAACCAGGAGCGTAGCCAGACTTCAGCGGGAGGGGGTCCAGAGCCCAAGGTGAGGGGGCACATTTTAACCCCCCCCCCCAGCGCCACCGACACTCCCCGCCACTGCTGACCCCCACCCCACCGCCGATGCCACCACCAACAACTTTGACCCCCCCTTACGACGACCCCCCTACCACCGCCAACCCGCCGTCGCCTACCTTTGCTGGCAGGGGACCCCAGCTCCTGCCGGTCGAGGTCCTCTTCTTCCGGCGCAAGGCTTCGTTCTGCCGAAAGAAGAGGACCTCAGCTGGCAGGGGCTGGGGTCCCCCGCCAGCAAAGGTAGGCGACGGCGGGTTGGTGACGGGAGGGGGAGGGGTCGAGAGGATCATCGGCAGGGGGTCCAGTGCCAAATCTACGGGGGCCCAGGCCCCCGTGGCCCCACGTAGCTACGCCACTGACATCAACTAAGCGTATTCTATATACCATGCCTACATCTAGGCGCCGTTTATAGAATACGCTTAGGTGGAAATGTTTACCCTGGGGATTTTTTTAGGCCTCTTATATAGAATCTGACCTTATGCCCAGAAATTAAATGCCAGGCCATGTCTGGACTCTGACATTGATTTTCCAGATTTACAGAGCCGGCAAAACCATAGATGTTTACATGCAACATTCATCACTTAACCAGTAATAATGAACTGCATAACGATTGGACTGACTTTTATGCAATCCTATTTATACTGAATATCAGCACTTAACCAGCCAAGTACCGACTCCACCCCCCAAAATGCCCCTCAAATAGTTGGTTTTCTGTTGAGCACTAACAAGACCTTTTCAGTGCCACTAAATGCTTAAGAGCGGTTAGCCCCAAAAAAGTAATTTAGGAGTCATTTTACGGAGCTACAGTAACAGGGGGCCTGCACTGGCATTGGCGTGGTTTTTCGATGCGTGCCGAGGCCCCCTTTTCCTGCAGCGGGTAAAAGGCAGGTCGTTGTGTTTTTTTCAAGACACGGCAAATGAAGCACTTTCCGTGCGACCGTTTAGGGAGCTGAGCACTTTACCGACAGTCACTGAGGTGGTGGTAAGCGGTCACGTGCTAACCCGGCGGTAGCTGGGCACTGCGCAGCTCCTGCCTGAGCACCGCCGGGTACACACCAGAGATACAAAAATTGAAATATTTTTGCAGCGCCGGAAATGACGTGCGCTGGGGGAGGGAACTACCGCCAGGCTGCTGCGGTATTTCCCTTTTAGCGAGAAGTAAGCCCGTGTTGGGCTTACCGCCACTTCGTAAAAGGACCCCTTAACTGGCCAGGAGCCATTTCAGGCCAGTTAAATCACTTTGAATATCGATCCCTTCTTTTTAAGAGCAGACAGGGACAATTTATTACGCCATGGTAACAGCGGTTAGCGTATCTGGGTTTTACAAAGGTTTGGACAAGTTCCTGAAGGAAAAGTCCATAGTCTGTTATTGAGATAGACATGGGGGAAGCCACTGCTTGCCCTGGGATTGGTAGCATGGAATATTGCTGCTATTTGGGTTTCTGGCAGGTACTTGTGACCTGGATTGGCCACTGTTGGAAACAGGATACCTGGCTAGATGGACCACTGGTCTGACCCAGTATGGCTATTCTTATATTCTTATGTAATGATCAAATTTCTTTCCACTTCCTTAAATGTTTTCAAGTTTCTTCATTTGCCCATTCTGCTATGTTCTTTCTTGCCTAATACAATGTATTCAGGCAAATGGCATTTACATAAGTACATAAGTAATGCCACACTGGGAAAAGACCAAGGGTCCATCGAGCCCAGCATCCTGTCCACGACAGCGGCCAATCCAGGCCAAGGGCACCTGGCAAGCTTCCCAAACGTACAAACATTCTATACATGTTATTCCTGGAATTGTGGATGTTTCCCAAGTCCATTTAGTAGCGGTTTATGGACTTGTCCTTTAGGAAACCGTCCAACTCCTTTTTAAACTCTGCTAAGCTAACCGCCTTCACCACTTTCTCCGGCAACGAATTCCAGAGTTTAATTATACGTTGGGTGAAGAAACCTTTTCTCCGATTTGTTTTAAATTTACTACACTGTAGTTTCATCGCATGCCCCCTAGTCCTAGTATTTTTGGAAAGCGTGAACAGACGCTTCACATTCACCTGTTCCACTCCACTCATTATTTTATATACCTCTATCATGTCTCCCCTCAGCCGTCTCTTCTCCAAGCTGTATAGCCCTAGCCTCCTTAGTCTTTCTTCATAGGGAAGTCGTCCCATCCCCGCTATCATTTTAGTCGCCCTTCGCTGCACCTTTTCCAATTCTACTATATCTTTCTTGAGATGCGGCGACCAGAATTGAACACAATACTCAAGGTGCGGTCGCACCATGGAGCGATACAACATCATTATAACATCCTCACACCTGTTTTCCATACCTTTCCTAATAATACCCAACATTCTATTCGCTTTCCGAGCCACAGCAGCACACTGAGCAGAAGGTTCCTCTTTGAGCAACTGCCACACATTTTCTCACAATTTTCAGGTGGTTTAACAACATTGCATAATTTTATGTCGTCTGCAAATTTGATCACCTCACCTTACTCCTTCCCATGTTAACTCACACATTCTCAAAGCCTTCTGTTACTCATGTTACATTACAGTTCGTAATATTCTCCTTACTGAATCTAACAATTGTAATTCTGTTTAATATGCAAGCCGTATTGTACCTGCTTCTGTGGGAAAGTGCAGGGTATAAATGTAATAAATAATAATAATAATACTATTTTTTTCCTAACTGCATTTTTAAAGATTTTAGGGGACCTTTAATAAGCTGCAGTAAACAATAGCCTTAATGTACCCTCACATGGGTTTTTCCAAGGCCATTTTTACTGCAGCTGTAAAAATGGCATTTTTGCATCAATGGCCATGCACGAATGTTACGTAACAGAGAGAGGGAACCAAGCACAGAAAAAGTCCCAGCAAAAAAAAAAAACAGCACAAAGGGCCTTTAAAAACAGAAGAGAACAACGTTCTTTCATCAAAAAAAAACTTTAATAGTGAACTTTGATTGAAGGAAGACCCGACACGGGCCGTGTTTCGGTGCTACCGCACCTGCGTCAGGGGTCACACCAATGACAAAGGATGATGATTTCCGAAATTGTGTGTGATGTGTTCCTCCAAATAAAACGCAGAGCTCTCACACATCAGCAGTGTTGAAGCCTCCTTTGTCATTGGTGTGACCCCTGATGCAGGTGCGGTAGCACCGAAACACGGCCCGTGTCGGGTCTTCCTTCAATCAAAGTTCACTATTAACATTTTTTTTGATGAAAGAACGTTGTTCCCTTCTGTTTTTAAAGGCCCTTTGTGCTGTGTTTTTTTTTTTTGCATGCACGAAAGTTGCCATTAGTGGACAGAAGTAAAAAATTTACCACATGAGCACGTCCCGTCACTCGTTTTGTAGGCAGTAACTGCCGGATTCTATATAACACGCCTAGCATTCTGCGCTGAAATCTAAGTGTATTCCATAACAACATGCCTAACTTAATTGGCTTAATAAGCCAATCAGCGTTTTTTAACAGCACTTAAGCAATAATGAGCACTAATTGGCAAAATTAGAATTTGCGTACGTAACTCGCTAAGCTTTTTATGTAATGAACTGCGCCTAAATTCTAGAGCATGCAGTTCAAAAGAGGCAAGGTCGTGGGTGTGGAAATGGGTGTTTCAAGGTCATTCCCAAATTCACGCATATTGTTAAACAATCAGGCTCATTTTCGAAAGAGAAGGACACCCATCTTTCGACACAAATCGGAAGATGGGCGTCCTTCTCACAGGGTCGCCCAAATCGGTATAATCGAAAGCCGATTTTGGGCATCCCCAACTGCTTTCCGTCGCAGGGATGACCAAAGTTCACAGGGGCGTGTCGGAGGGGTAGCGAAGGCGGGACTTGGGCGTGCCTAACACATGGGCGTCCTCGACCCATAATGGAAAAAAAAGGGTGTCCCTGACAAGCACTTGGATGACTTTATCTGGTCCTGTTTTTCTTATGACCAAGGTACAAAAAGGTGCCCGAACTGACCAGATGACCACCGTAGAGAATTGGGGATGACCTCCCCTTACTCCCTCAGTGGTCACTAACCCCCTCCCTCCAGATCGGAGGTGTATTCCATTTGAGGTACCCTTGTGTAAATGTATCTTTCGATACAATTCACTCAAATATCTCCCCTTACGTTCCCGCCCGTAACCTCCGTTCACAGGATAAATCCCTCCTCTCAGTACCCTTCTCCACCACCGCCAACTCCAGGCTCCGCTCATTCTGCCTCGCCTCACCCTATGCTTTGAACAACCTTCCTGAACCCTTACGCCAAGCCCCCTCCCTGCCCGTCTTCAAGTCTTTGCTTAAAGCCCACCTCTCAATGCTGAGTTCGGCACCTAACCCTTACCGTTCAGTGAATCCAGACTGCCCCTATCGGACCGACCGTTCACTTGTCTATTAGATTGTAAGCTCTTTGAGCAGGGACTGTCTCTCTTTGTTAAATTGTACAGCGCTGCGTAACCCTAGTAGTGCTCTAGAAATGTTAAGTAGTAGTAGTAGTAGTAGTTAAATATGTTTTTATGGAACCTTTACATTTGACATCATTTGTTGCCTCGAAAAGGGTTGAAACAGCTTAATATAAATATTTTGTTTGTCCTTAGTCATAGGCGCATATACCTTGAACTTGTACCTTTATTTACTCCTCAATATGATTATCTTGGAATCCATTATTATGTGGACTTGAGTATTCATTTATTTGCTGCATTTGTATCCCACATTTCCCCACGTATTTGCAGGCTCATTGTGGCTTACATTATGCCGTAATGGCGATCGCCATTCCGGAATGAGAAATACAGAGTAATATTACATTTAGAGTACAGAGATAAAATAAGTCATAAGTAAATATACAGTTCAATTCAAGCAGTGAAGATCAAGGGTGAATGTAGAACATTCGACAGTAATAATGTGAATAAGTAGACAAAAAGAGTTCAATGTTAACTTGTTTAGGTAAAGTTTTGATGTCATTAATTAGATAAATTGAATGAGTTCCTGTAACTCTTTTTCTTTTTAGATACTGTTCTTGATCAAATGTTAATTCTTGATAATGTAATGTGAAAAGATTAAAATAATAATAATAATAATAATAATAATACCGTATTTTTCGGACTATAAGACGCACCAGACCATAAGACACACCTAGGTTTTAGAGGAGGGAAATAGGAAAAAAATGTTTTTCCTTTTTCCCAACTCTAAAACCTAGGTGCTCCGGTGCGTCTTGTCCGAATCCCGCCCTCCCCCCGGCCCTGTCACCACTTCTCTACTACTACTACTACTACTATTTAGCATTTCTATAGCGCTACAAGGCATACGCAGCGCTGCACAAACATAGAAGAAAGACAGTCCCTACTCACTCGATCTTCCCTGGTGGTCTAGTGACGTCGGGGCAGGAAAGAGCCCCCTCTTTCCTGCCCAGCGCGCTGCTCTCCATCCTCCTGTATGCATTGCTGCCTGATGGTCTCGGCGAGATTCAAAATGGCCGCCGAGAATTGAAGTCTCGGCGGCCATTTTGAATCTTGCCGAGACCGTCAGGCTGCATACAGGAGGATGGAGAGCAGCGCACTGGGCAGGAAAGAGGAGGCTCTTTCCTGCCCTGACGTCACTAGACCACCAGGGAAGATCGCATGAGTAGGGAGAAGTCTACTTTCGGACTATAAGACGCACCCCCCATTTTCCTCCCAAATTTTGGGGGAAAAAAGTGCGTCTTATAGTCCGAAAAATACGGTATATATATATATATTTGCCAGCCTCAAATGTCATACTCAGGTCCATCACAGCAGTATGCAGGTCCCTGGATCAGTTTTTTGTGAGTGCAGTGCACTTCAGGCAGGCGAACCCAGGCCCATCCCCCCCCCCCACCTGTTACACTTGTGGTGGTAAATGTGAGCCCTTCAAAACCCGCCAGAAACCCACTGTACCCACATCTAGGTGCCCCCTTCACCCGTAACGGAAATGGTAGCGGTGTACAGTTGTGGGTAGTGGGTTTTGGGGGGGGGGGGATTTGGGAGGCTCAGCACACAAGGTAAGGAAGCTATGTACCTGGGAGCAATTTATGAAGTCCCAGGCCCCCGTTGCCCCACCTAGCTACGCCGCTGGTGCTCAGGCGTCTTGCGGTAACTGTCAAATCTGCCCACGCTAATATTTAATGTTTAAAAGGTTCATGATATACCACCCTTCTGAGAGGGCAAGCAGAGTGGTGCACGATTCAATACATAAATAAGAAAGGTCGACAATAATTCATACACGGAGAAATCAATAGAAAAGGAAATGAGGGGTGTGTCAGGGGGTAGAGAGTAGACGTGCCTGTGCTAATCAGCGCAGCTGCATTACTGTCTGCTAACTGGTTAGTCAAGGAATACCACATGAGCCTTTATGGCCAGATTCTATATATACAATCATATAAGGATCCTAAAACCAATTAAATTCGCCCTACTTTATCCATACAACATCATGATACTTCTTATACTTCTTACTATTCACCTCAGCGATGCTCATATCCAACCTTCATTCCATGTTGGAAATGCATAAATGCACCAAATTCTTCATGGGCGATTAATGTCACATTAATTTCATCAACTTTTTTACTTAGTTTAATAATTATATTTAAATTTCCTCCATAGAGTACTTATCTTAGCAAATAATCGGACCGGGGGATCTGAAGTGACACTGCTGTCATGGACCTGAGTATGACATTTGAGGCTGGCGTAGAAGCTGGCAAAAATATATATATATATATATATATATATTTTTTAGCATGGGAGGGGGTTGGTGACCACTGGGGTAGTAAGGGGAGGTCATCCCCGATTCCCTCCAGTGGTCATCTGGTCAGTTTGGGCACCTTTTTGAGGCTTGGTTGTGAAACAAAATGGACCAAGTCGACCAAATGCTTGTCAGGGACGCCCTTCTTTTTTCCATTATCGGCCGAGGACGCCCATCTCTTAAGCATGCCCCAGTCCCACCTCCGACATGCCCCAGTGAACTTTGGTCATCCCTGCGACGGACTGCAGTTGAGGATGCCCCAAATCGGCTTTTGATTATGCCGATTTGGGCGACACTGAGAGAAGGACGCCCATCTCCCGATTTGTGTCGGAAGATGGGCGCCCTTCTCTTTCGAAAATAAGCCAATCAATAGAAATCAAACAAAATAAAACATGGAAAAGAAAATAAGATGATACCTTTTTTATTGGACATAACTTAGGGACCGATATTCAGACTGCGGGAGTTGGACTGGCTAATTCCCATGGTCAGCGCTAAGCCGGGCCATTTCTGGTGACTGACATTGACTATCCGGTTTATTTTTGTCTGGTTTAAAGACAACTAGCTAAGCCAATATTCAGCGCTAGCCGATTCTTTAAACCGGCCAAAGATATCTCACATTTTCACGTGGCAAAATACTGGGAGAAAAATATCTAAAGGGGAAAGGGAGGGAAAGGACAGGATGGGAAATTGACCCAAATTGGAAGGAACGGTGGAATTTGCAGCAAAAAAAATGGAGCTACATTAGGTTGTAAGTTTAGTGGAAGAGCCAAGACTTTACATCTGGTTTGAATTTCTTGTGTGACAGCTCAGCACAGATCTCATGGGAGAGAGAATTCCAGAAAAAAGGGGGCCGTGAAATACTTGACAGCATACATTGTACAGATGTCTGTCACTTTCACAGGCGAGTGTACACTTACTCAAATAAGTAGCAGCACAACACCTAGGCATTATTTTCTAATGGCGCACATAACTTGCATAGCTCGTAAGTGCAAGAGGGGTGTTCACATGGGTGGGACTACCATGTACGCACACAAAAAAAAACAGGACCAGAAATGCTGAATGAACTACTAGGGCATTCACTGACTGGGTAAACACCATTGTATCTATGCTTTGCACAAAAGAACACTTTTGTTCCTTTCTAAAAATGAAATAATTCAGTGAAACACGAATCTGTATTAGTAACGAGTTCCACACCGACACTATCTGATAATGTATCGAAGAGTCAAACATTCGACATTGTTTAACTTACTTCACTGAAGGAAAACTGAGTAGCATTTGATTGCAAGTTCTGCTATTAACTGTATTTGAAAGAAATATTACCCAATCAGTCAAGTATACTGGCTAGGCTAGAGCAGTGGCATACCAAGGGTGGGGCGGTCCGCCCTGGGTGCACACTGCTGGAGGGGTGCAAGGAGCAGCCGCATGGCTGCCAGCTCCGCTGGTTCCCTGCTCCTTCTGCTGTTACTTCCTGTTCTGGGTGACAGAGGGAGCAGGGAACCAGCGGAGCCGACAACTGCGCGGCTGCTCCCAGCAGGTAAGAATGCACCCCGGGAGGGGGGGGGATTGGGTGATATACCGGGGGGATGCTGATTCGCAGGGGGGGGTGGTGGCGCTGATGCACCAGGGGGGTGACGTGCTGCACCCGGGGGGGGGGGGGGTGCGCAGTGGCGATCCACCCCGGGTGCCAGCCGACCAAGGATCGCCACTGGCCTAGAGTATAGAGTTTAAACCATACGTTAGCCTGTATAGGCAACCAATAAAGATTTTTCAACAACAGAGATGCTCAACAAAATCTTGTAGCCAAAAATATTAACCTAGTGGCCCCTTGGGCCTCTTTTCTGTCGTGTGAAACCCCAGTGCTTTTAAGTGGACCCAGATAAGCGGGGCAATTATAATGAAGAAACTGATTCATTTCTGCCTATGGCGGCTGTTTCAGCAGTACTTGCAGTCACCTGGGTGCAGTCTTTCAAGACAGCTACACAAATAATAAAAATCTTCTGAAAGAGAATTTCCCTTCTTTTCTGAATTAAAATTACAAAACACTGGAAAACTGCTTCCAGCAAGCTCATCCGACTTCCTTTTCACTTGTCACCAGGTTACCCTCTGCTGAAGCTCAAAAGAACTCCGATGCTGTAGATCTGATTCCAACCTACAGCCGTTCTTTCCGCTTGTCATTAAAAAAAACTGATTGTGCTGTATTATATTCATAGATTGTGCCTCCCAGATGAATGGAAAAGTATAATATATCATTTCTACAGCTCATCGAATCTTACACGGTGCTGTACAGTGGAGCCTACCGTCTAGTCAAGACACATAGACAGGACAAATAGACTTCAGAAAATGTATTTATTATAAAAAAAAATCTGATTAAAATCGACCGGACCAGGGTCAGGAAGAGCCTGGTTTTGAGATTTAAATGTAAGCTGAAAAGGTGTTTATTTTACTTGAATATCACCAGAGGGAAGGTGAGATACACCAACTTGGAAAGTCTATTCCAAGCAGGCAGCTGTCAGGCTTCTTCCCTGGAAGCACTTGGTTTGTGAGCCCTTGGACCACTACCGTGGAGCGGCAGTGGCAGGCAAGGTCACCTTCAAAGCAGAGACAAGGCAAGGCTGGACTGGAACCCCGGACTGGAGTTCTGCACTGGAATACACAGGACTGGAACGCACCGGACGGGTGCGCACTGGACTGGAACCCACTGGACTGGTACACACTGGAGTGGAGCCCACTGGACTGGAACACACGGGACCGGAATCCGCTGGACAGGAACACACTGGACCTAGGCTTCACCTACGCTTAGCCACCGTTTCCCGAGGGTTGAGCCCTCAGGTTCGGGCAGCCGGCAGGGCTTACAAGAAAACTGGAACTGGAACTAGCAAGCAGGAACAACAGGAATCAGGATACAGTAGTGCCCCCGGGCACCTAAGCAAAAGCAAGGCAGACAGGCAGGGAATGTCCGGGTTCTGGCAATAGTCAGGTCTGGCCACAGGTAGAGAATATCCGGGTTCAGGCAGTAGTCGGGTCAGGCAGTAGGCAGCAAGTATCGGGGTTCAGGCAGTAGTCGGGTCAGGCAGCAGGCAGCAAGACTATGGCTGGAGCTCCAGTAGCAAGGAATACTGGCAGCGGACAGGACTAGGGCTGAAGCTCCAGAAGCAAAGGAAAACACACACGGGAAAACCAGAAAGCTAAACACAAGAAAACTAGTAAAAGCTGTACACAAGCTAACAAGAAAGCTATGCCCAAGCTAACTAGTCACAAGCTAGAAACTCACACTAAGCAAAACACAGGAGAACTAGTAAAGCTGTACACAAGCTAACAAGCAAAGCTATGCCCAAGCTACTAGTAACAAGCTAGAAACTCACACTGAACTGGACAAGGTAGCAGTGCACAGAGCACTCTAACATACCAGGGACCTTAGACGATGCAAAGGCTGCAGTCTCTAAGTGATTAATAAAGCCCTTCAACACCTGAGGAGCAGCTGCAACTACCTGCAGCCATCAGTAAGCAACTATGGAGGCTGTCCAGGCACAAACAAGAGAGACAAGTCCAGCAGCCTGGAAGAACCGGACCGGACTAAGCTAAAGTCTGGAACGGGTAGGAACAGCAAGACAAACTATGGCAACCACTGGCTCTGGCCACCAGCGGATGAGAGGAGCACAAACCAAGGAGCAGGCAGAGCGCACACAGAACATAGAGAGACTTAGAATACCTAGGTGCAGCACAGAGGAGCAAACAGAGCCAGGCTGGAGACAGAGGTAGAGCTAACTCAGGCAGCACCCCCAGGTGCAGTAGAGTGGAGTAATTAGAGCCATGCTGGAAGCAGCCAGCACACAGAAGGAAAACTACTCCAGAAAGGATAGGCAGAAGCCAGCTTAGAAGCTGACCCCCAGAAATAAGGTAAGTCTGAGGGTGGTCACGGCCACAGACATGACAGCAGCGCAGCAAGGGCGAAATGCTGAGTTGCGAGTTGATTTTGGAAGAGGAGCAGACAGAAGAGAGCCGGCCACTATTACTATTACTACTTATCACTTCTATAGCGCTACAAGGCATACGCAGCGCTGTACACCATACATGAAAAGACAGTCCCTGCTCAAAGAGCTTACAATCTAAATAAGACAGGTAAACAGACAGAACAACTAAGAGGTAAGGAAATTAAAGAGGTGGGGTACAGGGCAAGTGAGTAGTGGTTAGGAGTCAAAAGTAATGGTGAACAGGTGGGCTTTTAGCCTGGACTTGAAAACGGCCAAAGACGGGGCTAGACGTACAGGCTCAGGAAGTCTATTACAGGCGTGAGGTGCAGCGACATAAAAGGAACGGAGTCTGGAATTAGAAGTAGAGGAGAAGGGGACAAACAAGAGAGATTTATCTACAGAGCAGAGTACCCGAGGGGGGGCATAGGGAGAGACAAGAGTGGAGAGGCACTGGGGAGCGGTAGAGTGAATGCTGGAAAATGTGTCCAAAACTGAAGGGCAGCTTTTAAAGTCAGTGAAATGAAGTGAAGAAAGAAAACTCTTAGCTTACTGAGGCATTTCCCACTCTGGGGCCAATCTGACAGGACTGTGGTAAAAATCCATCTTAAAGAATTAACACAGATTTGTTAAGGCTGCACCACAAAATTAGCACACTACAGTACGCAGTGTTGATATGCAAGTAACACAACATTAAAAACGCCTGCTAATCCCCAAATGCACACTGATACTGTGGGTTTTTAATGTGGTTTTGTTATATGGGGCCTAGAGAAAGAATCCTGTCCAGTCTCACCATGTGTGGTCTCCCTGGAACTCTGAAGGAACTAAGGGCTCCTTTTACTAAGCGGCGGTAAGCACAACGCAGGCTTATCGCTCGCTATACAGGAAGTACCGCTGGGCTAATGTAGCAGCCCAGCGGTACTTCCCACCCCTAGCGCGCAGTCATTTCTGGCTCTACAAAAATGTATTTATTTTTGTAGCGTTGGAGTGTGTCCAGCAGTAATCAGGCAGTGCCATGGGCTGCCCGGTTACTGCCGGGTTAGCTTGGGAGCCCTTAGCGCCACTTCAATGGGAGGCGACAAGGGCTTCCCCCGAAATGGCGATGCGGCAAGGGCTTTACTTCCCGCACAGCCATTTCCTGTAGGAAAGCGAGTCTTCCCTTTTACCAGCTGCAGTAAAAGGGGGCCTAGCACGCGTGAAAAACACGCGCTGATGCCAGCGCGGGCCCCCTTTTGCCACAGCTTGGTAAAAGGGGCCCTAAACACTAGAGCATCTTAGTAAACAGGGCCCTTAGATAGTGAGAGCCCTCCAGGGACAGGGAAATACCCAATATACCTGAATGCAACTCACCTTCAGCTATCAGGGGCGTAGCTACATGGGGCCATGGGCACCCCTGCCCCACCGTCGACCCTTTCGACCCCCCTTCCCGCTGCCGCCAACCTCCCCTGGCAGGTACCTGTGCTGACGGGGGTCCCCAACCCCCACCAGCCGAAGTCCTCTTCAGCGCCGGTCTCCGTGCCAGCGTGTTGCTGCAGCTGATCTGGATGGAAGGATTCTGTTTCTGTGTGAGTCATCCTGACGTCCTGCACGCCAACACAGGTACCCGACAGCGGCAGGGGAGAGTTGGCAGTGGCAGGGTGTCGAAAGGGGAGGATCGCCGGGGGGAGGGTTGAAAGTGGCGGGGAGGGGGGGTCAACGGCACCAGGGGGGGCTAAAATGTGCCCCCTCACCTCGGGCTCTGCACCCCCCTCCCGCCGAAGTCTGTCTATGCCCCTGTCAGCTACTACTGAAAAAGGTGTGAGCAAAATCTAACTTAATAATAAATAATTTTGGTGACCTATATAAAATCTGGGAGGAAATCGGGGCTTGTATTGAGGGGGTACTTGGGGGTACTGAGTACCGGCACCTTTTCCATTGTCTGCTAAAATTGACCCATGGTCCCCAAGTTTTAATGAAAGAGCTCAGGCTCTAAACACAAATTCTGCCTTGTCATAGATTCTATGACTGATTGCAGGGGGCCTGGCTATTGTGGGGTGGGTCCCTCAGTGATCACCCCACCCCTGAAGGGTGGCCTAGCATTTGAGTACCGGCAACTTTTTTGCTAGAAAGAACGCAATGGGGAAAATGTATATGTGTGCTATGTCATTGATATCAAGGGGGGGGGGGGGAAGAGGGCAATTTTAATAGCAGGAGACAGAGCTGCACCGTGTCCTGTGTTAAACCATGCCAGTGGTGTGAGTGGCAGCCGTGGTGTTATACGATCACTTTCCAGCACTGCAGAGCATGACAAGGTTCCACAAAGAATGCTCCTTGATGCATCCCATTCATGCACCGTGGAGCGTTGCTGCTTTGTGAAATCGTATTTCCATAATCTCAAAGCTTCTCTTCTCTCGTCAGGAAAGGTCCTCATTTCCATTGCCTTAAATGCTCCCCTTGTGAAAAGATGAAGAACAGGATCAGCTGCTGTGTTTTCTTTATCTTATTTACACCTCACAAGCTTTCCAGCATCTACCAGTCTTAATTATTATCCAATGCTTAGCTGTGTTGACCAATTTATCGCATGAGGCAGCTCAACAAAACCGTGGACACTTCGCTCAGTGGATCTGAATTACAATGCGGTTGCCAACCCTGGCAGTGTCTGTCTGGTAAAACGTAAAGCTAAAGGCTGATGCAGGGTACCTGAAGACCAACATCTCAATCATTCACCTATGGGCCGATGCGCAAAAAACAAATGCGGGTGTTGGAGGCGATTAGTGCCGGACTAGCGCCGGCATTAGTGAGCGGAGAATGCTCAGGGGGCTCTAGTGTGGGAGACAGGGGCGTAGCCAGACCTCGCGGTGGGAGGGGGCCAGCCTGAGGTAGGGGGCACATTTTAGTCTGCTGCCCTGCTGCCTTGCCCCCCCCCCCCCCACCGCCTCGACACTCCCCCTGCCTCCCTGCCACACCCAACAGCAGCAAATAACTTTGCTGGCGGGGGTGGAGGGGGGAGCGGCGGCGACCTGGGGGGTGGAGGGGGAGCGGCGGCGGGGACCTCGGGGGGGGGGGGGGTGTCGAGGGCAGCAGGGGTGGGGCCCCAGGCCCGGCCCAGTCTCTCGGCGGCCCTGTCCAGGTGTATAGTACAGCAAGATAAAAGGAACGGAGTCAGCAGTGGAGGAGAAGGGTGCAGATAAGAGAGATTAACCCAGTGAACCGAGTTCCCGGGGAGGAATGTAGGAAGAGATAAGAGTGGAGAGATACTGAGGAGCAGCAGAGTGAAGGCACTTGTAAGTCAGTAAGAGGAGTTTGAACTGTATGCAGAAACAGATAGGGAGCCAATGAAGGGGGACTAGGGGGCACTCAATGAAGCTAGAAAGTAGTAAATTTAAAACGAATTGGAGAAAATATTTTTCACTCAATGTGTAATTAAACTCTGGAATTCGTTGCCAGAGAATGTAGTAAAAGCAGATAGCTTAGCGGGGTTTAAAAAAGGTTTGGCTGGCTTCCTAAAGGAAAAAGTCCAAAGACCATTATTAAAATGGACTTGGGGAAAATCCATTGCTTATTTATAGAATAAGCGGCATAAAATGTATTGTACTGTTTTGGGATCTTGCCAGGTACTTTTGACCTGGATTGGCCACTGTTGGAAACAGGATGCTGGGCTTGATGGGCCTTCGGTCTGTCCCAGCATGGCAATACTTATGTAAATTTTCTATACTACTTTCGTTGCATGCAAATTAAAGTGGTTTACAATAAAAACCAAGAAAAACAAGCAATTAAAAAAGAATGCCAATTGTATATAGGAAAGAACTAACTACCTAAACCGTTCAAACTCTACAACAGTCATTCAAGAAGGATAATCAATGAACATGCATACAAAACAAACAACATAAACCGAAAAATAAAATCAATAATTCACGCAACTACCATCTGTCAACCCTGGTCTCCCATTGCGGAGCCATCCCCAACCGGAAATTCTGCAGATCTCAACTCGGCCACAATCTGCTCAAAGTCCATCCAGCATTCCTGTGCCAAAGTTACATCCAAGCCGGTGTGTTCATTTCATCACATGTACTTGTATGTGAAGGGTTAGTTTATAGGAGCCATTTTATATGCGTATATTAGCATATATGTTTGCAAATTAGCCCTCTAGCAGCTGAATATACCTACTATCCATATAACTACTGGTGCTGAGCAACACATTTGCATGTTCAACATCGCTGGCTATTGAATATTCAAAGACTTCTGACTGCAGAAACAGAATATTGACTCAAACGTTTTCTGTTTTATAGTTAGGGGCCAGCACATTCACTTTCTTTCCAGTTTCAACTCCCGAGCAGGGCTAAATATAGCTTAATCATGAGAAAAGCAAAGGCCCCTAGCTTTAATACATGCTTTGCTATCTTAACTGTGCTTGAGCAGCTCAGCTGTCTCGCTGCACCCTACGCCTGGAATAAACTTCCTGAGCCCCTACGTCTTGCCCCATCCTTGGCCACCTTTAAATCTAGACTGAAAGCCCACCTCTTTAACATTGCTTTTGACTCGTAACCACTTGTAACCACTCGCCTCCACCTACCCTACGTTTGACAAAGTGCCGCACGAAAGACTCCTGAAGAAATTGCAGAGTCATGGAATCGGAGGTAGGGTATTATTATGGATTAAGAACTGGTTGAAAGATAGGAAGCAGAGAGTAGGATTGCGTGGCCAGTATTCTCAGTGGAGGAGGGTAGTTAGTGGGGTCCCGCAGGGGTCTGTGCTGGGTCCGTTGCTTTTTAATGTATTTATAAATGACCTAGAGATGGGAATAACTAGTGAGGTAATTAAATTCGCCGATGACACAAAATTATTCAGGGTCGTCAAGTCGCAGGAGGAATGTGAACGATTACAGGAGGACCTTGCGAGACTGGGAGAATGGGCGTGCAAGTGGCAGATGAAGTTCAATGTTGACAAGTGCAAAGTGATGCATGTGGGTAAGAGGAACCCGAATTATAGCTACGTCTTGCAAGGTTCCGCGTTAGGAGTTACGGATCAAGAAAGGGATCTGGGTGTCGTCGTCGATGATATGCTGAAACCTTCTGCTCAGTGTGCTGCTGCGGCTAGGAAAGCGAATAGAATGTTGGGTGTTATTAGGAAGGGTATGGAGTCCAGGTGTGCGGATGTTATAATGCCGTTGTATCGCTCCATGGTGCGACCGCACCTGGAGTATTGTGTTCAGTACTGGTCTCCGTATCTCAAAAAAGATATAGTAGAATTGGAAAAGGTACAGCGAAGGGCGACGAAAATGATAGTGGGGATGGGACGACTTTCCTATGAAGAGAGGCTGAGAAGGCTAGGGCTTTTCAGCTTGGAGAAGAGACGGCTGAGGGGAGATATGATAGAAGTGTATAAAATAATGAGTGGAATGGATCGGGTGGATGTGAAGCGACTGTTCACGCTATCCAAAAATACTAGGACTAGAGGGCATGAGTTGAAGCTACAGTGTGGTAAATTTAAAACGAATCGGAGAAACTTTTTCTTCACCCAACGTGTAATTAGACTCTGGAATTCGTTGCCGGAGAACGTGGTACGGGCGGTTAGCTTGACGGAGTTTAAAAAGGGGTTAGATAGATTCCTAAAGGACAAGTCCATAGACCGCTATTAAATGGACTTGGAAAAATTCCGCATTTTTAGGTATAACTTGTCTGGAATGTTTTTACGTTTGGGGAGCGTGCCAGGTGCCCTTGACCTGGATTGGCCACTGTCGGTGACAGGATGCTGGGCTAGATGGACCTTTGGTCTTTCCCAGTATGGCACTACTTATGTACTTATGTACTTATGTACCCTCCTCTCTTCCTTCCCGTTCACATTAATTGATTTGATTTGCTTACTTTATTTATTTTGTGTCTATTAGATTGTAAGCTCTTTGAGCAGGGACTGTCTTTCTTCTATGTTTGTGCAGCGCTGCGTACGCCTTGTAGCGCTATAGAAATGCTAAATAGTAGTAGTAGTAGTAGTAGTAGCTGATGGAGAGTCAAAGAAGCAGTGTGTATGAGTGTTTCTCAGAGAGAGTCAGAAGAATCCGAATGTGTATTTCTGAGAGAGAGAGAGAGAGAGAGAGAGAGGGAGAGAGATTGTTACAGACTGAGACAAGTTTCAAATTTATTAACAATGTATTATCCCGCCATTATACCATGATATCTGGGCAGCTGAGATACAATAAGAGGGAGAAAGTATGTGTATTTCTTAGAAAGAGAGAGACAGAAATACGTTTCTTATATTCTTAGAGAAAAAGAATGAGGAAGTGAGAGATATACATGTAGAGATAGAGAATGTGTATATTTCTCAGAGACAAAGAGGGAGGGAGAAAGAGAGAGAGAGATAGGATAAGAATATGTGTTTCTCAAAACAGATAAATGAATGTCAGGGGTATTTTCGAAAGAGAAGGGCGCCCATCTTCCGTCACAAATCGGAAGATGGGTGTCCTTCTCTCAGGGTCGCCCAAATCGGCATAATCGAAAGCCGATTTTGGGCGCCCTCAACTGCAGTCCGTCGCGGGGATGAACAAAGTTCACGGGGGGGGGGGGGGGGGTGTCAGCAGCGTACCGAAGGCGGGACGGGGGTCTGGTTAAGAGATGGGCATCCTCGGCCAATAATGGAAAAAAGAAGGGCGCCCCTGACGAGCATTTGGTCGACTTTACTTGGTCCATTTTTTTCACGACCAAGCCTCAAAAAGGTACCCAAACTGACCAGATGACCACCGGAGGGAATCGAGGATGACCTCCCCTTACTCCCTCAGTGGTCACCAACCCCTTCCCACCCTAAAAAAAAACTTAATTTTTTTTTGCCAGCCTCTATGCCAGCCTAAAATGTCATACCCAGCTCCATCACAGCAGTATGCAGGTCCCTGGAGCAGTTTTAGTGGGGGCAGTGCACTTCAGGCAGGCGGATCCAGGCCAATCCCCCCCTACCTGTTACACTTGTGCTGGTAAATGTGAGCCCTTAAATACCTACCTGAAACCCACTGTACCCACATCTAGGTGCCCCCCTTCACCCCTTAGGGCTATGGTAGTGGTGTACAGTTGTGGGTAGGGGGTTTGGGGGGGGGGTTGGGGGCTCAGCACTGAAAGTAAGGGAGCTATGCACCTGGGAGCAATTTGTGAAGTCCACTGCAGTGCCCCCTAGGGTGCCCAGTTGGTGTCCTGGCATGCAAGGGGGACCAGTGTACTACGAATGCTGGCTCCTCCCACGACCAATGGCTTGGATTTGGTCGTTTTTGAGATGTGCGTCCTCGGTTTCCATTATCGCCAAAAACCGGGGACGACCATCTCTAAGGTCGACCTAAATGTTGAGATTTGGGTGTCCCCAACCATATTATTGAAACGAAAGATGGACGCCCATTTTGTTTCGATAATAGCGGTTTCCCCGCCCCTTCACGGGGCCGTCCTGCGGGGACGTCCTCAGGAAAACTTGGGCGCCCCGTTCGACTATGCCCCTCCATGTGTCTCTGAGATAGAGAGAGAGAGAGAGATAATGTGTTTTATTTCTCAGAAAAATAAAGAGAGAAATATATACATACATATAGACAGAATATTTGTTTCTTAGAAATAAAGAGAGAAGTCAGAGAGATATATATGTGAAATAGAGAATTGTATTTCTCAATGACAGAAAGAGGGATAGAGAAAGACAGCATGAGAAAATGTGTCTTTTTGAAAAAAAGAGAAAAAATGTATGCATCTCTGAGAAAGGAAAAGAGAGAATATAAGTACGTAAGTATTGCCATACTGGGACAGACCAAAGGTCCATTAAGCCCAGCATCCTGTTTCTAACAGTGGCCAATCCAGGTCACAAATACCTGGCAAGATCCCAAAAAAGTACAAAACATTTTATACCGCTTACCCAGAAATAGTGGATTTTCCTCAAGTCCATTTAATAATGGTCTATGGACTTTTCCTTTAGGAAGCCGTCCAAACCTTTTTAAACTCCGCTAAGCTAACCGCCTTTACCACATTCTCTGGCAACGAATTCCAGAGTTTAATTACACGCTGAGTGAAGAAAAATTTTCTCCGATTCATTTTAAATTTACTACACTGTAGGTTCATCGCTTGCTCCCTACTCCTAGTATTTTTGGAAAGCTTTAACAGACGCTTCACATCTACCCGTTCAACTCCACTCATTATTTTATAGACCTCTATCATATAAAAAAAGGTGTGAGCAAAAATAAATAAATAAATACAAATCTCCCCTCAGCCGCCTTTTCTCCAAGCTGAAGAGCCCTAGCCGCTTCAGCCTTTCCTTATAGGGAAGTCGTCCCATCCCCTTTATAGTGTCCTTTTACCAAGCCGCATAAGTGTCTACGCATGCCCAATGCATGCCAAAATGGAGTTACTGCCTGGCTGTGGTTTTTGTGGTAATTTCATTTTTGTAGCGCGTCTGAAAAAATAATTTTTATTTTCAGATGCGCGTATCGTACGCACGCCAAGTGACGTTTGAGGCATGTAGGTCATTACCACCTGGTTACCACGTGAGTCTTTACCGCTGGCAGTAAGGTCTCAGACCCAAAATGGACGCGAGGCCATTTTTATTTTGCTGCATGTCCATTTTCGGCAACAATTTTAAAAAGGCATTTTTTACAGGTGCGCTGAAAAATGATTTTGCGCGTGCCCAAAACACGTGTCTACACTACCGTAGGCCATTTTTCAGCGCGTTTCTACAGGGGCCCGATGTGTTATTTCTCAGAAAAAGAGAGAGAATGTATCCATGTTCGGATTAATGGGCTTTGTGGTTTTCGTTCATCATTGTCTTTAAATCAGTTCCTCAGATTTATGGAAGAAGACAGTCCCAAATAACTCTCAAAAGTTCTTAGAAGACTTCAATCTTTTCTTGAAAACTTACATTTATTTTATTTTTGTTACATTTGTACCCCGCGCTTTCCCACTCATGGCAGGCTCAATGCGGCTTACATGGGGCAATGGAGGGTTAAGTGACTTGCCCAGAGTCACAAGGAGCTGCCTGTGCCTGAAGTGGGAATTGAACTCAGTTCCTCAGTTGGCCCTTGCAGATCACCAATGTGGCTGCGCAGGCTTCTACATGGAATGTTGCTAGTGGAATAGCAACATTCCATGTAGAATCTCCAATAGTAGCAACATTCCATGTAGAATCTCCAATAGTATCTATTTTATTGTTGTTACATTTGTACCCTGCGGTTTCCCACTCATGGCAGGCTCAATACGGCTTACATGGGGCAATGGAGGGTTAAGTGACTTGCCCAGAGTCACAAGGAGCTGCCTGTGCCTGAAGTGGGAATTGAACTCAGTTCCTCAGTTGGCCCTTGCAGATCACCAATGTGGCTGCGCAGGCTTCTGCTTCTGTGAGTCTGACGTCCTGCACGTACGTGCAGGACGTCAGACTCACAGAAACAGAAGCCTGCGCAGCCTTCTACATGGAATGTTGCTAGTGGAATAGCAACATTCCATGTAGAATCTCCAATAGTAGCAACATTCCATGTAGAATCTCCAATAGTATCTATTTTATTGTTGTTACATTTGTACCCTGCGCTTTCCCACTCATGGCAGGCTCAATACGGCTTACATGGGGCAATGGAGGGTTAAGTGACTTGCCCAGAGTCACAAGGAGCTGCCTGTGCCTGAAGTGGGAATTGAACTCAGTTCCTCAGTTGGCCCTTGCAGATCACCAATGTGGCTGCGCAGGCTTCTACATGGAATGTTGCTAGTGCAATAGCAACATTCCATGTAGAATCTCCAATAGTAGCAACATTCCATGTAGAATCTCCAATAGTATCTATTTTATTGTTGTTACATTTGTACCCTGCACTTTCCCACTCATGGCTGGCTCAATACGGCTTACATGGGGCAATGGAAGGTTAAGTGACTTGCCCAGAGTCACAAGGAGCTGCCTGTGCCTGAAGTGGGAATTGAACTCAGTTCCTCAGTTGGCCCTTGCAGATCACCAATGTGGCTGCGCAGGCTTCTGCTTCTGTGAGTCTGACGTCCTGCACGTACGTGCAGGACGTCAGACTCACAGAAACAGAAGCCTGCGCAGCCTTCTACATGGAATGTTGCTAGTGGAATAGCAACATTCCATGTAGAATCTCCAATAGTAGCAACATTCCATGTAGAATCTCCAATAGTATCTATTTTATTGTTGTTACATTTGTACCCTGCGCTTTCCCACTCATGGCAGGCTCAATACGGCTTACATGGGGCAATGGAGGGTTAACCCTAGAACGCATGACGTTAAAAACATACATATTAACGTCATGGGGGCCTTTTAGGCCCCCATGCACATAATGTAGAAAAACACACTTAAATAACTTTCACAAGTTTATTTCAAAATTGCTCAATAAAATATGAATAGTGGACAACATTTTAATTATAAATTTTCACAGAAAACACCAAAAAATCTTTTTTTTCCCAAATTTCACGCAAAGACATGAAAACACACAAAAATGCATAGAAATCTATAGCAAACTAGCTGCAGCTACATTTTTATTCTAACTTTCTTTTCTATTATATTAGTCTTCCAAACAATTCTGACATGTTATTTTTTCAGAAGAGTGTTCTTTGCAAACAGTTTCCTTACAAGTGGAACAATATCGCTCAGTTTTCCTTTCTATGTTTCTTGGACACATGAAACAACGCTTTCGTTTTCTTTCTCCTGGCTCTGGAGTAATCTGAAACTGTACGCCACACCGTTTCATTGCTTCTTTAGTTTTCTTTGGCAAGCATTTCAAGTCGCTTCGCTCTATCATGTGAGGTATTACAAGTTCATGACAAAGGTCCTTCAAGAATAAGCGTCTCCTGTCCTTCCTCTGTGCATGAAATTCAGGATGAGTTTCTGTATAAATAATGAATGAATTTAGGGCTGCTACATCAAGCATATTTGAAAATAGTACTACAGGCCATCGTTTTGTTTGCCTCTTACACGAATATTCTCCCACCATCTCATCCATTTTATCTACACCTCCTTTTGTTGCATTGTAATGCAGGATGATTTCTGGTTTCAATTTTTGGTTATTGCTGTCAACACTGCAATCGTGATGCATGGTACTGAGTAAAATTACAGATTTCTCCTTCTTTGCCTTGTAAGATACCAAAGTCGCTTTGTTACTGAATCCAAAGACACTCTCATAAAGTGCTCGCTGACGATTGTGTTTGAGTGCTGCTGGAATTTCTCGTCTGTTTTGCTTTATAGTACCAACAAGTGTAATAGCTTTTGCAAGCAGAAAATTGCCTAGTTCAACATTGGTGAAATAATTGTCCATGGTGATGTTTCTACCTGAATTGAATATTGGAACAGCAAGAGTTTTGACTATTTCAGACCCCAGATCCTTCTGTACTGGTGCACCAACCTCTTTGCCACAGTAGATTACGCCATTTATGCCATAATAATTTGCAGAATCACACATCCAGAAGATTTTTATACCGTACTTGGCTGGCTTGCTGGGCATGTATTGTATGAATTTGCAGCGTCCTCTGAACGGTACAAGTTGCTCATCTACAGTAACATTAGTACTAGGATTGTAAAGTTTTGTGCAATTTTTGATAAATATGTTCCAGATATAACTGATAGGGGCTAATTTGTCTGTTTCAAACCTCGCTGCACGAGTTCGCTTATCATCAAAGCGAATGATCCTTCTAATTTCCTCATATCTGCCCACTGACATTGTCGCCTTATAGTGTGGATCAGAAAGTGGGTCCAGAAATAATTCTCGTATTGGGACATCATACGATTTTTGACTCCCTGCCAGCAGGAAAAGTCCAATATATGCATAAAGTTCCCCTTTTGAGATATTTTTCCAGGACTTATTTTTTGCTGAAGCGATACGTCTTCCTTCTAGGTTTGAACATAATAGGACCTCTTCTGCAATATTGTCAGAAAAATAAGTACAGAATACATCTTTAGGGGTAAAGTAACTGGGACTTCCCACAGCTCCTTGAGCCTGTCTCACAATATTGTGTATTGGAGTACGTCCGACTAATGTAGGATTACTGTCCCAAAAAACATTCGTTTTGGATGTTCTACTTATCACTTCTTGAGGATCCACTAGATTCACTTCTTCATCATCAGAAGAATCACTGGATGAGGATGTTTGATTAGCTGGTGGCAGATATTCTTCATCAGACAAAGATAGTTCACTTTCATCATCGCTTTGAAACATAATCGCTTTAATCTCTTGGTCAGTCAGACACTTGAAGGAAGACTGTGCCATTGCTGACTAGATGTTAGAAAATGAAACAGATTTCCTCTCAACAGCTTATCTTATCACAGGTCCTTCAGCAATTAGCTCACAGTGTATACTGTCCTCAGTGTTCAGAGGACCTGAGGTGATGTCATGGCCTTATCACTCCCTCCAAAAATCACATGACATCCTCACATGTTATTATCCACACCCTGGCCCCTCCACCAGCATTACTGAGTACAAATAAAGTAACTTGAGACACAAACACTTCTGAGAACATGATAAAAACAGCGGGGGCCTAAAAGGCCCCCAATTCGTACAGATGTAGTTTTCACCAAACAAGCATTGTTACACCATAATGCCTATGAAAAAAAATTATATGAACAACTGGATATTATCAACAATGACATACTTGAGTAATACCTTGAGTTTCAAAATTCTAACTAAAGTAATTTTGCAGATAATAACAAAAATGTAAGCATGGGGGCCTAAAAGGCCCCCAATATGCGTTCTAGGGTTTTAAGTGACTTGCCCAGAGTCACAAGGAGCTGCCTGTGCCTGAAGTGGGAATTGAACTCAGTTCCTCAGTTGGCCCTTGCAGATCACCAATGTGGCTGCGCAGGCTTCTGCTTCTGTGAGTCTGACGTCCTGCACATACGTGCAGGACGTCAGACTCACAGAAACAGAAGCCTGCGCAGCCTTCTACATGGAATGTTGCTAGTGGAATAGCAACATTCCATGTAGAATCTCCAATAGTAGCAACATTCCATGTAGAATCTCCAACAGTAGCAACATTCCATGTAGAATCTCCAAAAGTATCTATTTTATTGTTGTTACATTTGTACCCTGCGCTTTCCCACTCATGACAGGCTCAATGCGGCTTACATGGGGCAATGGAGGGTTAAGTGACTTGCCCAGAGTCACAAGGAGCTGCCTGTGCCTGAAGTGGGAATCCAACTCAGTTCATCAGTTCCCCAGGACCAAAGTCCACCACCCTAACCACTAGGCCACTCCTCCACTGTTGCTACTATTTGAGATTCTACATGTAGAAGTCGGCTCTTGCAGATCACCAATGTGGCCGCGCAGGCTTCTGCTTCTGTGAGTCTGACGTCCTGCACGTACGTGCAGGACATCAGACTCACAGAAACAGAAGCCTGCGCAGCCTTCTACATAGAATCTCCAATAGTAGCAACATTCCATGTAGAATCTCCAATAGTATCTATTTTATTGTTGTTACATTTGTACCCTGCACTTTCCCACTCATGGCAGGCTCAATGCGGCTTACATGGGGCAATGGAGGGTTAAGTGACTTGCCCAGAGTCACAAGGAGCTGCCTGTGCCTGAAGTGGGAATCCAACTCAGTTCCTCAGTTCCCCAGGACCAAAGTCCACCACCCTAACCACTAGGCCACTCCTACACATGGTTTCCATTGTAGAGTAGAGTTGTTCCTGCAGTTTAGCTCCTGAATGATATAATCCTTGAGACAGCCCAGTAAGGTGAAGCCACCAGCCAAGTCGGAGCTGTGGTGCTGTACTCATTTATTTACTGACTTGCCAAAGATACATCTTGGAGTAGATCCTGTAATTGTTCTTGGCTTAAATCATTTTCATATTTTTTGGCAAATTTCACACAGAAAAGCTGGATTCCACCCAGAAAAGCTGATTTTTCATCTCGCTTTTGGATGTTGTATGGGACTGTCTTCAACTATAAATTTGAGTAATTGATTTAAAGGCAACGATGAATGGAAGCTACAAAACTCTTTAATTAGAATATAAATATACTAGTAAAACAGGCTCGTTTCTGACACAAATGAAACGGGCGCTAGCAAGGTTTTTCTTAGAGTGTGTATGTGTGTGAGAGTGACTGTGTGTGTGAGAGAGAGAGTGAATGTGCGAGTGTGTGTGTGTGACAGAGAGAGAGTGAGACCGCTGGGTGCGAGTGTGTCTGCTCTGTCCCCTGCCCCCCCCTACAGCCACCCAGCGATTCTCCTCTCTCCTCTACTCCCCCTCCAGCCACCCAGCGATTCTCCTCTCTCCCCTGCCCCCCTCCAGCTATCCAGCAATTCTCCTCTCTCCCCTGCCCCCCTCCAGCCACCCAGTGATTCTACTCTCTCATTTGCCCCCCTCCAGCCACCTACCAATGCTCTCCCTTGCCCCCCCCCCCTCCAGCCACCCAGCGATTCTCCTATCTCCCCTGCCCCCCCTCCAGCCACCCAGCAATTCTCCTGTCTTGCCTCCCCCCTTGTTCCTTCTCACCTAGTACTTCCCTCGCCCTTAATTGTCTTGTCTGTCTGTATTTTTAGATTGTAAGCTCTATTGAGCAGGGACTGTCTCTCTGTGTCAGGTGTTCAGCGCTGCGTACGTCTGGTAGCGCTATGCAAATGCTAATAATAAATAAGAGAAGAATATAAAGTATAAGAAAGTGTATAATACAGAGTCGGTCTGCACTCTGCCATGCTGCCCTCATGTTCGTGGGTGTGTAATATACTTATACATGCAACTAGAAGGAAAAACCTCCAAGTGCTGTTCTATAAAGGCATATGTAGGTGGCATATAGCATGGAAATGCAGGGAGAGAGGGCGTTGGAAGCAGGGGCATAGCCAGACCTCAGCGGGAGGGGGGCCAGAGTCCAAGGTGGGAGGGCACTGTTTAGCCGCCTCCCCCCACGGCCTCCCCCCACCTCCACTTTGGACCCCCCACCCCCCGCCGCAGCAACCGCAAAATCCAACCCCCCGCCCCCCGCCGCTGCCACTTTGGACGTCAACCGCAAGCCCAAACCCCCGCCCCACCGCCGCCACCACCACCGCCCGCCCCGTCGCCACATCAGGTACCTTGTTTGCTGGTGGGGGTCCAAAATCCCCACCAGCCGAAGAGTCTTCTTCAGCGCCGGTCGACTCCAGCGCCTTCGTTGTGGCATCATCTGTTTCTGACGCCTTACGTCCTGCATGGGGCTACATGCACAGTGCAGGATGTAAGGTGTCAGAAACAGATGATCCCACAAGGAAGACGCCGGAGTTGACCGGCGCTGAAGAAAACTCTTCGGCTGGTGGGGTTTGGGGACCCCCGCCAGCAAACAAGGTACCTGATGCGGTGGCGGCAGCGGCGGTAGTGGTGGCAGGGGGGGTCACCTGATGCAGTGGCGGTGGCAGCGGCTGCAGGGGGGGGCAGATTTAGAGGGGGCAGGCCGTAATCTGTGGGGGCCCATGCCCCCGTGGCCCCACGTAGCTACGCCCCTGGTTGGAAGCATGGGAGTCACACACACCCTTGCCACATTTCAGGGCCCACAGATCTACAGTTGGAGTAACTGTGGGTGACTAATTTTAAGGCGTGCCAATGCTGGGTTATGCTAGTATTTTGTAACAAAATCTGGGCAGCCATTTGCCATTATAGAAGAGATCCTCACTGTACAGCACTGGGGTGCCGAAAAGGAGGCCTCCACATACAGAATTACCCCCGTAGTTTCAGTTCTTTATATCATTTAAATGCCTAAAGTAATATGTTTTAAAGAGAGGCATAGCTAGGTTCATTACAAGGATAGGATAAATGTTATCCTATTAAACTCTGATATTCAGTTGCTAAACCTTTAGGGCTGCATTCAGTAAATGCAGTCAACAGTTGGGCGTTGATAAAATCCATGCTAATTTCAGAGAGCCTGATATTCAGATGGAGGCAGGCAGTGTGTTTGCTGCCTGCCACTGGCATTAAACCCAGATATTCAATACTGAGCCATATCCGGCGACTTTAAAAACTGTCAACCGAGTTCTACACAAACTGTTAACCAAGTTCTTTGTTTTACAACTGTAACCTATCTACCTCAGACTCTTGTAAGCCACATTGAACCTACCTATAGGTGGGAAAATGTGAGATACAAAAGCAGAAATAAATAAATAAAATAAATACATATCCGGGTTTATTTTGGCCGCTATGCCGATATTCAGCGCTAACTGGTTAACTTTTTAGTGCTCAAAGATGGGCCTGCTACTTAAGCGGCTTATTTTAAGCGCTCAACATAGCCAGTTTGCGCTGAATATCTGCGCCTAACCAGCTATGCCTCGCAATATAGCTGTCAGGAAATTCAGTGGGAGACAACTGGTTATCTCCCACTGAATACCCACGGTTAGGCGCTTAACCCTCTTTAACCGGCCAGGAGCCGTTCCTGGCTGGTTAATTAGTTTTCAGTATCAGAGGTATAACTTGTCTGGAATGTTTTTACGTTTGGGGAGCGTGCCAGGTGCCCTTGACCTGGATTGGCCACTGTCGGTGACGGGATGCTGGGCTAGATGGACCTTTGGTCTTTCCCAGTATGGCACTACTTATGTACTTATGTAGGAGATATTTGATAAAGGATATTCCGTGACAAGTGCCCGTTATAGAATAGTGCTGAGCGCTAATTCCCGTGCCCAACTTTGTGTGCGAGGACTCATAGCTTGTTGAACCCTGGTGAAAATCCTAGTTCGGCGTGCAAACCTAGAATTCTGTAATAATGCACCTAAATTTTTGGAATGCCCCTGCCCCGCCCATGGCCACACCCCCTTTGGAGTTGTGCATGAGACACTTTGGGCATGCAGTATTATAGAAAAGTACACAGTCAGATGCAATACAATATATCGATTTCTATTCCGCTAAATACCGAGAGGCTGATATTGAAAATAATTTGGACGGCGAAACAGCACTTCACTGGCTATCTGGCGTTATTCAGCGCCGGATAGCCGGCTATCCAGTGCTGAATAACACCAGCTAACGGCTTAACATAGCCAGTTAGATCAGCCAATATAACTGGCTATTCAGTGATTTGGCAGCCATATTTGGCCGCCGCAATACATAGAATAACTTTGACCAGCTCCAACTTAACCGGGTCGCACTGAAAATTGGCGAGGCCGGTTAAGTTGAAGCTGGCCAAATTTAAACCAAATTTAAATTCAATGCTGGTGACCGGAAATGGCCCGGCATTGAATATTCGGGCTCAGAGCAGGCCTCGAGAGATAGCCCAGCTATCTCCCAAGGTCTGAATTTCGGGAGGAATAAGTTTACTATGGATTACAATAAGAAGAAGCTGGGAATGAAACCAGGAAAAGAATATCATCACTTGAAATCGTAAAATAAATTCAACGTGCGTGTAAGTTCAAATTAGTGGCAATTAACACCAATAATTGATAATGATCCATCCTAAATACTAGACAATTAGACTTTACATGAACTAGACACAACCAAACTCTTTACACTAGACTGATAACCTTCGCTTCCACTAATGAAAGCTACGCAATACGCACTACCACTTTATTTCTCATGCCGGAAATGAACTTTCTATAGTTGATGATCTAACTTATTTTATAATTCACTCTATCATTCAAGAACTTCAATGCAATAGCACTTTGTATTCTACTTTACCATTTATACGCCTTAATGCAATACCACCTGTAATTCTCTATCCGGAAATGGCGATTGCCACTACGGCATAATATAAGCCACATTGAGCCTGCAAATTGGTGGGGAAATGTGGGATACAAATGCAACAAATAAATAAAATAAATAAATTTATTAATTAATTTGCACATGCATCTGACTTACGTGGTCAAATTTGGGCGACATAAAGAATCCAGACGTTAGGGGGTAATATTCAGCCTGCAATGGTAAGCAGCTTGTAAGCTGGTCAGAGCCGCAGGCTCAGTTAACCCCGGATATGCAATGCAGGGGCATGGGAGGCTCCTGGCACTCACTGTCCAGGTATGTGCGGTCACCTAGAAGTTAACCAAGCACCGGTCAATATTCAGATTGTGCCTGGTTAACTCAACACATAAAGTTAGGACAGCATTTTTGCTTACATAACATAAGAACATAAGAATAGCCATACTGGGTCAGACCAATGGTCCATCTAGCCCAGTATCCTGCTTCCAGCAGTAGTCGATCCAGGTCACAAGTACCTGGCAGAAACCCAATTAGTAGCAACATTCCAGAATCCCAATGAGTAACAAGATTCCAGAATCTCAATCAATAACAAGATTCCGGAACCCCAAGGAGTAGCACCATTCTATGCTTCCAATCCCAGGGCAAACAGTAGCTTCCTCATGTCTGTCTCAATAGCAGACTATGGAA